>NW_006912913.1:0-749 GCF_000585565.1 Capronia epimyces CBS 606.96
CACCTAACTAGGTTATCGCTACGTCTCCTAACGGCTGGACCACGAACGAGAGAGGTCTAGAATAGATCCGGTACTTTAATTAGTATATAAAACCGCGAACGACGGGTAAATATCGTCTCTTAGTGCTCGACGGGCACGAAAGCCACCACTCGACCGATTTTAAGCTCTATTATAAGAAGCACGATATTATTACCCTCTATATACCGCCTTATTCATCTTATATTCTTTAGCCTCTCGACGTTAGGTGTTTTAGCCCGTTAAAACGGGCGTACGGTGGTTAAATTAAGAAGAGAGTCCGGGCCGGTACTACCCACATTTCGAAGAAGGACTTCTTTCCCGCGTTTTTAGCCGCTTTTCAGTAGACGATGACGGTTCAAAACGTCTAGGGAGGATTTAGA
Source organism: Capronia epimyces CBS 606.96 (assembly GCF_000585565.1). Classification (NCBI taxonomy): domain Eukaryota; kingdom Fungi; phylum Ascomycota; class Eurotiomycetes; order Chaetothyriales; family Herpotrichiellaceae; genus Capronia; species Capronia epimyces. The sequence continues at coordinate 399 of NW_006912913.1, forward strand.
GGGGCCGGGCTCGTTCCTTACGACCCGGAAAGTGTGATTGCTCGTCTAGATATAAAGCTACGGATACCTATACCCGATACACCTAGTATTGCGGCGACCTAAGTATAGGTGTTAAAGACGCCTAATAACCTGACTAAGGCTATCTCGTAGTCCACCTTTATCAAGAATCGAGTCTCCGGTTATCAAGGAAGCTCACCGACACCGATTCTTAAGGCCATTAACTAGTTCACGAAGGGTACGACGGGAATTATACATTAGATCACGTTATTGAAGTCCGAGGTTAAGTCACTACGCGAGGACAATACACTACTTAGCCGCCGTCGCCGCGCGAAAAAGAAGCAACTACGCGCT
>NW_006912913.1:1209-21373 GCF_000585565.1 Capronia epimyces CBS 606.96
GTGTGGTGTCTGCGGCAACGTCGGGCATAACTCCAGAACCTGTCAAGTAGTTATTACTTCGTCTGAGGAAGAGGAATCTGAGTAATTCCAAACAATTCAATGTATGGTGGTTAAGTATAGGCCGATTATGTTGAGGTGGTCGGGTTGGAGTGGCCAGCTCGCTTATCTGGCCAGCTCGCTTATCTGGCCAGCTCGCTTATCATCCACGTTAGTATATCCGCGTCGATAGAACTACGTATCGAGCGCGTTAAAGTAGAGATCTTCCGTAAGATAGTAGGTAGAAGGAGGAGAAGTAAAAGGTATAGGCGGAAAGCCTAGGAGTAGCGCGTTATCGCCGTCGCTATCGAATCTAGAGTCTATCTAATCGCCGAGATAGTCTATAAGCGCTTTATAGTTCTACTCTAGGTCGTCGGAATTACTACTAACGAGACCAATAGGAGAGGCGGGTTATTTTATAGCGAATAGGTCGATTTTAGCTATAAAAATAGCGTACGGAGTATATAATAGCCCTCTAACCTTAATTAATAGACTAGCCTTCTTTCGGTATACCTGCCTATTATTTATAAGAGCCTAATTAGGCATATCTACGAAATAAGCACCCCCTATAGATATAGAAGTGCTAATTAACTAATAAGGAGCCTCTCTCAATTAACCTTCCGCATGAAGTTTAGCGAAACACCCATGGGTGCGAAATAAACACCCATGGGTGCGAAATACTCATAGCCGATTGTACGGAAGACTTGTCATATTTCAACGGGGCCTGGGGCCTCGTCAGACTATATACTTAAGTGCCTAGTACGGAGTGTGTACGACGCGCCTCGTTAGCGCGTCGAAGCACCTTGACGTCTTTACAAGCCTTGGCAGAGCACCGAGGCACGTGCTGTCACACCTACGCTATGGCCTTGTCATACCACGCAGGCTAGGACTCTACACCGGTTTTAAACCTTGCACCAGAGATGATTCACGACGCATCACGAACTCAGGCCGAGCCCACGAGGATCTTACCATGGGAATAAAAGGGTGTTGGACTTGCAGAGGTATACACAACAGAGAGGATAAGCTGCTATACAAAGACAATATGCTGATTTCTGCTTAGAGCGCAAAGTTCGATGTGACTTGCACCGGCCGACTTGCGGCAACTGCACCAAGGCGCGTCGTGTCTGTCAAGGCTATGGCATCCAGCTATCCTGGCCTCGAGACGGCGATAGAAAAAGAGCCATGATCTCGCGTGATACACGCCGCGCAGTGAATCCTTATCTATCAAACATCAAGAGGTTTCTAAATTCATCTTCCTGGGACATATCGCTATCAGAGGAGCTAGAGAACAGAAGAATTCCTGGTGATACATCACCTCTGACACACTATCAAGCTACTTGATACTAACGACCGTTATCTACAGCTCGTTACCTTCGGACCATGAAAGTCTCTCGCCCGACTTATCTGTCGCCTACCGCCATAAACAGCGAAGAGGCGCATTTATTAGGGTTCTGTATGTAGGGTGAACTTCTCTAGATCTCATCATCCCACTGACCAAAACACCCCAGTCAACGAATCCAGATCACTAATACTAGGACCAACCGACGAGGAGGTTTTGGCACAATTTATCTTGAGAATTGCCTTCTCAGATCCATCCAATACGACCAATCCAGTCCTACAAGGCGTGTTTGCTCTCGCATCACTACAGCTTTACGGTAACATGACGAGCTTTCGCCACAAGCATCTTGTCATTACTTCAGTTAAAGAGTCAATCAACTGGCTCGACGAGAAGACGCTGCTTCAGAACTTGATTGCAACGATGCTTTTATATCATTATGAGGTATTATAACCCGGTCCGCATAGGCTCACCATGGTCGTCTAATCATCACAGCTCTCCCTCGAATCAAACTCTAAAGGGAGTTGGATACAATACCTATGCGCAGTAAAAAAGATCATCAACACGTCACCAGCATTCCAAAAGCTAGTTCGGCAAGAATATTCCGTGTTCCTTGATTGGATTTATTATCACGAGGTCCTCGCAGAGTTCACCGTCAGGCATTGGAAGGTGCCCTATGAAGGTTGCGGCTTTGCCCCAATGGCAAGATCACCCAGAGCCATCGAGGGAAGTGTTTCAAGGGTAAGGAGAAGCCTTTGTGGACTTTCTTTGGCATCATCTAATCCTGCGATAGGTAGAGGATAACGTCGGCTGTCCAACCGATGTGCTCGAGCTCGTCGTACATACATGTAGACGAGCTATAGTCGCGAAACCCTCCGAGACGAATTATGCGAATGCTGGAACGGAGCGCACGAAGGTGCTGGAACAGAATATTTCCAGGGAAGTGGGAGATTATGGCCCTGTTCACGTGACCCCGATTGACCGGAGTACTATGGTCTCCGATCTTCATCGACTCGCGTGCTTGATATATGTCAATCGGGTGGTTCATGATGTTTCAGGCACAGAGTTCCATCATAGACGACTTGTAAGAGAAGGAATATTGCTGATGACCAAAATGGCAACATGCCAGAACGCGTGGCCATTGTTTATTATCGCCTGCGAAGCAGTCAACGATGAGCAGCGCCTGGCTATCCTGGACGTTTTCGAACAAAGTCGGCAAGATCAAAGACGAAGATCAAGCCACATCCATCTTATTCAGCATATGGTTGAGGCTGTGTGGAACCAGCATGACCTCAATACGGAGAACAAAGTCAATTATCTAACAATCTTTGATACAGTTGTTGGTGGAGTTCCATTCATACCACCATTTGCCTGAGTTCAGGTCTTGGGCAACTATTCTGGAATTCTATCAAGATACTTGCATTCGGCTTCTAGACTAGAACCAATTGTTATTTCCACGATGTGTGACAAATTTTCCACTATCCGCTTCAGTCAAATTCTGAACCACCTGGAGTTGATCGGTGACTGATTCATCGACCGAAATCGGTCCGTCAACAGTTGGGTCGATTTTCCGAAATACGCTTAGCATGAATTTCCGTATCTCCGGGTCGCCAGTGACCGCTTTTGCTGTTGCAAGTCAGTCATGTGTGTCAACAAGATTCGCCTTGCGTATTGACTGACCAGCATCTGTGTTTACCCATCCTGGACTCAGAGACAGTGTCTTGATGCCTTCTGGGGCTAATTCAGAGGCAAACTTGGCCATAACAACGTTCATGCCAGCCTTGCTGGCAGAATATCCAACCACATTAGCAATGCCAGTGACACGAGTGAACTCGAGGTCTCCGCTCGGACTGGAAATGAATATGATCTTCTTCTCTTTGCCGTTGCGAACAAGATCGAGGAATGAGTTGATGACGTAGATGTTGCTGATAAGGTTTGCTTTGATCTGTGCGCGGTCAACTTTTGCTGTCATCGCTCTAATTGGCGCTGATTAGCTGAGAGATCATACATTCTCATTGATCTCCTTCTCCAGCGCTTCCTCCTTTCCATGACTACATTGTGTCAGCAATCTGAATTCTCAAGCGCACTAGGTCGTTCACTCACAAAGCAGTTGGGGGGAGCGCGCTGGTCTCTGGCCCTGCGGAGCCAGCGTTGAGTACCAAGACATCGAGCGAACCGGCCGTGGCTTTGGAAACTTCAGCGGCAGCCTGGGCCAATTTTGCCGGGTCGGAGATATCGGTCAGTACAATATGGATGTTTTTGCGCTTTGAAGCAAGCTCCTCAAGCGGACCGGCAGTTGATCGACTTCGAATAATAGCAAACACTTGGTTCTTCGGATCTAGAGACTTTTAAAGGCGCTGTCAGTGGCATGCCTTCACCGCACCTATGATGATCGCGATAAACTCACAAGGTTGTCAACGAAGCCAAGCTATAAATATATTTTTATTAGTATATCAGGATATGGTTGAGAGGCTGATGAAGAACATACACCAATGCCTCGCGTCGCGCCAGTGATAGCCCAGGACACCATTTTCAGTTTTGGTTGATATTAGGCAGCAATAAGTGACTAGTATGGAATAATGAAAAGGGATTATGATACATCAGCAGAAGGGGGATCTATCGCATCCTCTTATACCTATTGCGGGACCTACTATGATATGCTGTGGAAGGAGTATCTAGTGAACAATACTGTAATCACTAGAAACTATTTCCGAAGTAACATTAATAATTCATGTTGAAGGTGTGCGCTGACAACATCAACAGCGCATGGTGGTAGGATTATATAAAGTAAGGCAACTTTCTCCGACTCTAGCAAATATTGAAGGTGGAGGAAGCCGCGCCAGAAGTCTGCCAATCAAGTCTTGATCGCCACAGCACCTTAGCCGACCAACATCATCCTTGCTGTAAGGTGGCAAACTTAGTGCTCAAGGTGCGCCATCCTTGCAGATGGATTTCCTAGCTCTTTCATTCTCAAGCAAGACCTCCTTACACACAACCATGGCATCTACGAGTGACGTGCCCAAGCACTGCGCAGGCAGCTGAATCCATTTCCGTGGATTGATATCTTACACGACAAACCAGGGCGAGCTATATTAGACTCTGCGTTGTCACATGCGGATGGTAGAGCAACGTCATGAACTGAACAGGACTGCTCACGCCTCATTCGACCTCCAGAATGCATTCGGCGAGAATGTTCGACTCTGCCACCGAGGAATAAGAAACCTCGTTGTCATCACTGGGAATTATATTGTGTAGGGGACGAGCACGAGCACAACCATCTCCAACTAGATGAGAATGAGGTCATTCTCACAGAGCCAACTGTTCATGAGTACTGTGGTGGTTGTCATCGTTCTTGCCAACGAGACTGTCAACAGAAGGACACCCAACCGTAAAAGAGGCTAATCTTTAGAGCTATATCCCACATTCCCGCTCCTATTCTACCTACAACATGTAGCGGAACTCTGGGTTTCTATGACACAAAGACAACTTGTTCTCGACGCCATCAAGCCGGTCATCTCTCTTGCCCATGGATCTGACCTTGTTCTCATACAGGCAGTGAGCAATGCCTACCAGAGCGCATACGAAACAGAACAATTGCAGTCCGAGGTTGATAGAGTGACCTCTGTGAAACAGCGGCGAGTCGTCGGGGAGGTAAGTCCAGCTAAGATGAAGGTTAACCACCGAAGTGAATCAAGAACCATGGGTTACTCACGTGGACAAAACACCTCCTACACTTCCAATGCTCACCATGTATCCACTAGCCACGGCGGCCGTCGCCGGACTGCCGGCATCTGCGTCTGGTCAGAACATGTCCTCCCCTCCCCTCCCCTTCGGCTTCACAATACTGCATTGAGGGGGGCAAGACAAGACTCACTGTTGATTCCCCAACTTAACATTCCCGCACTGCCGGCAAAACAGCCGATTGCATTCAGGAAGACGGCTGCATATTTGGCATCGGGGTTGGACGAGAATCGGAGGATGGCAAACCCTGTGATGCTGGTGGGGAGAATGCCGGCGATGAAAACACCTCTCTGCTTGGCTCGGTCGCTGCAGTAGCCGAGGACGATGGTGAGCACACAGGCGACCAAATATGGGGGCACTGATTTCAGCTGAGCTTCGGTCGAGGTCCATCCAAACTCCTTGAGGATGGTGGGGATGAAAGCCCCCATTCCTTGCACGGCCGAGTTGGTGCAGAAGAAGCAGAGGGCGCACACATTGGTGTGGACGTTGAAAATGGCGAGCCTGACATGCCGCCAAGTGATGCGCTCCTTAGGGCTCTGGGGAGTATAAGACGTTATGATCAGCGCGGCACAAGGCATGCAATTGGACTGGACTGTTCCCGCTCACCATGTCGAGGTCCCGACGTAGCCGTTCAGCAGCTATGTAGCGCTGTCGGGGAGTCAGGAAGCGGTAGGTGCCAGGACTCTGAGCCATAAAGAACGGGGCGGCCATTGCAATGAGCATTGTGATCTGTCCATCGTCAGCCAAAGCCGGACCAGTAGGATCAGTGTGACTGACCAGACCCTCGAAAAAGAAAATGTTGCGCCATCTGATCCGCCGTCAGAGACACATTGACACAGTGACAGCCGCCAGCAGCCGTTGGAGGCTTGGTCGTACATACCTTTCGATCGGTACCGCGTTGGTGCCCCATTTCGGAACATGGCTGATCAGGAGGCTTAGCATGAGAGTTTGAGTCAAGTCTCAAGTCGGGCAAGACTTACGACAGGCCGGCGGCGAGCAAGCCCCCAAAGGAACTGGCCAGGGAGCTGGAAGAGATGAAGAAACTCATGCGGAAGAACAGTTCGTTCCTTTTGTACATGGAACTGAGGATCCATGCTACAGCTGGCATGGCTCCTCCTTCGAAAATTCCCAGGAAGGTTCGGGTGACGGCGAGACCGGCGTACGATTGGACGAAAGCGGTGCAGAGGGAGACCAGGCCGAAAGAGAAGACGAGGAACGGGACTGGCCAGGTCAGAACCTCCGCACAGAGCACAAGCCGAGGGTGGGTGACTTACGGTACCACTTAGGACCAACGTGTTTCAAAACAACATTGCTAGGAACCTCGACACTGCCGCAGGATCAAGATCAGCCTGGAGCCCTGCCAGAAGGAAGATAAGACAGCTGAGGACACGTACGCGAGGTAGAAGCAGAAGAATATACTGAGGACGATGTTGTATTGGTATCCGACAAGATGCAGCTCTTCGCCCATACCCTCGATACGAGCATTGCTGTCGGATGCCGATCAGTTCTGACGCCGTCCTGATGCTGGTAGCAGCAACTCACCCAATGTTCGAGCTATTGTCCCCATCAGCGCGTGAATAGTCGACCTCCAGGCATGTTAACTCACCGGTCAATGGCACAACACAAGTACAGCAATGTGATGAGTGGGGTGATGGTGAAGTCAAACTTCCTGCGCACCGCGGCCTCTTCTTCGGGAGTCCAGTCTCCGACGTAGTCAGCCGCGATGGTCGAGTATGCGCCCTCGCTGATGGGCTCTTCCTTGTCGGAGCCAGGCACTTCCTTGAGCGTGTCCTGCATCTTAGTGTCGGCGGTCATATCGTCGTCGGAGGTGAGGTGGCACAAACAAGCGGGCCTGGGACTAAGACTACGATAATACTACCGATGAGTCAAACTCGTGAGCAATAATAATACTACTACCATGAAGACGAGTCCCCAGCCGCCCTGCAGGGCGTCTTATAACTATTCATTTGGCTCTCGTCGCTTCAAATGTCTATCAATCAACATGTCTGGCCTGGCTGGTGGCGGGCCAATCAGAGCCTCTCGGGACGCTACCCGATCTCGCACCCCTATTGTGATAGGGAACATCGCCGGGACTGGGACAAAGCTTAGGCTAGACGCTTTGGACACGGTATGTACGCCTCTCTTCCTTATCTCGTGGGGTCAAAGCCCTCACATATCGCGACCGGGTTTATCCAAAGCAGCGCCATCATCGGCCCGCGTCTTCAGAACGAAGCCTGCCACATGGTCTCCTGATATACAGGGTACAGATACATCGGGGGGAGGACGGATCATGGCTAATCATATATTCACTGGCCAATGCAATGCCGGTGTCCTAGCTACACACTTTCCATGGCCATACTCTCTTCAGCCATCAGGGCAGTCTCGATCCAATGTCGGTCCATGTCGATGCCGATGGAATCCAGGACCTCTGTCCACAATTCCACATCATCGTCCAGATCTACGGGCCTGGAGCTATCTCGACTCCTGTTCTGCGCGCCCGGCGTAAGCAAATGGGTCGGTGACAGCTGAGATGATTGATCTGGAGGCAGTGGGTAAACTATTGGTTGCTGTTCTTGTAGGAGACTGTTGCTGCGGTCGCCACTCCCCTCCGGCCCGACCATTCTCGACTTGATGGTGTCTCTGATTTTGGTGAGGAGCGAGTGACATGCCCGAATGTATTTGTTGCCCCGACCGGCCATACCTTGCAGGACGAGCAGCGAAGTATTCATGGCCACGGCGTCCATTTCTTTGTATGGAAACGCAATGTTGACCATGACGAGGAGCAGCGCGGCCGAAAAGGCCTGTTCTCCGTCTATGAACCCGTAGGTGGCTATGGGCGAACAGTGAGAAGCCAGGGAGAGCGGGTGCGCCAACGGGGAATGCAACTCACCGACGAGATTGAACTTGGCAGCGTCTTTCAAGATGGAGGTGCTAGATCTCGCTGCTGCGATGGCCGCGTGGATGATGCTCACCATATTTGCCGGCAACCCATCCTCCCATCGCGCCGTGGTCGGCCGCTGAGTTTGTCTCTGCACGGCATACAGCAACAGCGGTCGGGCCGTCATGTTGATACACTGATAGTAGTACAGGTACAGCGAAACCCCCTCCCGGTTCACCTCTTTTTCCCAATCGGCAGGCTGGAGGCGCAGTTCGTCGGGGATTTGGCGATACCAGTCGGACAGGCTGTTCATGATGTTCTGCACCGATGCCGCCAGACTGGTCCCGGACTTTTGTTTCCGCCGGTAGATTTCTTCTCCAATCCGACCCAGAATCCTCGATAGCCGAGTGTAACATGCGAGGATGGCCGGCAGCCGAGGATGCTCCCCCTCGGTCGGGCTGGGGAGTGAGACGTCAATGTCGTCGTCTTGGATAGAAATAGGATGGCCTGATGTCACGCAAAGCAGCCTCTCCAAGCTGTAGGTCGACCACCAGACTCGGCGCCGTCGCTCGCGTTCAAAGGCACCAATATTTTGGTCCAAGACCTCCTGGTGCAGACCGAGGGAAACGGCCATGCGCAGCGCGAGGCCGAGGTAGAGGTAGGCCGCATCCCTTCGATTCAAAGCCTGCATGTAGTACCCGACATAACTCAGAACCTCGACGAACAGGATGGAACTATCCTCGTGCACGTCGGGCAGGAATTTCAAGGCGTGTTTGAAGTAGGCAAAGCCGGGAGGGCCGTCGTTTCCCGTCCACTGATTGACCGAGTACATCTGGCCCAGGGCAAAAACCAGGAGCACCTGGCAGTAGATGAGGCAGTCATCCTTGTCGCTCAGAATCGGTAGCCGCGAATACACGTGCTTCAGCCGGACGTTGAAGTCGTCCTCGCTCAGGAAGGAGAAGATGGTGCCAATGTAGGCGTGCTGCGCAAGGTATAGATGCCTGGCAAACTCGTATGGCGGTAACTGAGGGAGCTGGCCGTCCACGACAGTGCGTCGTAGCCATGAGGCATCGTCGTAATGCGGATACATATGCCATGCCAGCGTCTCCGTGGTCGGGTTCAGTCTGTTGGCAATGTATGTGGACGAGGAGTTGCCCATGTAATCTGCAAACATACGCAGTCAGCACCACCAGACACACACAATGCGACGGCATTGTTGCATACAATACTGTCCCTGGCGGCCGGCAACCCAGTTGTCGGTGCCGGTGAAAGCGACAATGTCGACATCTTTGGCGATGTTGTCGGGAGGATTAGGATTAGGATTAGGATTGGCAACCGGCTCTCGACTTTGAGCAGCCACAGCTTTTCTGGCCTGGGCTTGCAGGTTATGGAGATATCTACGGCCCTGTCAGCACAGCCGGCCTCGCCATCCCCGCCATCCCCATCAGGTCGCGCGGTACGTACCTTTCAGGCACAGTGACCCTCTTCTCCGAGTCAGAATAGATGCAGGGCTGCTTTGCATCGACACACGCCGCACAAGGATCGGGAAATGTGCCCGCACATTTTGTTTTCCTGCCTCGGCATCGATCGCAGCTGTGTGCTCGCCCCCTAGAAGTCAGTGACAGTACCACTCGGAAAGTCGGGAGAAGGGCAACGGGAACGGGGGCTCATACGCGACCGACGAGCGCTTGAGGGCGTCGTTGGAGGGACGGCGCTTTCGGGGAAACACCATGGATGGCATGCTTTGCCGGCTTCGTTCTCGACTCTCGACGAGCCCGAGATTTGGGAGACAAGATAACGAAGCTGATGGTTTATGTACCGGGCCGATGGCTCAGGCAATGTCGGGGCCCACAGGCCGATACGGGTCCAGCGTCAGCTTGATCATGTGGAGCCTGGTTATCTACAGTATCTAGTATCCGTACAGCATCTACATACTATCGATCATCTATCGATCAACAGGACCTGTTACGTGAGAGCCAGACCTGTCCACTCCCGACTGCATTCGGCGTGCTCCTGGACCGCATTGCCAATGCTCCCCTTGTGCCAGGAGAATGGTGTGGCCGGCGCCTCCTATTCCTATTTAACCAAGGCTCCAGAATACTACGAGAGACGAGACAGCAACCAGCAACCTTGGCCCGAATCAATCCAATCGCCTTCAGATGCAGGTCGTCGCCGCTCTGCTTCTCCTTGTAGGAGCATTGGGCCTTCTCGCCAGATTCGTCCGGTCCTATCTTCATCTGGCTTCAATTCCTGGCCCATTTCTCGCCCGGTTCTCTGACCTTTGGCGCTTTCGTGCTCAGAATTCCCCGGGGTACTCGGCCAAACTGGTCCAACTTCACCAGAAATACGGGTATCTTGTGCGGATAGGGCCAAATCACATCAGCATCAGCGATCCGGATGCCGTGCCCGTCGTGTATAGCACCAAACCGGTCTGGGTCAAGGTAAGGGAACCACGTCCTGTCCTCGGACCCAGAGCATATCGGCTGACCTGACCACCACAGGCGTCGTCGTATAACGCCGCCGCACCCGTCAGTCAAGGACGCGCCGTGCCCAGCATCATCGCCATGAGTGAAATCCAGCACTCGGCAGTGCGCAGATCGGTCGGCAGTGCCTTCACCACGAACTCACTCCTCGATTACGAGGCGTCGATCGAAGCGTCGGGCAAGGACCTACTCACATGTCTGGCAGAGCAGCCAACCACAGACATCTCACAGCAACTGCAGCTGTTTGCCATCGACGTCTTGATGCGCATGGCCTTCAGCGAGTCGCTGGGGTTCATGCAAAAAGGAGGCGATGTCGAAGGCCTTCTCGCCGCCATCATTGCCCGCTTCGATCACTGGGGCCACTGGGCAGCCATGCCGGGCCCCGACTACTTCTTTTTCAAGGCACCATGGACCTCCCTGTTCAGGAAGCAAGCTGACAGCCCGCTGGCCCGGGTGAGCCTGGCAAAGCTCAAGGCCCGACCCGCCTCCAAGAGTGTGCTGGATCTGGAGAAGAAGGATCTGCTGCAGAAATTTCTCGATGGACAGGCCAAGCACCCGGATCTCTTGCCTCAGGATTCCGTTCTCGGTATCATCATGTCGACCATCGGGGCGGGAGCCGACACCACGGCGGGGACCCTGACCTATACGTTCTACCTGCTTTGCAAGCATCCGGTCGCTCGGGACAGCCTGGAAAAGGAGCTCGAGCAGGCCGTGGACAACGGGATCATGTCGAACCCGCCCCTGTGGCACGACGTGCACCGACTGCCCTATCTCGACGCCGTGCTCAAGGAGTCGATGCGGTTGTTTCCCATTGCGGCCTGGGGCTTGGACCGCGTCGTGCCCCCTGGAGGCGCCACCATCGCCGGTAAATACATTCCGGCAGGGACAGTGGTCGGCTGCCAGATCGACGCGGTCCATTTGGACAAGGAGGTCTATGGTCACGATGCCGCCAAATTCCGACCAGAACGGTGGCTGGAGGCATCTGAGGAGCAGAGGCGACGCATGGACCGCGCCTTCATCGCCTTCAGTGCCGGCAAGCGGATTTGTATGGGCATCCACATAGCCTGGCTGGAGTTGAAGAAGGTCGTGCCGCTTATCATGCTGCATTTTCGTGTAAGTCTCTCGCCCGTCATTTGGCCGCCTCATCCGCATCCGTCCAGCTGACCCTGACCGCCAATGTTGGTTGCAGATGGACCTTCTCAATCCCGACCAAGCCCTGGAGGATGAAATCCGCGTCAGCGCGGTCAAGTATCCTCCTCCCATCTGGATGCGTCTTCACAAGAAGTAGATGGCGTCTTGTGGTAGAGACAGTGCTTTACATGGCACACCTCGATCGGACTTCATGCAGAAGTCGAATCTAGTTCACCATTTCATTTCTCGCCTTCTTAATGCCTCTGCAGTGGACTAGTAAAATCTATATATTTGCTCCTCAGCAAAATTGACACCAATAGTTCTAAGCATGGGCATTCCCTGCCCAAGTCCTTTCAGCATACAATGGTAGTGATATCTTCTCAGTCAAAGGCACTGCCTGGACTCTTTTGCCAGAGAACAAGGAGCGTCTCAATCAATCCTACGAAGTTGGTAGGTTGATCTCAAGATCATTTTCTGTGCTACCTGGGAAACCATACAAGGCATCTCTCAGTGGATGCCATTCACGCCATTCACCTTCACCTTAACTTTGTCTTCCTTCCTCCCCCATCCACCTCCGCCAGGGGTCATGATGACCACCCGATCTCCTGTCTTCATTGGGACACTGCCTTTGCCACCCATGTTCACCACCCTCTTCTGACCTGTCCACTCATCTTTCGTCAACCATAAATTCAACCCAGTCGCACCCGACTCACCGCCTTCCAAGCCGTACGGCCGGTGCACTCTTCTCTCAGATAGAATGGAGCATTGGACTGGTGTCAAGAACTCAATCTCTCGGAGCGCCCCATCTCCACCGCAATGAAGGCCCTGTCCGCCTGACCCTGTTCTCAGCTCAAACTTGCGGAGTATGCAGGGATATCTCTTCTCAAGGATCTCCGGGTCTGTGATGCGTGTATTGGTCATATGTGTATGGACACCACTCTCGCCCTCCCAGGTGCGACCAGCGCCGGCACCACCGGCAATCGTCTCGTAGTAGCCAAAACCCCGTACGGTCTCGCCGCTGATAGGGTCCTTGATCTCGTCGATGCCAAAGGTCAGGTTGTTAAGACAGCCTTGGGATGCTGCGCAGGCATGCAGTGCCCGGAGAACGACGTCCGTCACTCTTTGGCTGGTGGTCACGTTTCCACCCACCACGGCCGCCACTCGGGTAGGGCTTAAAATACTCGGGCTCGGAATCTTGACTTGGACGGCAGCCAGGCACCCTTGATTCAGGGGAACGTCTGCTTTGATCATACACCTAAGGGCGTAGATGATTGCCGAGTGCGTAATGGCTTCGGGGGCATTGATGTTACCATTGACCTCAGGCCCCGTGCCAGTAAAGTCAAAGACGGCTGATCCATCCTCCTCAATGGTGATCTTCAGTTTGATCGGCGTACCATCGTCCATAAAGTCGAGCGCTTCCAGGGGCGCGCCTCTGTATTGGTGGTATAAACCTTTCAACAAATTTCGGACCGCCAGCTCCGCCGTCGACTGGATGGCGTACATGTACATCTGCACCAAGTCCAGCCCGTACTCCTCGATCAGGGCCCGGATCAGCGTAATGCCTCGAGCGTTCGCCGCTATCTGCGCCTTCAGATCGGACAAATTGTCGCTAATGTTCCGGCTACCAGAACAACCGGGGAACCTAGCCGGAAGATCCAGGAAGAGCTCGCGCATACGCGCCTCGTTAAAGACGCCATTTTCCACAACCTTTTCGGACTCGATGGCGGTGCCCTCTTGCCACAACTCAGTGGAGTTAGGGGGCATGGATCCCGGAAGAATACCGCCAATGTCGGCGTGGTGTCCTCGTGAGGCGACGTAAAAGATGATCTCGTCCGTGCCGGGATTGAAAACCGGCGTAATGACCGTCACATCGGGGAGATGGGTGCCCCCGGAGATAGGATGATTGGACACCAGCACGTCGCCGTCTTTAAGGTTACCCAACCAGCGCCGATGCTGAAAGCGGACGGCGAATTGCATAGACCCGAGATGGACTGGAACATGAGGAGCATTGGCCACCAGACCGCCATCGGGCGAGAACAAGGCGCAGGAGAAGTCGAGCCGTTCCTTGATGTTGGTGGATACGGCTGTCTTTTGGAGGGTGCGGCCCATTTGCTCGGCCACAGACATAAAGCGGTGACCAAATATCGTGAGTCGAATCGGATCTACCAAACGTCCGGCAGCATTGACTTCGATATGACGTGGAATAGACGCCAGGTCAATCAGAACGCACGTCTGAAGCACATTGGCGGTGGCGTTTGGGGCAACCACTATTGTTTGGGTATTGTCAATGATGATCGCCGGCCCGTGAACTTGGACATCAGTTCCTAGCTCGTGGAGGAGGTAGACCGGGGTTTGCATGAAACCATGTTGGGCGTCAAAATAGACGTCGGTGTGCCGTACGGGTTTTCCAACAGGCTTGAGTTTGGCCTCCTTCAATTGCTGCAGTGGACTCTTTTCCACAACCGATTTCGAAGACGCAATTGCTCGCACGCGGATGTCGTCCACTAGGATTGGACGCTCAAAGCTGAAGTTGAACTCGCGGCGGTGCCGCGCGACGAAAGCCGAGGCGAAGTCACTGTCATCCGGCTTCAATATCATCAGACTTGTATCCGATCCTTCGTACCTCATGTTGAGAAAAAGCTCGTGTCTGATGTGCTCCTTGGTGAACTTCTGCTCGAAGAGCTGCTCAGAAGCCCGATCAACCAGGGCCTGGAATTTTTGGGCGATCAGATCTCGAGAAGTGATGTATTCTGCGGCCATCGGTTCTTGTGTCTCGTGCACCACTTCAGCAAGTGCCAGACCATATGCGGACAGGATAGACGAATACTTGTGGACAATGATGCGCGAAATCCCCAACGAAGCGGCCACGTTACAGGCGTGTTGGCCTCCTGCACCCCCGAAGCAGGCCAGATGATGCGATGAGGTATCGTAACCGCGGGCTTCCGTCAGATTTCTGATGGGGCGTGTCATGGACTCGTCGGCGACCTTGAGGAATCCTAGCGCAATCTCCTCGGGCGAAAACTTTCTGGCACTTTGCTGAGCATTGATCTCTTCCGTAAGCTGTTGGAACTTTGTCCTGGTGATTTCTTGATCAAGAGGTTGATCTTCTGACGGGCCGAATATTTTGGGAAAGTAATCTGGAAGCAAGCGACCTAGCAAAAGGTTCGCGTCGGTCACCGTCAATGGACCTCCCTTTCTGTAACAGGCCGGGCCAGGGTGGGCAGAGGCAGACTCTGGCCCGACCAAGAACAGACCATTCCGCCACGACAGAATAGAACCCCCTCCTGCCGCCACGGTGTTGATGTCCAGTTGCGGTGCCTGGATACTGACACCCGAAATGTTGGACGAAAAGGTGTGTTCCAGGTGACCGTCGAAACGAGAAACGTCCGTCGAGGTTCCTCCCATGTCGAAACCGATGATCGGCACCCGGGCCTCCGGGTCCCAGCTGGTAGCGGCATAGCCAACCACACCCGCTGCAGGGCCGGACAGGATCGCTTTAAGCCCACTGAACTTGCGAAAGTCGACGAGACCTCCGTCGGATTGCATGAACTCGACTCGACACCCATGCTCACCTGCCAGACCTCCGTGGAAGTTGGCAGATATCGAATCGACATAAGATTTAATCACCGGGGTAAGATAGGCATCCGCAGTGGCCGACATACCTCGCGGGACGACTTTGATCATTGGTTGTAAGACGGACGATAGAGCGACCGACAAGCCCAAGGTAGTGGCGATCTCTCCAATCCGGATCTCGTGCTCCGGACAGGCGAATGAGTTGACGAGGGCGACCGCTACTGACTGGAATCCCAGATCTTTGAGCCGCTGCAGATCGGCGGTAACCTGAGGCACGTCCAGTTCTTCAATGACGTGGAATCTTTCTCCTGTCACAGCCGTGACCGATCTGTAGGGCGACAGTGCATCTGGCGAGGATCTGGGGTGCGACGGAATGATGCGCTCATTCACCTCCACCACGGTCTCAAAGAGCACATCGGGCCTCCTCGCTGACAGGTCGAAAATGTCCGGTCGAGCTTGATTGCCGATCCGCAACAGGTCTCTGAAGCCTTTCGTGGTCAACAACGCCGATTTGGTTCCCTTGCGCTCAAGCAATGCATTCGTGGCCACAGTGGTTCCCATACGTAGACAGCCTATGCTGTCTAGGCTGAGCGGAGCCCCTCGGGGACTGGGTCGGCCAGTTGCTTCGAGCACTCTGCGCACGCCCTCTGTGGGAGCATCTTGATAGTTGCCAGGATCAACAGACAATAACTTGAGGACAATGTCAGGCTTCCCAGGCACGATAGCGTGGACATCGGTGAAAGTGCCTCCTCTGTCGATGGATATCCTGATCTTGTTCTCCATGGCGGGTATCTTACGGCGCTTGTCTTTCTGTCGTTGCAAGGGCCCGACCAAGTTTAAATATTGGAAGGCAGGTAATCTTTACGCAAAGGTTCTCTCGCCGTGAATTTCAACTTGTACTTCCTCATCGCGACTGTTGTTTCTTTGAGCAATCTTCAAGATCCTGGTGGGACTTGATCGGGAGCCCCAGTCCGCCACGGGTCACGTGTCGGGATCGATTGACCGAGCCGAGTCGGGATGGAAGACATGATGGGTTCGCAGGGCGGCGAGGTCTCCGACTCGACAATCATGTATCCGGGAAGGCAGATAGAACTCGATCCTAGACCGGAATGAAAGACTCTTGGTTGGAGGGGCTGAACGTCGCTCCCTATCTACCCGACAATAGGTTGTCGAGGATAGGTTCTGCTGCCAGTGTCATGAAGCCGGACATTGCCTGCTAGCGTTACTGTAGATATCGAGGACGGTCTTTCTTCGGCCTCCAAATAGAGGCATCAAGATAGTTTGTCGCCTTCTCAGCTTCCGTCACGCAACAGGACAAAGAGGGTTCGAATTGGGAGAGATTGAAGTCCGCCGTGTCCGCATTAGCATTACCGCCTGTGGTCGGTGGCAGCAGGGGTGTGCCAAGGCTTAGGAGGCTTGTGAAGATTTCGACGTGCTTCGATGCACCTCGTACTCATCTCCCCAGACCTGATTTTAGAGTGACAAGATCTCTGTGAAATTACAGCGAAGGTGAGATCTAGGTAGGTAGTTGTGCAAGAGTGACTACACATGACAGGTGCTACTGCCATGCGACCATAAACGCTCCACCGTACACGTATCGTTCACGTGCTATCCGGGTACGCGCCTGCTAAGTTGGTGGGCACCTCTTTCGTGGGATCATTGCCTATTGTATCTATGCAATTCCTCCTGAGGTACTTCGTCTGTACGCTCTGTTTCCCCCCATGATCTATTACAGGGGTATATAGCTGTCTCATTATTACCGCTGCTACCATGGCTACTAACTGTCCCATGTATCGGTGTCCATCTCGGCGAGAATCAGGCGCCGTGATGCATCTTCTGCCACCCATTTCCCAATCCTTTCAACCGTGTCGCCGACCAGCTTAGAATATGTCTCTCCAATATTGAACAGAGACGTGTGCGCGACCACTTCGTCAATGCCTTCCATGTGCACTCGGATCCATGTGTGATCCCGCTCACCTGTCTGGCGGTTCCTGGTCGGGAGCGCACAGAACTTGCGGTCTTTGGGTTTCTTTTGGGTATCGGCTTTGTCTGTGTTTTCTTCATCGTTCATGGGTTCATCATCCTTCTTGGCGCTCATCTGAGTAGGGTGTTCGAGTTGATCCGTCTGCAGGTGAGTTGAGCCTCGTTCCTCATGTATGTCTTCTGTTTCCTGTTGAACCGATATATCCTTGTCTGTGACCCCATCCTGAAATACCTTGTCAATACCCAGATCTTCCATGCTAAGCGTTCTGAGAGTACCCGTGTCATCACACAACTCAGGGCTAGGTAAAGGAGGCTGACGCGCCATCTCACTGCTGGTACCCAGGCCTTCACCATGTTTCGTCTCAGCGCCCGGCGGAGGTGTGTTTTCCCCGGTAGAAGGCAGCATAGACACATTGGGAGGGCCATGATCCACCTTGAGGTCTGCGACATCTCTGGTGAGGTCCTGGATGTTTCGATGTTCTTCAAGCGACAGTTGAGGACTCGAATCTGTAGCCCCAAGGCTGCTGTGTGTATGGCCCACGGAAGATGTCTCCTCTGTGGCTGCAACCTCCAAGATGTCTGGTGGCTTTTCTTTGACCGGTCCTGTGCTTGCAGAATAGTAGTTTACAAACCTCACCCGCTTCAAGAGGCGGCCATTTGGCGCCCGACGTTTCATGGTCTCTTCCACATCCTCCAAGGCGCGAATGGCGCGGTAGCGCTTTATCAATCCCGGATAATCGGCAAGACAGCCACCGAATTCGAGATGGGAGGAGACGTAACTTCGAGTTGCCTTTGCCAACTCTCCAGCATGCTTGTTCCAGAAGTACCAGGCCTTCTGTAGCTTGCCCTTCCTGTTAGCCAAGTGGACATCGTTCTGATAAGAGGGGTTGTAAGTGGCATCTTGTGGCGCAGAAAACAGGTCTAGGTTCAGAGAAGCACCGGGCACCGCAGATTCTTTGATTTGAGGAGGAGTTCGAAACAAGCTGGCAATGCCCGTTCCGATGACGCCAGGGTGCATACCAAGAAATGGCGTGTCGAATGCAATGAGGCCTAAGATCTGGTGCTGGAAAAGGTGGCTTCCTGGATCGTTCGAGGGAATCAAAACCACTTCGGCTGCGAGGATCCCACCGAGACTGTGCCCGACGAGAATGATATCAGTCGAGTCCGATTCGTGCGCAGCAAGCCTGATTAGGTCAGTCGAACAATGATCAAGTCACAAGCCACCTCAGACAGACCAATTGCTGAGAGCATTCCTGGCGACGGCGATGTTCTCGCGAGACCTGTACCGCGGATAGATTTTGGTGTAGACGACATGAGTCGGTGCCAATGCAGGAGTCAACAGACCGTGAACATGCGCGGGGAAGCTTTTGAAGCTGGTTTCGTCGCCGAGGAATCCATGGATGTAGACAATGAGCAACGTCCGCCGCTCATCACTGGCCGACTTGACAGGTCCGAGCGACTGGGTAGAAGAAGACCGTGGGTCGTGAAAGCCGGCGAGATAGGGAGATTCGCCTGATGACTGAGAGTTGGGAGATAAATATGAGGATTGGTCTTTATCGCTACGACTGCGAAAGTTGGACGTCGCCCTTGGGGGGAGCGGCGGCGGCGGCGGCTTTGCTGCCATAATGGCAGCGCAGGCGAAGGGGGACGGGCATCAGATGCAACTGTTGAACTTGAAGTTGTCCCAATCCTTTGCCGACAACAAAACCAGCTTATCAAGAATACGGAGTACTACGTATTCTCAATGTCGGTGAAATGGCAGCCTAAACCTGCTTCGGCGTCCCGCCCCCGATCGGGTAGCACAGCCGCGCGAGATCCCTCGCCGCTTTCACAACGCCTATATATGTCGGGCACCTGCCCGTCTGCCGCGTTCCTACTTGTCTTTACTTATTTTTCGTGACTATTACACGACACGGTATCCGTCCAAACCTCGATTCCGATCCCTTTCTTCTACACCCCCTTCCTAGTCTACCTCGTTATCCAATAGCGAAAATCCCGCAAGCATGGCGTCACGTCGATCCTAGGTTCCTCCGTCCCTCTCAGGTCCGCCAACCGGGACTCGTTACAGGTAAACAGCCAGCCCTCGAATCGTTTCAGTTCCCCTAAATTTACCTTCTAGAACGAGTCTGTGCGTCGAGCCAGCCTTAGGCACATTCCTTTTCGGACGCGAGTAAGTTTAGCCCGAGCGACGTAGCTTGAAATCGCCTCTCGGAATTCCTTCACTCCCCCTATTGTTAAGAGTCGAGAAGCAAATACTTCTATATCAAGTTACTCACCATTAGAATACCTAGAATCCCATGCGCTTCAGCCGCTTGGGAACATCCCGGTGGTATGAGTCCCTAGATACGATACCGACTGCTGCGGCCGGCCCGGCAGGGGGTTTTCAGAATTCCGTGATGGCCTCTAGCCTCCTCCCCACTTAAGCCCTGAGGGACGTCCGCGCAGAATTCGCAGCTTCAAGACCGCTAGTCCGAGTCCTCCCAACTACGAGCCAATATCTGGCGCAGCGGTACGATAAACCAGCTGAGACGACCAGCCGGTCTGATACCATATTACTATCGCGTGTTGGCGCAAGGTCTATGCTCTTTAATCCAATTGCAGAAATGCCTTATGGGGTGACCTGCAAGCGGTTGAGGCAGTCACTCTATACCCCCGTCGACTGCACTCGACGGTGAGTCCAAGGTTGATGATTTTGGCGTCGAGTAGGCTGCCAAGCCCTGTTTCTGCCTCGCCGGAAGCTGACACGGCGTCTCAAACTGGATGTGGAAGGAAGAACGAGAGGGAGAGCGAGAAGGGAGGGCTGAGGTGAGAGAAACAGTTGAAGCTATGAATTACGTACAAGTGTGATGATGATGGATAAAACCATCTAAGGGAGAAGGGCAGATGCTTATACCCTTCTACCTACAGTGACCTTCTCGTGACCACCCCGTGATGCTGTATAGAGGGCATTAACATCCGCTCCCTTGTCGAGGAGTGTCTGCACCACCTTCTCGTGACCACGCC
>NW_006912913.1:22339-330808 GCF_000585565.1 Capronia epimyces CBS 606.96
CTCTGATGCTGCATAGAGCGCATTGCCATATTCTCCTCCTTGAGCATTGACATGCGCTCCCTTGTCGAGGAGTGTCTGCACCACCTTCTCGTGACCACGCCGTGATGCTGCATGGAGCGCATTGCCATATCTTCCTCCTTGAGCATTGACATCCGCTCCCTTGTCGAGGAGTGTCTGCACCACCTTCTCGTGACCATACTCACTCGCCCAGATTAATGCTGTCCGGCCGTCACTATCCGGTTCATCAATACCGTAATTTTCTTTCTGCTGTAATATCAACTTCAGTATGTTCTCATGACCCAGAAGTCCCCCAAGCCGTATCGGACTCATCTCCGGAAGGTTGCCATATGGCTTCGCCGCCTGCCAAAATATTGGGAACCAGACGTCGTATAAACGGCTGTTGACCTGATAAAGATCAACTGTTCGAGGTATTAATCTATCATCTTGAGAAAGGTTTGCCTCTCGTAGGTGAGATGGCCAGTGTTCTGCTGAATAGACTAAAAAACTTTGGTTATGATTGTTTCCTTCAAAAAAGTCATTAGGAGTGTGGTAATTCTGGAATTCGCGGAGAAAAGACTTTGCTGTTGCCGCGACATCGTCAAAGGACAGAAATTCAACGCATATTTGAGTCATCTCTCTCTCAATGCCTCGCGGATTGAGGCAATGCTTCCATCCAGACAGAAAGGTAGTGGCACCGCTCCCACCAACCAAAAACTCCTTAGCCGTCTGGTGAATGAGATATATTCGCCCATGGTTAATGAAGATGAAGAGACCACACCAATCGCGAATATTATTCTCCAGCCTCCTAGGGTCGAGTTTAGCCTTGTGTAGAGATATAGCGTGAGTTGACGTGGCTATGCCGAGTGCGATGGCCATCTCTTCGACTTGGAGCGGCCGCCGTGTCCCAACCACAATCTGGAGAATCTTTTTCACATTGCCTCTCTGCTCCTGATTAATGCGACTTAGAATTTTCTCGTATGCGTCTTCCACGCTAGACGGCAGTAACTGGATCGATGCTTCCTCCAGGCGGAAACTGTTACGGTAAGTCTGGTATATACTCTCAATCGCGAGATATAGCCACAAGTACGTGCGATGCTCCATCCCCAGAAGTTGGGTCTCCAGTTGGTCCTTGGTGTTGTTATCCAATTTTAAGTCAGTCGCGAGTTTTCCCACTCGCATTCGGATGACTAAGTCGATTTCTTGGTGAATTTGGTCGTTCTCCTCTTCACCTCTTAGACGGATCGTAGGGAGATCGTGCAGCATCTTCTGGAACTCCACCTGTATATCATCATAGGGCCGGCTAGTGACGAGAAATTTCAGTCGGCCTCGCCGCATTGACGACGGGAAGGCTGATACCTGGGTGTAAAACCGGGAAAGCATCTTAATCAGCCACCGTCGATCCAAGAGTTGACATTCGTCCAGCGCATCCAGAACGCACGTCATGTCGTGAGCCTGGTCATCTCTTGCGGCGGCGACCAATATGCGCCATAGCTCTGACACGTCCTTCACGAGCTTGTCGCCAGTCTTCTCCCATGCCGGAATTGCATATTGAATTAGCTCAGGCTGACGGGAGAACAGTTGATGGAGGAGGGCGCAGAGAGCCGTGGCCACGTTGTCCTGCACTTCGTTATCCTTGAAAAAGAAGTAGCAAACCGTATGCTGATCAGTATTGTGAAGTTCATTGTCCACCAGCGATTTGGCGAGGACCGACTTGCCACAGCCCGGATCCGCCGAGATCCAGAGTAGGTCATCATGGGTCTTGGTGAGCCACTGCTGATACTGGGAGTGGGACAATACCCATTGGCAAGTGCCCTCCACCCGATCGGGATTGACATCCTTGAATTGTTCGTACGTGCTGGTTTTGAATGCCCGATGACAGTCTTGATATTGATCATTCCGGTACCGTGTCTCTTCGTTCGAGGACTGCTGTCTCGTCTCTTTCAGCATCTCCTTACTAACCTCTAAATGATCGGATAAAATACCTAAGGAAGAGATCAGACATTGATTGCCCTCTTGAGATAACAAATCATTCTCAAAATATCAGTACCTACCCATGACTTCCTGAACCAGCCTCTCGCCAGCTGTCTGCTGAGGTGTCACGTGCGTCAGGAACCACTTAGTGTATGCAGCCGCTGTGGTAGCCGCATACTTCTGCCACGCATCGTTTTTGTGATGGTCCGCGTAGTCGCAAATCCCTCGCACGACCAGGCAAGGGAAATTGTTCATCAAGCCAGCCGCCTCCATTTCCACACAAATCGCCCCGAATTCCTGACCCAGGCGGTCTCGCAGTCTGCCATCTTTGAGCACTTGGTTCCCTGACGCGATCGTCCCGTAGTGGACCATGGGATTCTGGTGTCTCCGTAACGGTCTCCGAATCTGACCATCCTCACACAACCCACAACGTGACAGCGGCCAGAGCCAGAGCCACAAAGTCCACAATATCCACCACCATTGGGACGGATCGCATCGAGTGCAATGAAGATAGTCTTTTTCGACACCGGGGGGGTTGTATCCCTCATCTTCGAGACCGGGATGCTTTTGAGTCATCTCCTTGAGGTATCTGGGTACAGGGCTTTCTTGGAGCCCAGTTTGTGATCGAAGAGAATTAAGTGCTGTTAAAAGCAGGGTTGGGGGGCTGTTGAGGGATCCTTTACGCCTGAACTCGTCTCCTCTCAAGGTTTTCCCTAGATCGTACTGGACCACTCCGCCGAAGGTATGGTCTGGCTGGCTGACCACGATATCGCCCAGCCGGATATCGCGACCACTCCGGTGGTCAGGGATCCCCCCTCCGATCCCCACCAGCAGCCCAAACCGCAGACCAGTGAGTGTTCTCAACATGTCTTTGGCTACGGTGGCGGCAGCATTGGTCCCATCGACGCCTGCTGGCAGGCATGCAATCGCCACATGGTGTCGGCCCATGCGTCCAAGGATGTAGCTATTATTGTCCTGCGCATCTTTACTCTGGAGTGGTTCATCCACGTCGTCCAGCATGGCCCGCACCGCAGTCAACTCGTGGGGTAAAGCGCACACTACTCCCACATGATATTGGTCGATCGATAGAGAAAGATTGCGAGCCATAGGCACGGATATCAACGATTATTGTAGATCGAACAAATATTAAGAGGTAATCTATGTTCTCGAACAAGACCGGTGGAATGAGTATAAGGATGACGAGGATGAGGTGCGGTAGAGAAATCGTGGAGTTTTGAGATACGATGATCAGGCTGAGAGGGATCGTCGAGAGCGTCCTTATAGCAAGGGCTATACCGCCATTGTTAGTGCCTAACACAAAAAGTGGGTGGTGAGGCTGAGACTGTTTTCAGGATAGGAATGGGTCAGTGAAGCACGAGGGTAAGAAGAAAAGGCCGCTGGGCAACGGCGGCACGATATTCACGTCGAGAATCTGTAGTCTCTGCGCCTAATCGTAGGCGACCGAGATTGCAGCGGCAGCGCAACAGTAGCGACATCGTGTTAGGCTTTGCTGGTCGCCAGCTGAACGGCTAAATAGCCAACCTGAGGGTTGTAGAGCGCTTAGATCGAAGGAGGGGTGCGAGGGTGCAGGTGTGACTGACAGGGTTGCCAAGGGAATGTCAAGAACGTCCGGACGGTCACAGGCTAGCCGTTTAAGACCTTCGAAACAGGCTAGTAGCCCTATGTAAATTACCGATAGTATATAGTCAGACGGTCCCCAGGACCTAGCAGAATTCATCATGTTCCTCCGTTGAGTCACATCTGGTAGCACCATCAAAATCACGGGCAGCGCCAGAACGCCTTACTTGGGTGCACGTCACGTGTTTCAGGCCACGAACGATCATTGTCACACAGACGCCAATATTATTATACCAGAGAGACAATCACGTGCACTGCGGGTGGATTAATTACTGCTCAAGGGCCAATAAGGCGGTAGAAGATATCATGATAGACGGGATGTGGATGAGCCACATCTTGTGGCTGGCGTGGCGGTGGTGTTACTGTAATTTTACCCATGACCATACTCGGGTTGGTCCTCGGCTGTTTGATGATCTGCATCGAAGTACCGGACAAGGGTGTGGTGGATAAGTACGGCAGCACCGACCGTGAACGATGGATAGTGGCATTTTTGATAATTGGTACCACAATGCACAGACCGCGGTGCTGTATGAGTGAGTGCGCATGCAGCGCAGGCGCGAGAAGGCGACATTGAGCGCGTATGCCAAGACTATTTCACGTGACTAAGCGTCTTCATCCTACTTTGCTTCGCTCAGTACGGATCAAGAAAGCTGCGAATATCATTGGACGATAAGAATGCAACTTGTCAAATGTTGCATCAGGTGACTTGAAGGCTCCTGGTCTGGAGAATACTTGATCCTCTCCGGATCTTCCTATGGTCAACACGGGCCTGGCTTGTGTTTCTGAGAAACGCCGAGCACCAACAATACCACGCTTTTGGGTTGGGGGTGAGGGTGGGTAAAGGATGAAGTACCGTAATCACTTTACGCTCCTTTTCCACAACTTCTGGTGGGAAAATTGAAAAGCTGTGAGAGCAGCGACCATTATACGAGAGGCATGACATACGAAGGCTCGAATTCACCATTAATGTCGCCGAAGTCGAAGTCGAAGTCGAAGTCGACTGCATGAGACCGTGGAAACCATGTGGAGCCTTGTTGCTAGACTTAACCTGCTCGTGATCCTGTCAGAAGTACTACAAGCGGAGATTTATATTTGTTTATCGTCCTTCACGGTAAAACAACGATTTAAAGCCTTAAGACTAAGATAATTTCAGGATACAGAAATGAATAACAAGGTTGGAAGTAATAAGAAATTAAAGCAGTAAAGGCTGGCGCGCCGCCGCAAGAGTCTTTTTACCAAGGGATTCGAACTTGGCCACCTATACAACGTCGATGTGTATATTGTCGTGTAGGCTTATGGTCGTGTATATACCTTCAATTCTAATCCCGAGAGTGAATAGATTCGGTCGGAAGAACAATTAGTCAGTTTTATCCTCTTTATACGTAATTAGCGAGCTAACCTGCACGGCGTGGTATCTAGGGCAAAATATACCCTCCGCCGGTTAGAAAGTGTCCCAGTGATTTTGTATACCGCTTTAGTAATCAGCTAGTAAAAAGGTCTACCAAAGATTCCAATATGAATCACCGTCTAGGCACTTCGGCATACAAGAGCGATTAATCTCCGGAGAATAAAGACTACACTATCGAAGGCCGGTGTCCTTCAAACGAGGATACATCGTGTACAGAAAAGGATGGTAATGAGAAAACATCGAGGAAGAATTAATAAACCTTGAGACATTTCGAACGAATTCCCCTCAGCGTCTTGGAACTTACCTAAGGATCCATTCCTCTTAAACCTCATCACTTTCCCCTGGTCCAATGGCGGGCTAAGCATACATATATTATACAGTATCTGAAGCCAAAATCTTCATCCATATTTAAGTAGACTCGCCGAGATCTCTCGTCATCTCCCTCCGACGCCTTAGGGGCTGTGGACAATATTGTGAACATTCAACGCGTGAATTTTAAAATGACTCGCGTCAAGACATTCCACTCGGGTCACCTGGCAGTGGGGGTGCGGACAGACGAACGCAAGACTAGGTGCAAGATGATTGAGGTGTTGGTTTTGGACGTGTCTTGTCAGCAAGAAGCTGTTTTTGAAGCAATGCGTCCGTATTTCTGGAGCGAGACTGTCATCGCCGAGACAAAAGAGGCGCTGAGTCCCGGGGAAGACGATGGGGAAAATTTCCGGGCAGGTGTCGATGAAGCAATCATTGGGGTTTGGATCTTGGGCCGGTGGGGAATCCAACTGGTCGCACTTCTGCTTGGCTCTGCGCGGTCGCTGACTGTCCCGGCGACCGCAGAGAGCGCATAGGAGACGGACGATCTGAGCGCTATTTTGAATCTGGTCATCATAGGAGGGTGTCTCGTAGGGCGCTGGGAAGAGCAGCCTTGCGAGCCCCTGACGCTCGGAAAATGCAAATGTAGCAGGAGTAGGGCCATCAGCTTCCTCTTGTCCGGTGTATTGATTCTCCAAACAGGTCGAACCCAGCGTCTGGAAATATTCGGCTTGGAGCGATTGCAGTTCGTCGGTCTCATCTTTCGTCAATATCTTCTTGTAAGTGCGGAATAGCTTGTCATGCTCAGAAAGTCGAGTTCGCAATTCGGGAGTCTCCTGGGCTAGCTTTCTCGCCTTAGAGAGAGTAACAAAATCGCGCCGAATCGCCTTAGTACTTTGGAGCCATCCTTCTTTGGCCGCCCGGATCTCTGGTTTCGAGCTAAGCTGGCGTCGTTGAGCCAAGGTCAGGCTGGTAGGCGCATTCGGGTCGCGCGTCAGAGAAACGTGGCCAAGGAGGCGCATGGAGCGTTCGTCCGAAGGTTTCTCTAGAACAGCAGCGACGATGTCGACGTCCACCACATCATTCTGGTAGTGACGCTGGTAGATTCCATCGTGGGCATGGCCCATAACCTGATTACGTACGCTGGAAGGGGTAGTTTCTGCTCTAGTTAATCTCATACGCAAAAAGAAGATTAGAAGCGGAAGTGGCCTTACTATTTATAGCGGCTGCGGCGGTGCGACGAAGCATCTTGAATTCAAATTCCATTCTAAATGCCCGTCCGAGTCATCGGTTCCAGGTGGCCATCTGATTGTATTGACTTGCTTGACTAGGAGACGTTACAATCTTACCTATCGAGTTTCGGACGCTTCGGCGAAGGACAGGAGCAAACTTCCAGTCTGGTGCCTATTCGATCGGGACAGATTTAAGGCGACTGGGGATTTTGATGTTCCATAAATCCATTGGATCACGGATCCAAGGGCTTGCGAAGGCTGAATCGCGGAATGCATGGCCAAGGATGAATTTGACGAGGCAGAAGCACGGTGTGTCACGGCGTTCGGTAAACTTGATCACAGGCCTAACCTGGTCAGCAGACATTGTTCAGGGCCTGCACGTAATCTATATACTGACTGAGGTGAGAACTCACGGATTACCTCTATTTCGTTTCCCTTTAAGGAGACGAAGCCGAATATGCATACCCAATTTCACGCCTCGGGGCGGGTGGTCCGGGTCACGTATAGCGTACAGCTGAATGTCCCTGTATTGTACGGCATCATTGCGACCATAGTAGCAACTATCGATCACAGTCCCCGCGCGTGCGGTTGTAGAGCCACAAAATATGTTGAGCGTCCAATGCTGAATTCGGTCTCGCTCGAGAGGATAGGGGTCATCATTAATGACCCAAAAGAAATGGGCAAGGCTGAAGATGTCGTCGGAATCCATATTCTGTCGGACCGACCCTCCTCACTGAGTTCATACTTGTCAATGAGCTTATCCGTAATAAACTGATTCGTAAATGTCAAGTCAGCCTATGACACTCATCGGGGTGTCCAGGAGTTATACATTCTTCATATCCATCTTGATAATATGATCAACCGGATTGGACATGTGCTGAAGTACGGCCATCCTCCACGTTCTGGCAAAGACAAAAAGTGACGAGGCTTTTGTACGGGATGACTGCTCACAGTCATATTCAAGAAAGGCTCTAGCGACTTGGTAGGTTAAGTGTTTTCGGCATACTTCGACAGGATCAGAGGAGGAGAAGTGGCCGGTCTCGCGGTAAACGTGTTCACAGAATCTATAGGGAAATCAGTCAGCTAAAGCGAGGCTAATGTGATATACTTGCTGTGGTGGAAGGAAAGCCTGACCTGGTCCACCGTCTCCATGTGGATGCAATGCCGTTTAGGGTGCTGTCCTCATATGCCGGCGGGCAGATGTCAGTTCTAGAGTCCAGGTGGCCGACCACCGCGGCGAACGATTTCTTCGGCCTCGAGCCTTTTCTTGTGCTTCGTGCTGCGTAGCGGCTGCGGGTGACTGCCATGGTAGAGAGCTGAACTCGAGCGCCGTCGCAGAGGGCTAGAGATTAGGTAAAGATAGTGGGACATAGTGGACAGAGGGTAAGTCGCATAAGAATAGGGACGGGCTTTATATAATAACGTAAATGGAAAGATAGGAGAAACTCGGTCGAGGGATGTAGCTAGCACAGTACGAGGGGCAATCGGTGGTGTATAGAAAAGAAGACTGACATTACGACGACAAAACCACAGGGCTACGTGAGATCGTGGTGTTGGCGGGCCACGCGCGCGGGTGCAGAGGAGGCCAAAAGCGGCGCCCACGACCGCCGTTTTCGGCGGCCATTTCACCGACATGTTGAGATACTCCGTATTTGTTTAGTTGCAGGATGCTGGCACGGGCACGGGCACGCAGAGACCCTGATCGGCGCGACGTCACTGCGCAGGCGCCCGAGTCGAACATCTCTTGACTTTTGACACACCTACCTACCTATGCAAAGGTCTCGATCAACGTCGCGAACATCACGAACATCACGAACCGCCTGTTTATGGCCTCTGGCCTGTTCTAGTCTTCTATGCGTTCCCACAATCTCATGTCCTCTTAGCCTCCAAAGTCATCGTCATGGCACCTCAGATTGAGATCTCAATACCCAACACCACCGTTGCCGGAACCTCGAAACCGTACACAGTGTACAACATCACACTGCGCCTCCCTCTTCGCTCCTTCACTGTCCAGAAACGCTACTCGGATTTTGTCGCTTTGCACAATGGACTGACCGACCAGGTTGGTTCGCCGCCTCCTGTTACCATCCCCCCCAAGGCCTGGTTCTCGAAGACGGTCTCAAACCCAGAGCTCACGGAAGACCGTCGGCAAAAATTGGAACAATACCTGAAGACAATCAACGAGATAGAGGATTCACGATGGCGTACGACAAGTGTGTGGAGGGCGTTCTTGAATCTTCCAAGTTCCTTTGCGAACCAGACGTCAAGTAAGGCTGGTGCTCTGCACTCGGTCATCACAGGGCCAGGAGGAGGCGGCGCACCCATCACAGATGCCGTGGTCTGGCTAGATTGCTATCG
Source organism: Capronia epimyces CBS 606.96 (assembly GCF_000585565.1). Lineage (NCBI taxonomy): Eukaryota > Fungi > Ascomycota > Eurotiomycetes > Chaetothyriales > Herpotrichiellaceae > Capronia > Capronia epimyces. The sequence goes on from NW_006912913.1 coordinate 31,256, forward strand.
AGATCTGAAAACGCATCTACAAGACGCCCGACTGAATTTGACATCTCGCGATCAAGCTTCAACTCCTCAGAAACAACACGAGGCCAGTGCTGCGGCCAAGAGCAGTCTGGTCAAGGCGGGCTCGTTGGTCGCCGCTCTAGAGCAGGGTCTCGCGAATATCCGAAAAGCCACGAACGGCGAATGGGGAGTGCACAGACTGGGAGACGGCGAAATACGAAGAAGAAAGGACTTGCTGGCCTCGGCGAAGAAGGATCGCGATGGCCTCGAAAATCTCTTGAATGCCATGGCCACCAAATCCAAACTCGATGGCGCCGTTGCGTCCATGCAAGAAACGCAGGAGCTCATTGGGTCCAAACCAAAGGCGAGCGGGCGGGTGTTGGGCAAGGAGACTGCCGAGACGAGAGAGCTGGACAATCAAGGCGTGCTACAGCTACAGAAGCAAAAGATGGCCTCACAAGACCTGGACGTCGAGGAACTGCGGAAGATCGTTCAAAGACAGAAAGAACTGGGCATTGCCATCAATCAAGAGCTTGAAGTCCAGAACGAGATGCTGAGGATGGTCGACGAAGATACCGACCGCGTGCAAGGGAAGATCAACATTGCGAAGAGAAGGATAGGCAAAATCTCCTAGAAAAAAGAGCTCCGGTCATGTAATGCTTTCATCAATTGGGTATCTGTACCGTTCCAGCACGTTTGATGTTGCTTTTTCAGATCATGCATTCATCCATCTCAACAACAACCTGGCCCGGGACCGGCTTCTTAGCCCTTCAGACTCATGAATGTGTCGGCATCCGCCCGGCTGACATCTGAAGACGGCGAGGTGTCATTGGCGATCAAACCAAGTTTGGTGACGCGGATTCGGTACCACAGGTCGGTTCGATTGCCACCTAGCTCTCCAGCCGTCAGCTTCTTTTTGAGGTCGCGCAGGACTTCGTTGTACAAGGCTGGTTCTTCAAACCCCAGTATCTCTTCCCGAATCACTCCCAGACCTTCCAGGACTCGGTCATAGTTCGCGTCTCCGAAGCTGCGGAGGATCCAATCCTGCAATATTGACGCCAACTGTTGGACAGCATCTTTCACCAAGTTCAGATCGGAAGATTGCTCTAACATCTGTCTGAACTCCGGAATGGCATTGTCTGGAGAGATTTGAGTGCGGTTCTGTTTGCGGAAGAGGTCGTCAACATTGAGGCCGGATAAGGGCTTCTCGGTTTCCCGATACTTCCTCCGACCTTTGGTCTTGGGCGGGACCTTCTTGACATCCGCAGCAGCAATCAATCGAGCCAGCGCGCCTTTAGTCTGCTCCTGGAGCTCCTCGGGCTGCCTCGAGTATGCAAGGAACATTTCTGACTTCTCTGGAATGTCGTCTGTCTGATGCACCGCTCGATACTTGATCGCCCCTTCGATAGTATGCAGAACTGGAGAGAACGTGTCGTCTATACACATTTCCTCTTCATCACCACGCACCAGGCTCATACTGTCAACGAATTCACTCATACTATCCAACAACTCTTCTGAGGGTAAGTTGCGGTGCTCCGTCAACTCCTTTCCGGAAACCGTAAGGACTCTGTCGACAGGCGGAAATCGATAAGATCGGACATCCTCTGCAAAAGTAAGAATGTTCTCGATCAAGCATTCGAAGTCAGTTTCGACAAAAGGTGATAGGAGTGTGATAATGGGCTCTGACATGTCTTTCTTGACGAGCCTACCCACGGCGACCGATCCGAGTTCATACAGGCCATGGATCAACGAGGATAGGGCAATGGCAGCTTTGTCGTTGCCCTTTTGTGCAACGATCATGCTGGAATTGTCGAGAATCATGTAGCGTTCCACCATGTCCACGGGAATGAACCCCAGAATATCATATCCTGCTTGTGTCTCAAGTTTGGTGATGTTTTGCTCCGACTCTGAAATTGCAACTGCAGTGCGACCATACTCGAAGCCTTTGGCTAATTCGTCACGCTCAACGTCTCGCGTGCCTCCACCAGATTCCTCGTCTTTGACCTTGTACTTGTACAGGCTGTGGACGGCGCTCATGTCTTCCTCGGGCAGCGCGGCGTCGCGGACGGCATATGCGCTAGCGGTCGGCGGCCTCTTGATGGATGTTTTGAAATACCTCTCGACGTCGATGGAGAGTGCTGTGTCGTAGTGCTCTGGATCGCCCAGTTTCAGCTGGCCTTTGAAGGTGGGAGTAGGTCTGACGGGTTTGATATTTGGTCGAGAGAGTTCATCGATGGCCTCCTGCATCGTTCCATAGACACCCCCACTCAAATCTACCAGCGTCTTCAAGATTTTCTCATTCTGCATTTTCACTGGCGACTTGTCCTCTTCCTTGAACCCAAACTCCGGGTCGTCAAAGTCAATGCCCAAGACCACCAGTTCAATACCCTTGCCCTTAAACTCGCTGGCAGTGTCTTCCACATCGTCGTCGTCGATGCGACCAGTTGCATTTGTGATCACGACAATCTTCTTCTTGTACTTCAGAGTCCCGCAGTGCTTCGCCATCATATCAACGGCAACGATGATGGCGGATAGGACATCGCGATCATCGGTCTTGCTGGGCCGTAGCATGGCTGGCAATGCTTGCAGCTGAGGCATCAGGATCTGTGAGATGGGTTGAAGAACGCTAATGTTGCGGTAACCGTCATCGTCTTGCAAGTCGTTGGAGGTGTGGTCTGTCCCAAACCCGACGACACCGATTTGGAGGGTTTTACGGCCCGTAAGCACGGTATTTGTGATCTTGTCCCAAACGTACTGGAGAGCCCACTCAAGATCACTGATGCTTCGTCCAGAGTGTTCCTCGCCCATGGACCTGGCTAGGTCGATAACGTAGAGTGTTGCTTCTTTGTCCATTGCGTCTTCCGTCCGTCCCTGCGCGTCGAGTGTGAAAGGGGGAGGCTTGACGAATCTCAGGGTCCAGCGCAAGCCTGAGCCCTGGAACAGTGATGATTAGGGGGTGCTGGGGGTGCTGGGGGTGCTGGCCCATCCATTTGAGCTCATGCGATTGATCGCGTCTGCTGGCTGTTCCTCTTCAGTGACCCCGCGAAAGCGCAGGCAGCATCTCGCGAACGGTGAACGTAGTCACGTGTGGAGCCGTGACGCCAGCGTGCCTCGGCATCACCATCCTCACACCACCAATGACGTGACGTGCCGCCGGCTTCTTGTGTGACTTTCCAATGTCGGAGCATCTCGAGCTTCTTCTAGAAAGCTAGAAAAAGCAGATCATAGAGAGAGTATACTCGAGTTGTTTTCTTCTTTACTTTATCCGACGTCTATTCTGTACAGCCATGTCTATAATCTATTCGGCAGCCCCTTACCATATCATCAGGTACGAACAGTCCCTGTACTCCATACCGCCGTCCACTGTTCATCTAACGTCTCCTTAGCTATGGCATCCTTCTGGGTGCTGAGACCTTCCAGTCCTTCATCGGCGGCATCGTAGCCTTCAGAAACCTGCCTCGACCACAATTTGCAACTCTCCAATCCGCTATTTTCCCAATCTACTTCTCGCTGCAGACTGCACTTCCTGTCATCCTAGCATTGACGTTCCCCGCCGAACGGACTGCCATTGGAACGACCTCATCTAGCTTTTCAGGCGTCCTCGAGCCGACCAACAGACTCCATGTCTTGACGCCTCTTTTGACGATCTTCCTTGGTGGGCTGCTGAACGCAGCATTCGTCGGACCTGCGACAACCAAAACCATGCGAGAGCGGAAACACCAGGAAACAAAAGACGGGAAGAAAAGTCATGATCCGCCTCCGCACAGCAAAGAGATGCAAGCTCTGAACGCAAAGTTTGGTCGGCTTCACGGTATATCTTCGTTGGCCAACTTGACGGCATGGATCGCGACTGTTTGGTATGGCTTCTATCTTGCAGATAGACTTTCTTGACGTTACACATCACATGGTTAGAGATCGGAGAGTCGGGCATCTCACGTTTGTATTTGCAATCTTGACCACGATGCAGCGAGGAATTTCCACGTCTTCGGTTGGCTCATCTGCCAGAAAATATCAGAGTACGAACAGACTTCACCCCGATCTTTGGGATCGTGTCAATCACGGGCACTTATGGGCTTGTCTAATTCAAACTCCGTATCCCCAGACTTCCACGTACGACGCAGATATCTCCACGTTTCTAGGGGAATGGGATGTTTTCTGCAAATCTTTCGGCTGATCGCTTCGCACGATAGCAGTTTTCACAATATTATGCGTGTAATAATTTGTCCAGTCCATGACCGAGAGACTTGCCCGAGAAATTCGTTTTTGTTCAAACTAAACCGAGCAGATATTGATCACCAGTTGAAGATATTATCACTCGATGAGCGCGACAGCTCAGATTAGTGAACATGAAACTCCGCTCTTCAATACGGCTCTGAGCTTAGAGACAGTGCTGACAGGTGCGTTTCAGGAGCCCGCTCTCTATCGTCCATCATCGAAGATCAGCCACACTAATTAGCCACTTGTTGACTTTAACCACACCGCCGCTCATCAGGGAAGCCTTGAACCGGGTGCACTTCTCTTGCTATCTGGGCGATAGAGAATCCAGACGCAGGTTGCTGGTCAAAGCGACGTTCGTTCTATGGGGAGCTGCTGACTACGCCGTCAGGTGCGCACGGTGCGCACGGCTCGGGACTGACGGACTCGGCCCTCACGTCAAGGTGAGTAAAAACTGCTCGCGGCTCACCCCCGATCGGGGCCTGGGTGATGCCGCCCTGTGCTCACCCCCGGCTCGCGCGAGGTGAAGCACGACCAAGTCTTGCTGTTAGGATCCGGGTCGACATCAGGGTCGCCGGAGTCCTACCAACCTAAGGTCTACTGGGTCACGAGGTTGTAGCCTATGGAAGCGAGGGAGAATCAAGTGACTAGGGGAAAGCCAAAGTGCACTCGCCTACTCCGGGCTCTGGGGTGCTCTATACGGAGCGCGGGAGAGCATTACAGAGCGCCTCTGGTTTTCATATTTATATGTATGTACGCTCCTTACCAGATAGTCTCCTTCGTAGCCAACTTCGTCCACAAGCTAGATGATAGTTTTGGATCTATAACAAACTACTCCGTGTTTGAGGGAAATACCGGCCGGTCTCCATCGCGGGCCCATGTATATCGATGGCCTGGATGATCTTCAGTCAATCGAGGAGTGCCTAGAAACACCTCTCGGGCAGTGGCGCCTTCCTTGTCCTTCTCGATGTCGGCCCTGAGCCAGCCACGCTCTTTCAGCACGGGAAGAACGAACTTGATGAGATCGTCAAATGTACCTGGAACCGTGATCGAGCCAAAGTTGAATCCGTCCACACCTCCAATCTCGATCCATCGTTCTAATTCATTGACCACTGTCTCTGGACTTCCAGTGACCTTGGCGCCGTACCCCCCGAGCATTATATACTCGGCTATGCGTTTCTTACTCCAGGGCAGATTCTCACTGCCGGGTACTGTTGAAGACCATTTGTCAAGGACAGACCGGATCGCATAGTCGTTCACAAAACGAAAATCCTCGTCGTCCGAGTACTTCGACATGTCGATGCCTGTCCAGCCACCAAAGAGTGTCAAGGCCCCCTCGATATTGCCATATGATAGTAGTTCGTCTCTCTTCCGGGTTGCAGCTTCGTCCGTCTCTGCTACAATCACTGAGATACTCACGACGACCTTGATATGATTAGGATCTCTCCCATACTTTTCTTGCGCTGTCGATTTAATGGCGTCAACGGTCGGCCTGACAAGCTCGGGCAGTTGAGAGCCAACGAAGACGGCCTCGGCGTGCTTTGCCGCAAAATCCTTTCCAGCCTTCGACGAGCCGGCTTGAAAGATGAATGGGGTCCTTTGTGGCGAAGGCTCGCAGACATGAGGTCCAGGGACTTTGAAATACTTTCCCCTATGGTGTATTTCTTGCACAAGATCAGAATTTGCATACTGGCCGCTCTGGATGTTTTTGGTAACCGCATCGTCGCGCCAGCTGCCTTCCCATAGTTTATAGGTAACATCCAAAAACTCGTCCGCGCGCCTGTACCGTTCATCGTGCTCGATTTGCTCTTCCAATCCGTGATTTCGAGCGGCGCTCGTAAGGAAAGAAGTCACGACGTTCCATGCAACTCTACCATTCGTCAGATGATCTAGTGTAGAGAACCGCCGTGCAAGTGAGTATGGATGATCGTAAGTGACACTTGCTGTAACACCGAAGACGAGGTTTGTCGTCGCTGCCGCCATAGAAGGCACTAGGAGTAGAGGATCATTGATGGGAAATTGAGCCCCGGACTCAATTGCAGGGCCAGCATTGTGAGGGCCTTTGTAGACGTCGAAGCTTCCAAGCGAATCGGTTATGAATAAGGTATGAAAGTTGGCATCGTCGAGGCGTTGGGCCAAATCAGTCCAATACTTCAGGTTGGTATACTCTGCTGAGTGGTTCGTAGGGTGTCTCCATAGGCCAGGGGATACATGAGAAGGTGTGTTCATCACGGCCGCGTTCAGAATCAGCGGCTTTCTGTTATTTGGCCGAAGCCTGCCTGCTGAAGACGTATTCTGCTGTGCCATGACTCGTGATCTCAACGATTGTGTGTTTACAGTTCGTCGGAATATAGTCAACTTATAGGAGCGTAAGTTGTAAAGCTCATACTGAAATTATATATATGCCCCCCTCTGCCCCCCTCTGCCCGGCAGCAAACTTTGCACATCTCCTGGCTGTCGGACTGAACAGCGGCGTTGTTGGGAAGTGCTGGGTGGACAAGGCTGCTGCATCCACCTTGTCAACACGACGGATCACGCAATATGAAGACGAGATTCCGAAAGCACTCAAAACCCCCTAGCTTGCCCACACTTATAGTTGCAATTCTTGAACTAAGAGGACTCGGACCTGATAGCTACCGGATCTATGCCGAGATATAAGACGGCCTCATGGCTGGAGACGATTGATTGGACGCAGTGGACTCCGGACCTCGTGGTAGAAATCATCTATCAATGTGACCATAGTTGTTCCCCGAGCCCTACCCCGTTCTGATCGCCGAGCAGCCTCAGTTACTCTAATTGGAATGTTGATATAACCACAGCTATTCCCCGATCTCTACCCCGTTCTGAAAACCGAGCCTTCATCGCATACAGATTCGTGACTCGCCACCTAGATTGCATCATCCAGTACCCGCAAGTCGTTATCACGCTTGCAATATCAGAAATGCCAACGATAGCAGCACATGGGCAGAGCTGATCTATCCGGAGAGTCGGCCACTCGAGCGGGTCAATGTCGAGGAGATGCTCCACGAAGAGTCTTTCTCGTCGCACTCGTTTTGGAACAAGAATTCCGCCAAAAGAAGCAGACGTGAGCCAGAAGTGCGGGCTAAAAGGGACTGTCATGAGCTCGTTCGTATTCGCGCGAAGTATTTCAGCCGTGAAGGCATTATAGGATCTTGTTCCCTAAAATGGCTTTGTGTAGTTGATCAAGGTGATATAAGTACTAGCGCAGCCTCGGGTAGTCCGGCGTGTCCTAGTATATGGCGACATTCAGATTGTAGGAAGTGGGCTCCTAATGTCTTATGCACTGACTCCTGGAAAGAATGGCGAGACTGTCAATTACCATAGGTTCTTAAAGTCTGGTTGGTTTCTCATTCTCTCCCTTGATTACCGCGAGAACCTGTCCAACATTTCATTGACCTCCAATACTCAAAATGGCTGCCGAGATCCCTGCCGAAGGACCAGAGCTTACGAAAGAAGTCGGTCCCAATAAAGGAGCCATCCCTTCAGTGGTTCTTGCCGCAAAACTCGACGATGATGTTCGAAACAATCCCGTACTACTCCGGGCACTCAAAAAGGTTGACCGTCGCCTTTTGGTCTGGCTTGCTGTCCTGCACTTCGTGTTTAAATTTGCGGAGACGAACATTTCGAACGCTGCCATCATGAACCTGGAGCAGAAGACGGACATTAGGCGACAGCTTGGACACCTTACTAGCTCTCAATGGGCGTGGTGCATAAGCATATTCTGGTACGGAGAAAAGAACAAAAACATCTCCGGTATACTAACGTCTTAGGTATCCCTATATGGTGTTTGAGCCTGTCTCAACTATGATGGTGAAAAGATATACACCCTCAGGATGGTTCGCCAGGATCTTTTTTACCTGGGTAAGTAGTCAAAGCCTTATCTGGTAATGGGCGAATAATCTAACGTCTATAAGGGTATTGTTTCCGCTTGCCAAGCTGCAACACAGAACTATGCCGGCATTCTGGTCTGTCGCTTCCTTCTTGGGGTTATGGAAGCAGGATTCTATCCTTCTATAGTGTACGTCACATCTATGTTATCTACTCACCCTGGATGGCTAATCACCGGCATTCAGGTACCATCTTAGCTTTTGGTATCATCCAGACAAAATGCCGCTTCGTCTGGGAATCAACTACAATATCGGAGTTTCTTCCGGGGCAGTCGCCGGTTTGATAGGTAAGACCTCTTTCCTATATACATAGATGTTCAAGACTGACCTGGACGCTAGCGTACGGTGTGTCCTTTATGAATGGACTACGGGGTCTTTCTGGATGGAGATGGGTAAAGTCCTTGTACTTTAAAGAAGGTGCCATATGCTGACCGAATATAGCTGTTTCTCCTCGAAGGAACTCCTATGATAGTGATAGGAGTTATCACCTACTTCATCTTGACCGATTGTAAGAGGACGTGCGAATTGGAAGATGGTGAGATGCTAACAGAACACGCTATAGATCCCCAAACGGCAAAGTTTATCACTGAAGAAGAAAGAGAGGCTATAATTGCCCACTTGCCAGCGACAGGACCAACAACAAGAGCGAAATTCTGGGACAAAAATGGACTGAAAAAGCTGCTGAGAGACCCGACTCACTGGTGCTTTTTATCAATCTGGACCTTTGGTGGAATTGGAGGCTTTGGGGTTACTGCAGTTTTGCCCAATATCATTTACGATATGGGTCTCACAGGAACGGCTCAAACCCAGCTTATGACTATGGTATGTTCGATCCCAGAATTCTGTGTTTGTCGTTTCCCAGGCCCCGCTGACAGATAGTAGCCTCCATATGGACTTGCTTGGATTTTGGTCGTCGTCTTTGGCTACTTCATCAACAAGAAGAAGATCTCTGCCTTTGCTGTCGCCTTTGGCAGTATGTTAAGCCTACCTACAATGCGACTCCATGCTGACGATCCTTAGTGGTAATTACACAGATTATCTGCTTCATCTGTCTTATCACGATCAACCACACTTATGCCTTATACACGTTTTTCATCGTCGCGTGTGGTTGCACATTCTCGATATATCCGATTCTTTGGCCAGGTAGGGACTTTTCCAGTCTAGTGAAGAGAAATACGTCTCTGACTCGACGACAGAGAGAGTCCGTTCAGTGGAGGGGACGACCACAGCAGCAATCGCTTTTGGACTGACCAATGTGAGTGAATAAGTTTTCTTGAGCGAGACAGTACATACTGACGCAGAATTTAGGCTGTGGGTTGTCTCGCCGGCATAATCGTAAGATTTTCTTACTGGGGATTCGTGAACCATGGAAGTTACTGACGCTGAGCTAGGGCCCGCAAATCTTTCAGACGAAGTTTGGTCCTCGTTACCGGCTTAGCTATGGTATAGCTCTTGTATTCTTGGTTGGCTCCTCGATTTCCGTGGTCGCAGCATGGTACTTTTGCCGAAGGAAGTTTGCCAGGCAGCTTCAGGAGATAAACGAACCACACGGAGTCGAGGTAATTGCGGAGGAGGACGGTGATCTGAAAGTGGTTACCTAAACACAGAAAAGATGATGGACACCCCAAATAATGGGGAACAGCAGAGTATCTATAGAAGTTTTGATAGAGTAGGGTATATTGGCTTGAGGCCAAGGGAAGGAACAGAGAGGGTGGAAAGTACGGGGGTTTAGATATAGAGAGCAAGTGCGCTTTCAATACATCGGTTATCCCCGCCATCATATTGTTCTAGGAGATCTTACCTCCTCTTGACCTTGACTATGCGGGTGCCATCAACTAGCTGAGTTTGTTTACTGAGTGAAACGGCATCTTTTCCTATTCAGCTGCCATGTTCGTGACGAACAAGACCGACGAATCCGGCGGCTTGGTCGGCAGATTCGCGGTTACGAGCACCCAAGAAGGAAAAGATTCGCTTCTGAATTCCACAACGGTCGACGCCGAAACATGGCTTCGCTTGGACCCTACCTTTTCTCGCTACGGCTACGGCTACCGGTGGGAAGGCTCGAGGACTGCACAATTCGGCATTACCGTTCTGTTGGTGTTGGTCGCGCTGGCCGCCGCGCACTCGCTTTTTGTCCTGTACAAAATCTCCATTGCGGGCGCGGGTCTGGTGGGTTCGTGGACCATGGTAGCTGAGTTGCTCGCCTTAGCCATGAACTCGAGCCCTTCCTCAAGGCTGCAGAATACATGTGCTTGCGTCAAGGCTGCGATGACGTGGAGCCAAGTCGTCGCTATCCGAGAAATAACCCCTAGTCATCTCGAGCTAGCTCTCCATACTCTACCAGAGGCGAGTAAAGAATATGGGACCCTACATGGTAGAAAAGGTGGAGACCAGCACAGTCGGGGAACTCATCTTGATAGGTAGTTTCAAGGTATAAAGCATGTGCCAGTAGTAGACCGGCATCATCTATTCACAGAGCTTCGCAAGGCTAGACAGGAGCGAGCTTGGTTGGCATACTTCCCCAACTACGAGATGGATACAGTCTCGATTCTCCAACAAAACTTGCCCCACCGTGGACCGACCCTAGACTCTAAATCTTCTCTTCAATGGTGGTGGGACGTCGCGTCTCTTCAATGGATAATGCCTCTGGATCCTTGTCCATATAAACGTGGCCTTCGGGCAGCAAGTTAAGCTCGTCTTCTTCCTTGTCGAGAGCCCAGAATTGGATGATGAACAGGAGACCGCCCACAAAGGCAACGACAGCAAAGACTCCGTAGTTCCAGATCAACAGGGGATCGCCACTCAGGCGGTTCAGGGCCTCAGCAATGGCCGCGGAGATGGCATTAGTGAAGAGAGCAATGGCCTGCACGAGCGACCGCATGTTGGTGGGTGCCTTGGAGTAGGCGTACTCGAGCGACGTGATGGAGGCGAAGATCTCGGAGAGGGCGACGAGGACGTAGCAGCCAGTCTGCGCCCACACGTTGATGGGGGCCGGGTTAACGGTACCGTCGTCATTGAAGCAGTTGTTGGCGTGGAAGCCGCAGGGAGACTTCTTGTAGATGTAGTATTGCACGACCGCGGCCCAGATCATGGCGGCCGATGCGAGCCAGAATCCGGCAGTGATCTTCTTGATAGCAGAGAAGTTGATGCCCAGTCGGCGAAGGCCGGGATACAAGAGCGAGTCGCAGATGGGGATAAATATGATGAGGGCGAAGGGGTCCAGGTTGTTGACGACATCGTTGGGCACGCCGTGCAGAGTCATGGTTCCGGCTTGGGCGGTGAAGTTATTGGTCAACTGGCCATACGCCAGCCAGTATAACGGATACCAACAAAAGACCGCACAGGCCTTGAAGCCACGACGAACCTCATCGACCCACGCATCGTCAAAGGTCATCCAGTAGGGTCTTTGGGACGGTTGGATGTTGGACGGCTTGACCGCCTCCCACAGAGAGCCATCGTGCGTGCGCTTGTACATGGTGACAGGGTTGATAGACCAGCGGCCCTTCATGCCGTAGAACAGGGCGCGGAAAGCCTTGGTGACGACGGAGCCTGCCGGTGGCTTTTGCTGGTATCGTTTGCGACCCCACCACATGATGAAGGGGGTCGTCATGAAGGCCACCGTAGGCAGGAGGTAAGCCAGCCAGAAACCGACGTACTTCTCACTGTAGCTCATGCCAATCTGACCGACGAGTGCGCCGATGTTGATGAACAGGTAGAAGTAATGGTAGATCCGGGACTGAGTGATGGTTGGATCGACAATGACTCGTTCGCCGTGCGGGAGGGTCTTGACAAAGGCCTTGGTGATGTTGATCTGTTCCACGACCAGGGGTGAAATGTTGGGCTTGAAGCCACCTGTGCCCAAGCCCATGATGATGACGCCAAGCATGAAGACGCCGAAGCAGGCGTCCTGGTTAACGATGACCGGAGGAATCGAGCTAATGACGAGGACGATGTGACCGACAATGGCGATGCCGATTGCGACGCAGATGGTCTTGTATCGCCCCCAGTGCTCATCTGCCATGTACGCACCCAACAGGGGAACGCAGTAGACCCAGAAGGTATTGAAGGTGTTGATGCCATTGGCGATTTGGGGGCCCTGGCCCAAAGCACCAGAAATTCCCTGTTCGGTGCCACCACCTGCACCAGTGTTGTGATGCGATCCAGGGGGACCACCATGAGCCGGAGGGAGGGAATGGTTCACAAAGTTGGAATCTTTTATCACGTCAGAGCCAGGATTCTTTCCGTGCCACCAATCAGAGCCCATGGGCGAAGCACAACTTACAGACGACTTGAGTCCCGTAATATGAGAAGCGTTCGCACAGCTCGATAAACGCGACGGTATAGACCTTTAACGGAATGGGAGCCGGAACTCGTCGCAGCGCATGGGGTCCGTGAAGTTCTTCCGCGGTGGGGATGTTGTCGGCCTCAGACGGACGACGAATAGCAGACTGAAATGTCTTGTCGTCGACCTTTTGGGAGACAGACACGCGCCGGCCTTGGTCAGCATGTAGGTCGCCCAAGGCTGCGGTCTGGATAATTTCGGGGTTGTCGACAGGCATGGTGGTGAAAACCTGGTCCAAGTAGTTGGGAACAGAGAGGATAGGAGGAGGAAGGGGATGGCAGCCGAGGTGGTTTCTCTGCAGGTGATCTTATACTCGTAGCAGTAGCTCCTGCTCGTCGAGAAGGCCCGTTATCCTCGAAGAGGCAGGAGGTGTGAGACCACCCAAAGTGTGCGAAGTAGCATTGAATCCTCCCGTCCCTCCTGTCAAATGTGAGGCGCTTATCAACGGAGGGGCAAAGATTGGTGCATGTTGAGGCGATAGAGGCCAAATGAGTGACACGAGCATCGCGAACATCGCGAACATCACCACCACCACAGCCATTGGGATCGGCGATTGGGCCAGAGGCTGAAAGTGCATCGTCTGATGTTACATCTTTGCAAGCGCCACAGCCTCTGATCAGAGACGCCAGAGATACGTGCTGGACGGTCCAGGCGTGTCGAAGGCCCCGAGAGTGGTGGGATGAGCGCAGGGCAGGGCAGGGGACGCAGGGAAGTTGAAGTTGGCAGCTCCGAGTGCCAAGCCTCTACGGAGTACATGTCCTACCACTAGGCCTGTAGTAGCTAGCTGGCCGCATGCTTAACTCTCTGGTTGCAGCGAAGCTTCGACGGCAATCCACCGCTAAGCCAGCGCTAAACCAGAACTAACCTGTGCCCAGGAGCGCCTTCCAGGAGAGCACCAATCACGCCGTCGGGCTGGGTGGCACTGTGACCTTGATTTGATGGCAGGCATAGGGATCGACGTCCAGCTTCCAATCGTGGCGTCTACTGGGGCTGCCAGTGCTGAAGCTTCCAGCTGCCTTGGGCGGGTTAGGCGGCTTAGGCTAGTCTATCGGCTTGGCCCGACTGCAACGTCTTTCGTTAACGGGGTTGCATTATCATTCGCAGCAGGCTGGGGTTCAGGTTGGGGCTTCAAGATTGCCTCTCAAAGCGAGGGTTCTGAGGATGCTCATTGGCGTCGTTAGAACCTCGTACTCTGCAGACCCTGGCTCTCAGACAGCTAGTAGTCCCAATTCGCTAGTCTCATCGAGGGTCGCGTCTCTTATCAATACCAAGATCCTAACAATAGCTAGGAGACGCTACTCTGCTCTACACCAATCGTATAAAATGACACCACCATCAGATGATGTAAATGCTGTTCCGACTTCCTTCCCGATCACCATCATGCGATACGAGCGTATCAGAGTTCATATCATGGATCGCTTGCAGCACCAGCCGTCTGTTGTGATATCGAGTTGCCACTCGGTCAAGGGCTGGAACATGCCTAGTCTTCACCGAGGACTGCCAACTGTACCTGTGACGAAAGACAAGCGAGCACTGTTGGCACTAATGCTGCGTACACTGCAATCGAACTTTCAATCGAACAATTTGTTTTCTAGTGTGAGCAGCGAGTGGGTCGTGTCGCCACAGAGTGGTACTTGAGCTGGCACTGTCTGTCGATGTTCAGTGGCTCACATATCTCGCTCCCAGAAACCCACCGACTCCTCGTCAGACCCTCATTCATAGCCAAAAACGAGCTTGATTTAGAGCACAGTGATAATTCCCGACTCTGAGCCTCGACCTCTCCAGGCCACCAAGATTGCAGCTCAGAAGGAAGTGCATCCCAGCACCTGATCTGTCACGCGGCGAAGTTCCCAAGGACCCTGATTCTGATCGACATATCTCTAGACTGAACTCGGGTGTTTTGGCAAATCCAAGAAGCTGATGCAACAAGAAGGAAAGCTGGCCAAGCCTCCCTGCGTTGGTATTGTCCATTGAGCTGCCGCATGTCAATCACACTCCTCGACTATGAAAGCCAAACAGGAGGCTTCGACTGAACTTGGGGCAAGTAGAATTTGACGACGACGTCCATGATGTCAATCTCTTAAGATGTCATGGAGTAGAGCCCAGAGCATGTATTGATGTTAACATGGCCTGTTGAGAAACTCCCCGCCCTCATTGCTTGACCTGGGGGGCTCTCCTACATATTATAGCATATCGGGGATCAGCTCTGTGGGAGACCACAACGCGGTGCCCCCAAATTTTGTCAACAAGGCATCCTGGTGCTTTCTCATGCTTGCATGGGAACCGCAATAGGTGGCCCAAGTATTGGAGCACGTGAAGGCATCCATGTTGCTAGGTGCGAAGTGCTCATGTACGGAGTATAGTTCGCATAGTGGAACTGCTCACGCAATGCGATAGGAGGGGTAGCGGAGTGCGTTCGGGTCGTGAATGGAGCTTGCCAGTGTGAGGCTTAAGCTACCGAGAGCTGACGGAAGTCCCTAAGACAAGTCTAGAGTTAGCTTGCGATCTCAGAGAGGCAGGGTTGGCAGAGAACGAAAGTGACCTGACCAGCTAGGTCGCTGGGGTCGCCGGGGGCGATATTTGTTGGGTCTTTGCAATACAGCCAAACGTACGAATAAAGAGACATATGTACGGATTCGGCCGGTCATGGTTGAGTTTGGCGGCTGCTTCAAGGGAATATTTTGTTGCCTCAGATCGAGCGGGAACTTCCCCCGCATGGGAACAGGTGGAGGAAGGTGTGCTATGTCGCTTCTATTTCGGGTGGTAGGTGGGTGGTGCCAGCTCTTCACGCATGTCTCTTCTCCGACGGCCTGCGGTTCCATGAATTCAGGCTGGCTGAAACGGACAGGCCAACAAACAACGACGTTCCTCTTTTCCTCTCACATTCACCCTTGCTACGTTCCGCTACATCATTACTAGATAATATCTCCAACCTCTTTCTTTTTCAAAGTCTTGGTGAAATGCTTTCGCTCGTGGTAAAATTTGACCTCGTCTTCGGTGAACAGTCGGCCCTCCTTCTCTGCTCGTATCCTCTGACGTCTGACGCGGCGCACGTCCCATTCCAGGTTACGAGTTAGGTACCAGGACAAGCAGTTGGCCAGAAAACAGCCGGCTAATGCCCCAGTGCACACCCCATACGAAACCCGGTAACCATCGGCCGCGTACTTCTGCCGGAAGATCTGGGGACCAATCACACCACCCAGTTGACCAAGACCCGACTGAAGCCCGAGGGCAAAAGCGGTTCCTGTAGTACCGGCGAGGGATGAAGTCCTCCATGACCAGAAGGGGATGGCGAGACATGCTGAGAACATGCTGCCCAGGATACAGGCGGTGTAGATGGCCCCACGATGGCGGGTGCCCAAGAAGATAGCGAATGTGGCAACTTCGCAGAGCACGATGATAATGGCGAGGAGAGGACGAGGTAGGTAGGCTTTCTTGAGAATCCAGGCCACCACGATAATGGCAATAATACCGGCGGCTGCCGGGGGAATGTTGAGCAGTTGGTTGCGAGGAAGGCCTGCAAATCCCAGGTTGGTGGTGATGGTCGGAAGGAACCAGCTGAGGCCGAATCCGCCCGTGTTCATGAGGATCTGTGGATCATTAGCCATGGTCTGTCAGCCTCATGATAACAAACATACCTGGGCCAGCATAAAGGACCATATCCTAGGATCTTTGACCGTGTTGACCACCTCTTTCCAAGAAAACGCGGCATCCTGGGTCCGAGGCGCATTCTCTGTCAATCTCATCTCGAGAAACTGCTGCTCTCGTGGTGTGAGCCACTTCCCACTTCTGGGAGACTTTGGATAGTCTGGGTATACCACCCAAATGAGCCCACCAAACGCTATAGTCGCCACGCCTTCGAGCAAGAAGACCCTGCAGGTTCATGCATGTCAGCAGAAGTCCTGAGGCACAGATGAGCAACCTTACCACTGCCACGAACTCAATCCTTGCTTCCCATCGAGGTAAGAGATACCGTAGACGATCAAAGATCCTATAATACCCGCAAGATTGAAGATGCCAAACAGCCACATGACAGGCTTCCCCATTTCATCACTCCGGTACCTTCAAATCAATCACGAGTCAGTTTGGCTCATCCGGTAGGTCTGCGACAAACTCACCAGTTGCACAGCTGGGTGATGATGGAAGGAAACAGCCCAGCCTCTGCAAGACCGAGAAAGAAACGTGCGGCGTAGATGCCTTGTTTGTTTTTAATCGCGGCATGGCAAGCCAAGACGAGTCCCCATGCAACACAGATCCTGGTCTGAAAGACTCGTGGGGTCATCTTTTTCAGGAAGAGATTGCTGGGCAGTTCGAAGATGATATAGCTTATCTGCTTCTGGTCAGTGCCTAATACCAAACATGCGCTGCGTTTGCGAGGATGCCGTACGTAGTAGATAGATTGAACCCAGTTATACTCGTCAGCGGTCATATGGAGTTGTTTGAGAATGTTGGTAGGTTTTCCGACCGCGAGGACCTTGACGTTCGAAGCATTGTTGACGTCGATCTATTACCGAGATCGCGATCGTTCGTCAGTCCATGTTGCGGCCATGCCAGGACCAAAGATGGCGTACCTGCTTGACGAGATAGATGACTCCTATGGTCACCAGAAGACGACAATCCACCTTGCGCATGACCCTCTTTTCCTCCTCGGGGGTGAAAGTGTCGAGGAATCGGACACGTTCGTCGTCAACGGCATCCGTGTGAGGTCGAACGGGTTCACCGTCGCCATCTGACGCGGATGAGCTGACTCCCTTGGGGAGCACGCCTGTGGGAACGGGTTCGACATCGCGGTCGGGAGTGGACTCCTGGCGACGAGTTCTCCAATGATTGAAGAAACCCATGATAAAGAGTTGATCAGGATGTGGCGAAACGATGGACTTCACGGTGACAGACTTCCCCGGTCAATATATATATCTCGCTATGGCCTTGGAATACGTGTATGCTGCTATGTCGCCATCCCGACGGCTGCTTGCGCTACAGGGACTCAAAGGACAGGCTTTTGCTGATTATTTATCCAAGTTCAAGGCTTAGGAATGCGACAGCTGGCTACTCGTCTTTGATGTCGAGATAAGTTGTGATGGTTGTGGTAGAGGCCGATGGGAATTTCCTTATTCGGCAATTCGGTCGGTATGGCGCCACCGGTCCACAATATAGGGAGCAGTGTGTAGTCCGTACGGACCTGGGCTATGTTGGGCGAGGCTACTTGAAGTGTTATAGATAAAGGCTGACTATTCTTACACCGTCGCATCTGTCTTGTCTATAGATTTACATTCATCATGCCTCTCAAAGTTGCGATCGTAGGAGGAGGCGTTGGCGGCCTCACATTGGCGGTAGCACTCCAACACAATCCGAATCTCAATGTGAACGTCTACGAGAGGGCGACAGAGCTAAAGGAGATTGGGGCAGTTGTGGGCCTTGCACCGAATGGGTTGAGAACTTTGGAAAAGCTGGGTGTACATGAAGTGCTCACAGATGAGGTTGGGTGGCGCAACAAAAACCGGATACCCATGATATTCAAGTGAGCATCGTGTCAGGATGTCTGAGACAAGTTGGAAACCTGACAGTTTCAGGCATTGGAAGACTGGAGAGATCCTGGGCCAGGACCTCAACCACAATGTGCCAGAATGGCGGCACCAGTTTGCCCGAATGCACAGGGCCAAACTGCAGAAAGCCCTCCTCGCACACATACCTCCCAAGGCCATTCATCTGGGCAAGAAGGCTGTGAATGTCGAGGTGGACAGGTCGAGCGGAGCCACCGTCACCTTTTCCGACGGCACCAGGGTTCATGCTGACATCCTGATCGGTGCGGATGGGATCAGATCGGTACGGCGTTGGATCACTCAATTGGGGACGAAGCTGAGAGATACAGGGCGTCAGGGGAGTTTTTGTCCCGAATCATGAGCTTGTGTGGAATGGAGATGTTGTGCTTCGGTCAACATTCGACTATTCTCTGGTGGAAGATCTGAAGGACATCCCCCAAAATTCATCGCACTTTGTATGCACCCTCGATCCAGCCGACCCGTGTACCGCTGACCAGGCGACCGAACGACAGACAGGACCAGACGGATTCTTCTTTGGCACACGAATAGGTACGGCTTGCACGAGACATGAAGCGTCAGTCACTCATGAAAACACAGGATCGGATCAATTCGCCGTCACAGCTTCGTTCACGGCCGATCCCGCGACAGACCCGGAATTCAACGAGCCAGTCTGGAATGCACCAGCCAGTGTTGAGACTTTACGGGAGAAGTTTCGGGCAAGTGACATGTCTCTCTCATTCAACAGGTGTCCGGGGAGCTAACTCGCCCGGTTGTAGGACTGGCATCCGGTCGTGCCCCAAATCATCGAACGAGTCCCCTGGCTGCGCCGGTATGCAAATGTTGCCGGGCGTGAACTAGACCAATGGACCTTTGCCGATCGTGTCACTTTGCTGGGAGACGCCGCTCATACGCACGGCGGTGCTTTCGCAGCAGGTGCTTCACTGGCCATCGACGACGCCTACACGCTGTCTCTGGCCTTTGACGAAGTGTTCCCCCCGACGCAAGTATTCAGTGACCAAGCAGCCACCCCGGAGCTCATTGCCCGGGTGCTTGGCCTGTATGAGCGGATAAGGCGACCTCATGCGGCGAAAGTGCTTGCGCTCGTGCACCAAGGGAAGGCCAGCGCCCACAAGCGGTTTGAGCAGACGCGGGCTGGGAATCCCGAGTGCGATGCTGACTTCAGGAAACGGATTGCCAACCGGCTAGACCCCGTGTGGCTGACTGAACATGATGCGGAAAGGGCGTTCAGAACGGCGGCGGCAGAGGACTTGGAGGACCGGCGTCGTGCGAGCAGAGGCCTGGCAGTTCAAGCACCGCAGGCAAGGCTTTGAGGGCTGGAGGGTGACGGGCTGGGCTGGGTTGGCTTGTCGGCGAGATACAGTGCGTTAGGTACATGTACATAGTAAGTTGTACTGTACATGGTGTAGCTGCGGGTTCCTCTGGTGCCAGCATCAGCGCAGTGCACCGGCAGCGGCAACCGTCAACCGTCAACCGTCAAACCGTCAAACCGTCAAACCGTCAATTCTCGGAACATGCGGGTTTTCGCGAGTCACGACAACGCACCTCCAATGTCGTGATCCGACTAGTTCTTTGCCAACATGGAAAGTGGGACACACTCCGCCTATCTCGAAGTCCGCAACTCCCTCACCGTGTCGTCGATAAGCCAGGGAGCTTGATTGCACCATAGGCGGCCAAGTTGGGCAATTTTACGTTGGCATCGTCACTCTTCACTTCGACCACCCGCCGGCATCATGAGTACACCGTCCGCGATCTTCTTGGGCGGCCCCTCCGTGATCCTCTATCATTCTGGTCGAGCGTTGCCACTATGCCGAAGAGTCCACCAACTGCTGAAGGATCCTACATACGTTTCCGCCTGGCGCCTGCCGCCCACAAAGGTGGGCTTGAGGCTTCTGCGAAGAGACCGCGTCTCGATAGTGGTGAGCAGGGCGGTGAGCAGGCTGGTGAGCAGGGTGGTCGTGCCGGGCTGGCCTGCTACCGATGCAGACAACGAAAGAAAAAGTGCTGTCGCTCGCTCCCAGAGTGTTCAGCATGCGTCGCTCGAGGCGTTCGCTGCGTGTTTCCCAGCAAGAGTGACTCGATCAGCACCTCGGAGGCCATGGAGCTCAAGTCACAGATAGAATGGTTGTCTCAGCATGTCTCCGTCGTGGACGGCTCCCAAATGCTGAGTCCTACAGCCACGGCCACGTCCGCAGCGTCGACGACGATGGCCGAGGGTCCCAATCCCGAGTCCGATGATGCTGGGGCGGCGCTACAAAGCCATGTTGACCGCCACCAGCCTAAGACGAAATTGCGGCTGCCTGCTTGGGCCGAGCGACGACATCTCGTTGAAGCTTACTTTCGTCACGTCCACAAAGCATACCCCTTTTTGGACCGGCAGCAGGTGTTGGAGGACCTTGATCGTTCCACCCGCGGCCTTCCCAGTGACACGAATGAAGTGTCCCCCCTCGTATATGTTCTCTGCGCCATCGGCTCTGCAACTCTACATCGAATTGGCAAGTTATCGGATGAAGCATTGGCAACCATGACCGTCCCCTACAAATATTTTGTCAACTCCTGCCTGGCCGAGCCGAATGTCGAGTCGACTGGCATCTTGATGTTGGTGACCATCTATTCCGTCTTTGACCCGGACGGGATTTCGCCGTGGCTGTTGACCGGATTGCTCGGGCGCCAGGCCATCGCTCTCGGGCTCAGTCGCCGGTCGTCGACGGAGCACGGCCTGACGTTGCAGGAAGTAGAGACACGACACCGGTTATTTTGGAGCATTTACGCGCTGGACCGCGAAATTGCGGCTTCGTTTGGTCTTCCTGTGGCAATTAATGACGAGAATGTAAACGTCCCG
Organism: Capronia epimyces CBS 606.96; assembly: GCF_000585565.1. NCBI lineage: Eukaryota > Fungi > Ascomycota > Eurotiomycetes > Chaetothyriales > Herpotrichiellaceae > Capronia > Capronia epimyces. The sequence goes on from NW_006912913.1 coordinate 52,118, forward strand.
CTTCCTTCGGTCACCATCGACGAGTATGCCTCTCCATCTCGGGTCCGGCACAGCAGAATCCTCCAGGTGTGTCGAAATGCCATTGCCCTGCGGGAGCTTGAGGGCAAGATCCTGCAGCAGGTTCACCTCTCCAACCCGATCTCCAGCATCAACGTCGGCAATGCCGACCGACAAGGCGTCATTGATCGATTCAAGTCAAACCTGGACGATTGGTATGCCAATGGGTGCCTCCTGTCACAATTGGAGGACGATGAGATCTCGTTTCACGACACGATCCCGTGGCTGAACGTGCGCTATCACGGCCTTCTCATTCTTCTGCACTGTCCTTCCCGCTTCAACACTTACTACTCCCGGGACCAGCTCAGCCACTTGTACCAGTCAATCCAGAAATACCTCCAGTGCAGCGCCGTGCTTCTTCGACAAGGCCATCTGATGCTCCACCACAGCACCCTCAACCGGATTCTCGTGATTTGTCTGTTACTGATCTTCTGTTTGCAGCAGGGGCATCTTGATCGTGTCAGGGAGCATGACCTCAACGGGGACGTTACTCTGGGAATCGAGATTCTCGAGGCCTTCTCGAATCGCTGGCCACTTGCCAAGCGGAGCCTTGGTGTGTTTCGGGCCCTCCACAATCTGTTGGTGACCACCCCTACCGATGGCCCCCATACTGCATCGATTCTGGCAAACCAAGAAACGCTGAGGGGCATCCAAATCGACGCGCTCGCCATAGTTCAAGACGCGATGGGACCTTCGAGCCTGTTTCATAACCTCGGTGAAGAATCAATCGCTTCGGGCTTTCAGGCCCAGGCGTCCGGACGTGCAGGGAAAGTACGCATTCCTTTTGAACGCTTGCCGGACAACCCTGTTTTGCGTGAAGTCTGACCGCTTTTCGACCAGAGGACAAACGAAGGCATAGCTGCGCTTGGCAGTCTTTCTCAGATGATTTTGTAGAACCACGCTCAAGCTGGACTTTGAGCGAGGGGTGCACAAGAAAGGAGGAAGGAGGAGAGAGAGGGGTTGGACGTTATTATCAGTGATTAGCAACCAGCGAGGAGTTCCGGCCGGCTACAGATCTAATAGGGGAGTTTGATGATAGCCGGGCACCTAGGGTACAGCATGATTGGCCATACGACGGATATACGGATACCATCAGCGTCTGTAGGGGCGGACTATATAGTTTCACCATGTAGTTCCCGCGTATACAAGATTGCTATTTGGGGCAACTTCTTCAGACCCACCCCGATCCTGATCCCGTTCGAGCCATCACTCTCTCGAGCCTCCCTTGTGTACACTGTATCTTACGAAGGGATGGCAAATGTCTCTATAAGATAGATACTGGTTCAATCAGCATGGTCCTAGAGTATCCTACATATTTGGGTGTTATGGCGCCTGTCATGCACAACTATTTTGCCATACTTTAGGTATGGATCGGCCTATTCCACTTCCACTTAACGAGCTCTAGACTGACAACGGCAAGGCGTAAGATATATTTCTCGAGCCTTTCACTTAACCTTGGTAACGCCACCATCAACCACTAGATTCTGGCCCGTCACAAAGCCTGCTCCGAGCATGTATTCAACAGCTTCGGAGATGTCTTCGGGCAGTCCGGCTCGATTGACGGGATGGACATCAACATCATCTGCCTTGACCTCCCATTCCTCTTCATTTTGGTCACCAGAGCGGCTTTCGTGGGTTGCCCTGACCCGACCGGGCGAGACCATGTTGACACGAATGCCGAACGTCTGCAAAGAAACCGCCATGCTGTGTGTCAGTCCTAGTAAGCCCGCTGCAGAGATTCAGTTTGGTCAGCCACTACCCCGGCAGCGATGATAGAGGGCAGGCTACCTTTCGTGGCGGCGTAGCCTTCCTGGTTCGGATCAGAAACGAGAGCTCGAAAGCTGCCCATGTGGACGATACACGGTCCTGCCATGCCGACGGTTGATCCGGGCTGCTTGATCCTGTCTGCCTGTCCATCGACCTTCATGTATGGAATACACGCCTGCGAGATGACGAACGGCCCAGTCAGGTTGGTGTCGACATAGGCCTGCCATTGCTCTAGTACGGATTCATCCGCCATGGTCTTCCCGTCCTTCCAGTACGGTGATGATATCCCGGCGTTGTTGATCAAGAAGTCGATGCGGTTGTCCAGGAATTCCGCAGCCTTCTTGACCGTGGCGCGAATCTCGTCGACGCTGCGCAGATCGCACTTTGCCCAGCCCATTCGATCTGCATGCTCCTTCAGATGTACCTCCGCTGTATAGCGGAGGCTGTCCTCGTTGATGTCGATGATGAAAATCTTGTGGCCTTTGGATGCAAAATGTCTTGCTATGGCTCTCCCGATTCCTTCGGCGAGCAAGTTAGCGCTAGAGCAACGGTGAAAAGCCCATTCCGTACCTTGACCGGCACCACTTATCAAGATTCTGGCCTGTCCTTCCAGCATCCCTCTCCTTCAGTCAAACTTGTGGACAGGACGAGGACGTTTGAGCTGAGATATAGGATGCAATTTGAATGCTTTTTGAAAAGGTCGAGGAGCGAGAGGAGACCGGTGATGAACTCTGTAAAAATTACATCCTGAGCCTCGTGAATCTCAATCACACATGTATCCTGCTGTGTTCGATGATGAGTGGCTGGGTTCAAGGCTCCGGGCGGTGAATGACGCACGGCTCAAATGCCATTGCATCACAAAGTGAACCTTCAAGTACCGGTAACTTTTGTCCAAGTGATTTCTGATAACGGATACAACAACAGGTCGTCAGCCACGGCTTGGCTTTGGTGATTGCAATAGCTACAGCCGTATCTATGTCTTTGTTGAAAAGGTGACTCTGAGAAGGCGGGCATGGAGTCAGATAAATATCAATTCCACACATCGAATTCAATAAAACCATCTTCATTGTACTCGCTCGAGCACAACCCCGTCACTCCTAGGTGTTCCTAGCTGATCTTCATTTGGACGACACCACCAGACGGCCTTTCCTTGGTTGGGAACTTGTACCATTCAGCACGGGTCCAGTCCTCATAATGAGTGGACAACATGACGGTCTTCGATATGAAATATACGGACTATATACTAGTACTGTACTAGGGCGTAAATCCTCCTTGATAGGTAAGTCTGCCGAGATACTAAGCTGAATTAGGCCTCTCTTGTACTAGGTAGTCTTACGAGCACCCTGACAGAGCAACGTACCTGGGTGCCTAGGTACCTAGATACTTAGGTACTCAACAGAGTAACGTACTCGAAGTAGGCAGTAGAGTAACGTAGACGATAGACTGGAAATTTCGTAAGAGAAGGTGCTCAATAAATAGGGACCTACTAGTAGTACCTATTAGTGCCACCTGTTTAGTGCCACCTGTAGTTCTTCCCCGCAGCCACTTTTTGCAAGCCCATTTTTTGCCCGCAAAGCCTCAGTGACTCAACATCTCACATCTGACTCCTACTCCTATACGATCTGTGGGAGTTGTCTTACTTGGCTTCCAGTCCTCTACTCACCACTTGCAGACAGCAATCATGGAATCCTCGCTCCCTACCCACGCCAAAGACAACCCCAATGTGTCCGCGGACGGGGCCCCCTCAAAGAACGCATTGAAGAAGGCACAGAAGGAGGCTGAGAAGGCAGCCAAGAAGGCGGCGGCCAAAAAGGCAGACGAAGAGAAGAGGGCGGCTCAACAAGCTCAAACCTCCGAGGACACGGCCAAGGACAAATACGGCGAGTTACCGCAGGAGGAGGGTCCGATCATCACACATCTGAAGAAGCTCGGCGAAGACCATGTCGACAAGGAGGTGACGGTGATCGCAAGAATCCACAATAGCCGAAGCCAGAGCGCCAAACTGGCCTTTCTCATGTTGAGGCAGCAGGGCAAGACGGTCCAGGCGGTGGTCGCCGCCAATGGAGAGGCGGTATCCAGGCAAATGGTGAAATGGGCCGTCTCGCTCAGCGTGAACTCGTTCGTGCGAGTCACCGGACTCATCAAGAAGCCCGACCCTCCCGTCGCCTCTGCGTCGATCAGCAATCTCGAACTCCACGTCACCAAGATCTATCTTCTCGCCCGCGCCGCCGAGCAACTCCCCATGCAGGTCAAGGACGCTGAGCGGCCACCGCCGGCCACAGCAGAGGAAGGGCAGGTCGATGCTGAGGGGGCCCCCATCGTCACGTTGAAGACCCGACTGGACAATCGTGTCATCGATCTCCAGACAGAGTGCAATCAAGCCATCTTCACCATCTCCGATGCGGTCGAGGGTCTGTTTACAGAGTACATGCGGAAGAGCGGATCCCGACAATTCAACACGCCCAAAATCCTTGGTGCCGCAACCGAGGGTGGAAGCGGTGTCTTCGAGGTCAGCAACTATTTTGGCAAGAGTGGATTTCTAGCGCAGAGCCCGCAGCTGTACAAACAGATGCTAATCGCCGCTGACTGTGAGAGTGTGTTCGAGGTCGGGCCAGTGTTCCGTGCCGAGAACAGCAACACCCATCGACACTTGTGTGAAGTATGTTTTCCGAGCCTTCCTGCCTTTCGTAGTTTGAACCACTGACTTTTCTCCAGTTTACCGGCCTCGATTTCGAAATGGTCTTTGACCACCATTACCACGAGGTCCTCGGGTTCGCAGAGCAGTTGATTGTGTTCATAATCCAGGAGCTGCAGGCGCGTTATAAAGACGAGATCGCCGTGGTTCACAGATACTTCCCTCGGGCGGGCGATTTCCGAATCAAAGATGGCAAAGCCCTACGACTCAAGTACTTTGACGGCATCAAGATCCTGCGCGACGCCGGTGTCGACACCACAGAGCAGGACAACTACGTGACGGACCTGACAACGGCGCAGGAGAAGAGATTGGGCCAATTAATCCGCGAGAAGTACGACACCGACTTCTACGTTCTCGACGAGTTCCCCATGGTGGTGCGACCGTTCTACACCAAACAGCATCCTACCGACCCCAAGCTGTCCAACTCGTACGATTTCTTCATGCGCGGCGAGGAGATCATGTCCGGGGCTCAACGCATCAACGATGCTGCGGAGCTCGAGGCCTCCATGAGGAGCAAAGGGCTCGACCCGGACGCCGAAGGGTTTGTAGACTATGTCAATGCCTTCAGGCAAGGCTGTCGACCGCACGCCGGCGGAGGCCTCGGATTGAACCGAATCGTCATGTTCTTCCTGGGCTTGGACAATGTCAGGCAAGCCACGCCGTTCCCTCGCGACCCGCAAAGATTGAGGCCATGAGGAGTCATAGTCATTCACGACTGTGGTTCTATGATGAGGCAGTGGGACGTGAAGGTTATCACACGGGATGAAACTAGAAGCATAAACTAACGAGTAGATCCTGCAATGAGAAAAGAGCAAAGCCTCGGGCCATGAACTGAACTGAATTGAATTGAATTATCTCACTTCCATCCACATTCACATTCACATCCATATTTGCAGGCGGGAGGAACTAGTCCTTGGCAGCGTTCGCGACCGGGGTCGAGTCCTGTGTTTCGTGATTGTATTAGCCGGTGTCATAACACAATGGAAGTATCGCTTGCAGTCTCGTCGTTTCAAGACTTGCAGACTTCTAGCATGGGCTCTGGACTCGGGGCTCTGGGTTCTGGGCTCTGGGGCATAGATGTAGGCGTGGACTTGAAGCTCTGAGAAGGTAGACTTCTGCCTCCAAGAAGTACATGTAGGTACATGTAACTCTGATAGGGAGCCAAGGTTGGCATTTTCTCACCAAATAGACCTGATAAAACGCCATCTTCAGCTCTCCGTCGACATCAACCAGCACAGCCTTACCGGCCCAGTCGATACTGACAGCCTTTCCGTTCTTGAGGCCGTAGTCGACGGTTCCGTACAGCATGACCTCTCTGCTGCCCTGGCCGAACGGGAAGATCTTGTCGAGCTTGTGGTGCCGCGTCTGCACGGGGCCGGACCACAGCGCCTTGCGGGCCGCCAGGATGGCGTCGTAGCCTTGGACCTTCTTGCTGCCCATAATGAAGTCGGCGTCGGCGGTCAGCAATTGCGCGTACTCCTCGTGCGCCGTCGGGTTGTCCGACACGGCGTAGAAGTGCTCGAAGAACGAGATGATGCGGGGGTCGACGGGGGAGGAGGGCGGCGTTTGGCCTCGGTACGTCGACATGTTGGCGTCACAGAATTCGTGCAACGAAAAAAGAGAGAGTGTGTGAGTGAGAGTGAGAGAGAGAGAGAGAGAGAGAGAGTGAGTGAGTGAGATATCGCCTTGGGTTATGGGTATTATCCTCGATTCGAAGCACACTGTCCGGAAGTCGTTGGGGAAGCGCCAGATGACGGGCAAGACGGGGAGAATATGTAGTCAAGTCAGACTGTGTGGTCAACAACTACACATGACAAGTACCTGTACAGGCATATATGAACGGATTCGGCAGCATCATTGTGATTTATCATTACAAACCCTCCTACACATATGTCTAGATCCGTGTTCGGCTCCGGCAGACTGCCTGGCAATGTTCGTGTGCGGGGGAGCCGAACATCTTGCCGACGCAGCAAAGCGGATATCGGATCATGCACTACTAGTGGTGGGGGCAAGGCTGAAAGTCACAAGGCTGGCAAGTTGTACGGAACTTGGAAGACCCCAGGTGTCGCCCATACAAGAATCCAGCAATGACAGACGGTTGCACCAAGAACCTTCTGACCACAGATCCTGTCCGATATACAAAGCCTTCTGTTAGAGGGTTTTGGTTTTAATCAGCCTGCTCTAATGCCCCCTGACAAACTGACATCTTCTCTTGACCTATCCAGGCATCTCATAATACGTGCCCTTGTGGCCTGGCATCCTGTATCCACCATCATACGTGGCTCTTGTGGGAGACAGTCGGGATGGACTTCCCTCTACTTCTCCACTTAGTGGTCGCTGAAATTCTTGGTAGTTCGGTGAGGGTGATAGGTTTGTGCTTTCATCCGCGGGTAGTTCCGACTTGTGACCTGACCAGGAGGGACTTCTCATTTCAGCCTCCGTCTGTGAGATTTCTGGATGAGGTCTGCTGAGGTCGACCATGGGAGGAGTCGAGCGGTGCTTCTTCTTCTGACCGCGCATTCTCTTCGCGACTAACCAGCCCAGAAGTAACATTGAAACCACGCCGCCGGCTGATCCGAGTGCTATTCCTATCTTTTGCCCCGTACCCAGCCCTGAGGAATTTGTCACACTTGCAGGTGTTGCGGGCGCTATCGAGGTGGTATTGGCGGAGCTTGTAGACGAGGAAGAGGTAGAAGAAGTGGTCGGGCTTAGCGTGGTGGGAACCGACACAGGTGGTAGCAAGGTCGTGATACTGCCGGGGTCGGATGTCTGGGAGACGGCAGAGGTGGTGAGAGTAAGTGAGTGTTCCGACTCATACGCTGCTCTGTCCATCCAAGTAACACTTGCACCCAACATGTTCGGCAGCGACATGATATTGGTGAGTTGGGGGGCATCAGTAAACGCCACCGTCCTTGAGGTCGAAGGGCACCAGCAGGGTTCAGGACTCGAGACAGTGGCTCCGCTGTCCTCACAGGCGACCCATTCGTTTGAGGTGCCATTGCAATAGACTAGACCTGCCCATGTTTGCCCTGCACCGTGTCAGTAGTTGTGGAAAAGAAACCGACTTCTGCACGTGTACCTGAAAAGTCGCCTTTATCTGGACATCTTGGGTCGTCGTAAGTCGAGTCGGTGCAGCCAGCTAGGTAGGTCACGCCGTCTTGCACTGTCAGCTCGAGATGCAAGGTGAGGCTACATATGTCTGGCTTACATTGTCCGTTGTAGCAAGCACTGGACGATAGACACATATCCAGACTTTCGCAACATGCTTTGTGTCCAATGGCTTCATTTCCGCATGGAATGAATCTGGAAGGGGCCTCCTCTCCGTCCGCGTAGTAGCAAGTGCCATTGGAAATGTCGGGGTTATAGTTGGCCATGACTTGGTGGAAGAGGCCCGGCAAACAAAGAAGGAGGCAGGTCAAATGCAGGGCTGGCATGGCAAACATGGTGAAGACCGGGTCGGGAGGATTTGTGTAACAAGAGGCTGAGGCTTGTGGGACTGATCTCGATCATGCAGGTTCTCGAGTGCGGTTTCGATCGTTTGAAATGCGTGGACTAGTGGTAGTTCGTGGAGACGCATACGCAGATGCAGACGCAGACGGCAGGACTCGAAGAACGATAAGATGGCTCGCATGGAAGGTAGAGGGATGGGGTTGTGTGTTTGTGTTCAGCGCCTGAGACAGCGACGAAGGTTGTGTGCGAAGTGGCCATCCGCAGGCAAGATTAAAGTCGTGGCATACTTCACTGTTTGATTCAATTTCAAATTCTCATCCGCCTTTCCCATCTTCCCATCTGACCCGTAGGTCCAGCAAATCTCGTTGGCCATACACTTCGCCCGCGACAGTGAGAAGCATGTCCAAGGTGACTTCGATCAACCTGTCTTGTTCTGGACCCTGGGTGCCGGCATTGGTAGGTAGCTCAGGGTTTCTCAATGCTTCTTCTGGCGCGCCTATGAAGCCATCCTCTCCGCCTACAACCCCCCGGTCCTGGCCAGCGTCGCGCTGCTCAATCAAATCCGGTTCAGTCCCGATGTCAGTTTCCATCTCCTCATCTGATGTGGTGCCATCCAACTTTCCAGCCAGTATCTGGTGCACTTTGGCAGCTTTCTGCGCCAGCCCTCTAATCTCTCCAATGTCCTCACTCGACAATTCCCCTCGATCTGGACATCTTCCCAAGACAGCCCACACCCAAGCACCGACACGCTTGATGACTGCCTGCTCCTTGTGTTGAAGGAAAACATGCAGCCTTCTCTTGAGAAGTCTGACTAGCTCGAACACGGAACCGAGGTCCATACACGCAATTTGGACAGGGTGTGGATCGTGGGACACAATATGGGATTCCCATTGCAGACGTGCTTTTCGAGAACCTTCCGGAAAGGAAATAAACTGCGATGGTGCAAGATTTTGGATCTCGTGCAGCGGAGGTACGCAGCGCATGGTCGCTTGGACGAGCCTGAATTGGGCGAGGAGCGAGTCGTAGTAGTGTTTTTGTGCAAAGGACAAGGGTTCTCCTTCGGGTGTAGATTGACTTGGGATGGCCGTATATGCACCATCATGATAATAGCCTCCTTGTTGAACTGGCCACGACGGCTCTTCCGCTTTGTTTTTCTCGTCGCCTGTCTGTTCCGGTGCTGTCAAAATGTACGGAATGCCTTTTCTTTCAGATCTGGGATGCTCGAGTCAGTATGGTTCAGGAGGCACCAACTCTGCAGAGAACAACTCAGCGACCGGAAGGTTCTGTCAAGGCAGGATCACTTACCGCACCATACGCAGATAGTCAACCCCATCCGAGGCTGGACCGTAGAAGAGTTCGTCGCCATCGTCCGCGAGCCCGGGGAATGCTCCCACCTGGCCTGAGTACTCATCAAGCCGGGGGAGTTCTTTGCTGTCGTCTTCTTCCGAGTCGTCCCAACTGTCCTCGACTTCAGAGTGATTCTGCGGCTTCGAACCCGGAGAGTCATCGGGCTCGGGCGAAGAGGTGTTGCGGCGTTTGCGATTCATGTTCGGCGGTTGTGTAGCATGGCTGAGGCAATCATTCGCACCGCGCCGAAGGGCAGAGCATCAGGACATTCTCGAAAACGTCAGTCACGGTTGCGGCGCGCAGGTTCATGGTTACAAGTCAAGTGCGTGTACTCCATACGTACTTTCGTTTATTTTTCCGGGCGGGCATCAGATGTTTTACGGCGGGTCAAATAAACGCGTTTGACAACGTCATACAGAAGCACAAGAAGTATCTTCCAGTATCCGTGCACCCTGATCACTACGCCTGGGTCAGGGACCTATAACTTGCACCCCGTTGATACAACCAAATTCCGGAAGCCACCTAGTACTATTATCGCCCTTCATTCTTCTTGAGATCGCACGGGAATACAAGAGGCAGAGATGCAACAGGTTGGTACAACTGGCTGACTTTCAAGGTTGCTTGAAAATCAATGCTCGATCGTTGTTGAAAGAAATACAGTGCTATGTGCTATGCCAGAATCATGATCTGCATGGTTGTTCTGCGGTCAATCTCCTTCTTCAGCATCACCAAACATGTTGCCAAAATCATCGCCTCATCTAGATAAATGGCAGCATCTTGATCCAAAACGAGCTGCCCACCATTGCCTGCGCTGCACCTCGAGGAACCCTCAGCACGCGTGTCATTTCCCCGGACCAACTGTGCAATGATCTTCCCTGCGCTATCAGGCTTTGACTCTTGCGTCTCTATCTGTTGCAGGGCAATGATGTTGACTTTCTTTCCATTTGCATCCTTTGTGCGAGCGTATTTCCATTCAAATGCTTGGCCATCAGGAGTCGTGAATGAGACCGTCCGTGAGGACCACCTGCCACTGACTTTGATGATATTGGCGTCGTCGTTGCCGATGACAGCGGCGCTGGCGGCACCTTGTAACAGTCTGATTTGCGGCTCACGTTTGGGCCCAAAGAAGTATGATGTACTGATCAGACCGCCCCGCTGTGGATGGCTCAGCACCGCATTGCCCGAACAACGCTTCTGCCTTCTGGACACATATGCCAAACTGCCGCCGGCGTCGAACACTGGAATCTCAAGCTCGGGATGTAGAAGTGCACAACGTAGCGGCCCTATACCGCGAGCGGCTATGTGCAGCGTTGTGCCGGGATGGAAGTCAGACGGTGCAAGGAGTTCTCTGGCGTTCGACACTTCGGACGGAATTGACCAGGAGAAGGACTTCATGTTGTCAGAATGGGAAACTTGCTCCTGTTTGGGATTTGATAGATCGTAGCCGTGATCCAATGTTGTAGCCATCAGTGCAAATGTGAAGGCGTTGCTGTCCAGGCTCAGTCGATATCTTGCCGTTTTCTTTGGAACACGACACTCATGAGAGGGAGGCAGGTTCTTGTTCCTTTTATATGAAACTTTCAGTAGCTTATTTGCGACTGCGCCTTGTTAGCATTAAGCCTTGCCGTCGTATTCGGAAACCGTTTAATTCATCCCCAATACGAAGCATCGGTGTGATTGGCTGTTGGTAACGAAGCAGACGGCCTGACACTGACGGTGCCGTGGCGCATGATGAAGTTCTCCAAGAGCCGATGACGTCGAGTTTGAACTGCTTCTATTAATACATGTTCACCTACATGTATGTAGAGATGGCAGTGTAATGTGCTCAAGACCTGTACATCGTAAACATCGCTCGATCATCGGATAGACGATGCTTGCTTCCCGATATGGCAAAGTGCTTCATATTGGTAGAGTCGACCGAAGATTAATCTCCAACATGAGAAATCGCTGCTGCTTGACTTCATGGCGCTTCGAAGCGAGGTCGCATTCACGCAACACGTGGAAAGACAGTAGAGTCTGAAACGAGGCTCGGCGCTCGAAAACCGTGAAGCCTATCTTGGATCGCCTCCCACCTATTCTGTAGTGACCAGTCGAGCAGCGAAGGGAGGAGTACTAGCGCACTGTGTCGTTGGAGCCTTCCCAAGTGGCTGTTTCAAGTAGCTAGTGACTTTGCCACAACGTCTGGGAGACTCCGGATATCGGCCATGACACTCGTGTTCACATTTTCTTGGCCGGCCTCTTGAATCAGGTCTACAACTCGCATGGCATCCACCCGCAGTGTTCCAGACTCAAAAGCAACCATTTGTATTTCACTTTCATGACACTGTCCTGGCGCCAGTGGCCCGATTCGGAGCTCGGCTGTGAGAGTCATCAAATCTGTCTCGGGAGGGACGAGGTTTGAATGGTGCATGGCATATACCACGTTTTCGTCCACAACGGCCTGTGCAATATCGGCATCTTCGCCGCTTTTCGTATGCCGACGTTCGCTAGGATGGAATGAGGCCGTGGACGATTTTGGAGCGTGCCTTCTGGCGAAGAGCTGTGCCTGAGTCGTCTGGCGGTGAATTCGTGGCAATGGGATAATTGCGATCTTGGCCAGCGTTGGAGAGTTGTTCACCACCAAAATCTTCCAGGTGAACGCTTGTCCAACATAAACAGGAGCATCAGATGCGGTAAAAGTGATGGAGAGGCCACTTCTCAAAGCAACATCATAAGTTGGCTGCGGGCTCGTGGCGGTGGCGATCATCGCCGTAGATGGCCCGTTCCCGCTGCTGACTGGAAGACTTGCGGGCCTGTTCGCTCGCTGGATGGGTTGCGCAGGAGGCCCGAACGCTGGATTCAATGCCTGCGTGAAATCAACGTGGGTTGTCCAGGCCATGATTACCACTGGCCGGCAACGTGAGCTTAGCGTGACTTCCACTCGCACTTTGATGGAGAGAATATCGACATTGGGATTGACAACAGCTCTTGCCAAAGGGACGCCAGAGTCCATTCCCTGGTAGAGCTTGTACATGAAGGTAAGACAGTCTCCGGACCGGCAATGCATTGGCAGGAACTCCGGCATCACAGACTCGGTTCGGCCGTTCCCCAGCACAAGATCAATATGTTCAACGACAGCCTCCACAGGAATATAGGGGATGATCTCAATGTCCAGCAGGGCCAGATTCGTCATCGAAGGAGAAAAGGTGCTCAACTTGCTATAATGAACGCGTGCGATCACTGCAGGCACCGCTCGGTGCCGCCGAGAAGGAACCTGGGGTATGTGGATTCTTGGTTTGCTTCTCGAAGCGACAGGCAGCACTCGTTCGAGCCTCGAAGCAGCAAGATACGGCGGCGTGCGGTCAAGACCTGGAATCAGGCGCATAGGCTCAAGGACATTCGAGTCGAGCGGCTGGAAAGGAGTCAAGTCTGTGTTCTGACCATTCTCGCCTTCCTCCGCAGCAGTGATGATGCCTGAAGGAACAAGCACAATGCTGGTCTGGGAAGTACGAAGACGAGGCCGATTGATTGCGAGTTCAACCTCCCAGATAAGGGTCAGGGTTTGGCCACGGTCCGGTGATTGACTGGCTAGGACTATAGGCTCGTTTTCCTGGATGTTTTCGAGAGTGAATACCAAGTCCTTGGGCGGCGGTGCTGCTGCGTCCAGCTCATTTCTCACCGAGTCGTCGAAGGCCCAGACATCTATCTTGAATGACAGCCGTGAGAGAAGAGTCTTCAAGGTGTCTTCGTCGCAATGAGGAAGACGGAGCACGGCATATGTTCTCAACTGTTCATCTACTCTACAAATGAGCAAGAGGACACGACAGGCCTTGAGGAGAAGTCTTCCATACCGAAGAACAAGATCTCCCGCTCTTTGATAGTAAGGAGACGGCCGTTATCATTCAGAATTTCTCCATCCGCGCCCACAAGCTGGGAGACGCCTGTGACGGTGTCATCCGGAATGACTGCGTCCAGCAGCGACGCCTTGAAGAATTCAGACTCCATGCCAGCGTTGGGCATCAGGCATGTTCACGCGTGACTCGTCGAGTGACTCTGGTGTAAGCACTCCATAGCAAACCCACTAGAAGTCAGTGGCAGTGCTGGTAGTCAGGCTGTTGAGATGCTGGATCCGCGCAGTGTAAGGACAAATGTCGACTTCCAGGTTGTTAGGGGAAGTACGAAGTACAACTGCCCGCAGCTTGATCCCGATTGGGGACGATTGTGACGCTGCCCTCAGCCCTAGGAGGCTTAGGAGCCTTTAAGTCCTTAGGGCTTAGGGGCCCAGGCCCCCCAGCCACTACTAGTACCTAGTTAGGTGTCTAGTAGCTCTGTGGCTGCTATTACAGTATCCGTACTAGCAACATGTCCGTACTAAAGCCTGCCGCCTCTTTTTCTGAACCTTCACGATCCGACTTCTTTTGCGCCTCTACCGTCCCAGGCCAGTCCTGCAATCTTCGACCCATCTCCGTCAGCTGCCCGTGGACGAGCCTGATCCGACAGGTGCCACTGCCCTTCCCGAGCACATTGAACCTTTCACCACTGCATCACAAAGTGTCCTGCGGCCTCCATTCAGCATGAACGGCCTACCACCAACTCCATCGCAGTGGCAGGAAGCACGCGCGCCCGACGGCCGCGTCTATTTTTACAATGTGGTCACGAAAGAGACAACATGGTCCAAGCCGGCAGAGCTCCTGACCCCTCTCGAAAAGGCGCTTGCTGCCCAGCCGTGGAAAGAGTATACTACACCTGATGGCCGAAAATACTACTCAAATTCCGAGACCAAGCAGACAGTATGGGACATGCCCACTCCATATCGAGATGCCCTCAATTCTGTCCAATTGCCCCCCAAACCAGTCCAACAACCGCCTGCTTTTGTGGCTGGCGGCGTCACGGCACTTTCTTCCTTGTCGAACCCTCGCGACCGAGACCGTGACCGTGATCGTGACCGCGATAACAACACGCCCTTTGATTCAAAATCACGGAATGACTTTGGCGGCGCCGGTGGGATCGCCCTGCCGTCGCTCGCCAGAGAAGTGATACCCGACTATTCAAGTTTCGAGGAGGCGGAGTCTGCGTTTATGAAACTGCTCCGGAGGTCGAACGTCCAACCCGACTGGACCTGGGAGCAAACCATGAGGGCCACCATCAAGGATCCGCAATACAGAGCGTTGAAAGACCCCAAGGATAGAAAAGCGGCTTTTGAGAAGTTTGCCGTCGAGGTTCGCCAACAAGAACGGGAAAAGGCCAAAGAAAGACTGGCTAAGCTACGCACAGATTTTAGCAACATGCTGAGGACGCATCCTGAAATCAAATACTACAGTCGATGGAAGACGATAAGACCAATCATCGAGGGTGAAACCGTCTTTCGATCCACAGACAACGAGGACGAGCGTAAGCAATTGTTTGAAGAATACATTGTCGAGCTTAAGAAGCAGCACATTGAACAGGAAACCGCCACCCGAAAGTCGGCGTTGGACGATCTCGTGGCCATCCTCAACGCGCTCGACCTAGAACCTTACACCAGATGGTCGCAGGCCCACGAGATCATTCAGTCCAATGAGAGGTTTCAGAGCGATGACAAATTCAAGCTTCTGAGTAAGTCGGATATCTTGACGGCTTTTGAGAACCACATCAAGTCGCTCGAGAGAACCTTCAATGATGCACGTCAGCAGCAGAAAGCCACTAAACTGAGACGCGAGCGACGGAATCGCGACAAGTTCCAGGAGCTTCTTCAAGAACTTCGCACTCAGGGAAAAATCAAGGCAGGGACCAAATGGATGACTATCCTGCCAGATATTGAGGAAGATCCCAGGTATGTTGCCATGCTGGGCCAGTCTGGATCGACACCGCTGGACTTGTTTTGGGACATGATAGAGGAGGAGGAACGAGCCCTCCGTGGACGGCGGAATGCTGTGTACGATGTTCTCGAGGTACATCGCCCCTATCCAACCTCGTTGCTCAACAGCCATACTGACACAACTTGCAGGACAAACGATACGAGGTTACCCCGAAAACCTCTTTCGATGACTTCTTTGATGTTATGCTTACTGATCGCCGAACAGCCAACATCGACCGCGATGCTCTTCAACTTATCTTTCAGCGGTTGCATGACAAAGTGCTCCGGAGAAGCGAAGATGAAAAGCATGCCGCAGACCGTCACCAACGGCGTGCCGTGGATGCGCTGCGCTCGCGTATCAAACATCTCGAGCCTTCGGTTCGCCTCACCGACACCTGGGAGGACGTGAAGCCTCGGGTGGAGAAAACAGAGGAGTACCATGCCATAGAACGTGAAGATCTGCGCAGGTCTGCATTCGATAAAGTCATTAAGCGGTTGAAGGAGAAAGAAGAGGACGCCGAGAAAGACCGGGAACGGAGACAATCCCGGCGCGGAGATGATCGAGATCATCGAAATGGCCACCGCACAGAGCCAAGGCATAGTCGGGTTTCCAAAACCCCTGAAGTCGACCCCTACGAGGCTGATCGGCGGAAAGCCATGGCGGCTCGAGAGAAGCAATACCGCAAGGCGAGCTCGTTGGGATTGAGCCCGCCGCCGTCATCTTATAGGGACCGAGAACGAAGAGAACGGGATGAACGACATGGCCGCCTGGATCGTGATCGATCGCCCCCTTCACGGCACCTGAGCTCATATGAACGTGAGCGGCGTGAGCGCGAGGAAGAACGAGAACGCCTGTACCGGCTGCGTGCAGAACCACGAAGCAGTAGGGACGAGCTCAACTATGGCGAAGAATCGCGCAGTGTGGCGGGAAGTGAGCGACGCCGAAGACGAGGCGATGGTAGTGATGTTGAGAGCGTCGAGAGCAGCCGCCCCAGTGCGAAGCGCCACCGTCGCGACCGACCAGATGGTTCGGGGGACAAGCGGAAGAGCAAGACGCCCGAGCCGGACAGGAAAGAGATTAAAGAGACGAAGGAGGCAAAAGAGGCGAAAGAGGCGCAGCTGTCCGAGGCTGGTGTGCATTCTGGCAGCGAAGAAGGCGAAATAGAAGAGGACTAAGCTCTTCCTTCGCAAGGTCAACCAAGCCCGGACTCCTCAGGTCAGTGTCCTGTCGGTTTGGTGCTATTCTTCTCGAAGCAGCTGCTAGCCTTTGTTTCGTGCCCCAGGTTGATTCGGAGGAGACGCGAGACGGTTTCAATTTCAATGATTCGCGCCCACCTAGGCACTTGGTGGACGACCAGGGCGATCAGATCAGGGCGGACACGGAACTGTCGTTGCTCGGTATGTAGTAGTGCCCGTGTTGCGCGTTTCTAATCACACAATTGCAGTTTCGTTTCGTCGAGCATTCCTTGCCGCCAAACAAAAAAAGAAAATGTCCTTTTGTGCCACCTCAGGTGCGTGTCTTGCTGTGTCGTCTTTTCTTCATGCGGTTTTTCCATCCTGGCCCTCGGCAGTCTTCATCCTCGGGGCGTGCAGTACGCGTTGTGATTATGGTTGTGACGAGCAATGCCATCTACGCTCCGAAGCAACCTGCAGTTTGTGCTTGCGATGCTCATATCCTACATCTGGTTTGGTTGAATAGCACCGCGAGTATCCGTAGCCTGGATCGGTATACCCGAGCCTGTTAGTGTTGGTTTCACTGTCGTCGCATATAACATGATAGACCGATCAGAATGAGCACAGTAGGAGCGGGAGCAGGAGCAGGAACGCGTAGTCTGTTCAACTCAAACATGTTGGGCTTCTTTCTTCTACAGATCACGCCATGCCATCCTTGTATGCTATGTATGCTACACTGTTTCGAGAACGAATCGTCCGTCATCTTGCTGGCCGGAACTCCCTCGCTATTTATTTCCACGTCGCTAGTCCATAGCCGCCGGTCTGTGTGTGATGATGGCCATTCTCCCTTTTTAGTATCAAAACTCCATGGCGTCGCCGGCATGGGAAGAAGACAGGTTCAGTCGCGACTGGTTCGCCAGCTGCTCTCCGTCGTCGTCGCTTTCCCCGTCGACCTCAAAGTCAAAGTCCCCACGCTCGATTCGGCTGCATTTGTCGAGGGTCTGTTGGTATTCCTTGCGCAAGTCCTCCAAAGTAATGATGATGCGGCGTCTCTTGCCTGAAGTGTCGGTACCGTTTTGGCCTACTTGATTTGATCCATTCTTGTCGTCTGCATCCGCCAGGACGTAAGCCT
This sequence comes from Capronia epimyces CBS 606.96, assembly GCF_000585565.1. Lineage (NCBI taxonomy): Eukaryota > Fungi > Ascomycota > Eurotiomycetes > Chaetothyriales > Herpotrichiellaceae > Capronia > Capronia epimyces. The sequence goes on from NW_006912913.1 coordinate 69,554, forward strand.
CTTCCGGGGGGACACAAGCCATGACATTGATCAGTGCCAAAAGTGCGTGCCGCAACGCCGTGGCCTGAGGATCGTGTCGAGCCCTTGCAAGTCGTCGGGTCAGTTTTAGTCGATCGTACAAAACAGAAACCGCGCCGCGATAGTCCTTCTGCGCCAGGCGTATCGCGTACATGATACTCAGGTAATCGAACCCGGCATCGCCACCCGACCAGGGTGAGGATCTGGCGCCACTGGAACTGTTCTTCTTTGCTAGTGAGACCAGATGCTGGTCCAGGTGACGGGCAAGCTGGGGATAGATGGTCCAGGGGAAGGACATCAACGTCTCCACTGCACCGCGGGCGCCTAGTATCGAGCGCTGTGAATCTAAGAGTGCGTTGGTGAGTGTGATCACCGAAGATCGCTGCAGTGCTGCGTCAGGCAGTTGGACCAGGGCGGCGTAGGCGCGGTCGAATCTGGAGAGTTTGAGTTCTGCGCTGAACAGTCTAGACAACACCTCTGCGTGGAAACCGGGCGATGGTTCCTTCTGACCGGGTTGCAGGGCTTCCATGGTCAAGTGTGCAAAGTAGGCAGCCTCACTATACGCATCGGCGGATTCGAACAGAGCAGTGATATGATGCAAATATGAAGGGAGGCCATTGTTGAAACATTCCGCATCGATTATTGACAACAAGCCCGCCGAAAGAGCGACGAGGTTGCCAACTGCTTTGCCACATGCGAGGCCATACGAGGCCTTCCGGAAATAGTTGCTTGCCATGGTATACTTGCCGTTGGCCAAGGCAAGCCGTCCTTTGACATAACTTGACCAAGACGTCGATGGCTGGAAGCGCAAAAAGTCCGTGGCCAGTTCAAGTTCGCGCTGTGCGAGGAGATCGCATTGGAGGAAGACGGCGCCCTCTTCGACGGCAATCGTATCCTTTCCAGATGCCCAGTCATCGATCTCTGACAACTGGTCGGTGATCACGTACATCAATGGCCGCTCTACGGCCGGTTGTGGCCGGACTGCCTTGCTCAATGTGTCTTCGAAGATTGAGACCCGCCTCTTGTTTTCTGCCGCGGAGGACGGCCGACGAGCCGCATTTGGACGTCCGTCCGCGCCCATAATCTCCAGGGGGACGAGTCGCGAGTGGGACGCCAGCCAGAGGTTTCGTTCGCAGAGTTTCAGCAGAGGAGTAATGTGATGGAACAGTTCCGAGGCATTGAACCCTGTCGGCTTCACTTCCTCCTGACTAAGCTCGCCTTCGGCAAAGAGGGCCAAAGCGAGCAGATCCAGGAGCAAATCTCGCTGAGAGGTGGTGGTATCCAACACCCCGGCTGACAATAAAAGATTCCCAAAAAGTGTATTCCGCATCGAACTTTTTGGCCTCTTGGTCCTGGCATTGACCAGCAACTCCAGGACGCTCAGAAACAACTCATTGTTCAGGGACAAGAGCCCTCCAATTGGAGCAAGATCTCTTTCCAGCTGCTCGAAGATTTCGTTGGTGATGGCATCGACCAAGCCAATGCTGTTGCAGATGCCAGTGATCCTATTCGGGGTGACATATTCAGCATCAAGAGACAATTCTTCTTCGATGGCGACGCTCAGATCGCTCGAAAGTTCGGCGCTGAAGAAGTCTCGGAATGTTTTAGCGGCGGTCATCAGAGCAGCAATGTCACTGAACGTTTCACCGTCTTCGCTGCTGACTTTCCGGTGTGCCCATGTCCGAGCCGCAATGCTTTCAACGTCCGGGATGTCCTCCTGTCTGTTCTGCTGCAGGAGTTCGATTTTGCTGCATTCTCTAACCGCGCAGCATTTGTCGGCCATTGTAATCCAGACCATCTCGCTGAATGCGTCGTAGGCCAAGGCCAAAGGCGCATTGCGACTTTCATTCACATTTTCCGCAATCCTATATAGATTGCGCCAATGGAAATCAGTGTCGGTACAGAATCGGTCATAGTCGAAATCAGACTCCTCGTATTTGCGTAGTGACACGCCGGCAGCCACGACTGCGCTCAGCCGTTGTCGCAAAGGAGCCCCCTTTTGCGAAGATGGCAATTTCACGGCGGTGGCTTCTGCGAAGATGGACAATGCCGTCTCCAGGGTGGCGTCGGTATAGCGGCCGGGGTAGAAGAAGAACTCCAGCCATTTGGAGGCGGGATCCTCGCTGTCAGCCTTGACATATTCCGGTGCAATAATCTTCGCTGCTGCTCTTGGATTACATTTGACCCAGTTCGAGGCCCACGAGGATTTCAGATCGCCGAATTCCAACCGACAATTGTACAGTTGATGGTAGTTGTGATTTCTCCACAACACCCACAGTCCTGCAGGCTTGGAGTCACTCCCAGGATCCAGCTTGAATCCCACCATGGACCAAACCGTGTTCCCCGACGGGTCCGGGTCTGGTGAGCTCAGTCTCAAGCCCGGATACTTGTCCTCAACCGTGACGGAATCTGTTGATCCACCCTTGACGTTCCAGACTTTGAAGTGGCCCCCATCGTGAGGTGTATACGTAATGAGTGAAGGGTACCTGTCGAATGGAAGCTTGAAAACTTGGATATGCGCTTCCTCGGCAGGGTTCAAGTGCGTTCTATCATTTGGATCTCTCTCGACGTCAAGAAGATCCTTTGTCGCCACAACAATTCCAGTGAGGAGATTCCATACTCTGAGAGTGTGGTTCAAGCAGACTGTGAATAGGAATTTGCCGTCGGGAGATGTGACCATGGCCTGTACCGTTCTCGGATCGAACTGACTGGAACCATGCTCGATTGCAAGGAAACCACGTCGACTGACGATGCCACGCAAAGAGGCTGCCCAAGATCTGTCGTCATAGTTGTCCTGTTTCCAAGCTCCATTGACCGAGCGCCTCGTCAATTTCTGTAGCTTGCCACTTGCAAATGATATGAAGACTTCCAACGGGCTACTGGCCCAAAATTGATGAACGGTCTCAATGTTCAGCGATGAATCGTCAACGGGTTTGCACCATCGGCTGGTAGTCTCGGTTCGCAGTACTTCGGGGTCGCGGAAAGCCGCTGCTGGCAGTTGCAGATCGAAGATCCCGTTCTTCTCGGTGCAGACAAAGGCGTGGAGTTCGTGGCCGGTCTCCAGGTCGGCGAAGCACACGCCCCGAGGCAGGATCTTGTCCTGGAACTCGAAACGAAGTGTAAAGTATGCTTCTTTCACATCCAGCTCACTCCTTGCGTAATCCGCGCACTGAACCTGCAGAACCTTGCCATTGCCCACCACGCTCCAGTAGAATGTTCTCGGATAGGACTTGCACTGTCGGAAGTAGATGGAGCTCTGCGAGGCAAGGACGTTTGCAGCGAAGGTTTCTTCGTTTCTGGTAAAGGCGCTGCTACTGGTCGCAGCGTTGGAGGAGTATTTGGACCGATTGTATGAGCCGTCGGACCTGGGGATTTGGAAGTCTGCGACAGAGGCGGTGGTGGCAGGCCTCACCTTGAAGGCCGTTTCGGTGTAGAGGTTAAGCATGGCTGCAACAGCTCCTGCGGTCCCATCTGGTCAGGTCAAATTCGGATCAAGTGAGACCACTGGGGAGGAACATTTCCATTTGTTGGTGTTTCGACAAGAATGTAGCCAGTAACTAGCAGTATGCGTGGTTGGACGCGACACGCAAACTTAGCCGTCGCGGTTGACAAACCCGCCAAGACAAGACCTGTCTAATCCCCTTTAGGACGAGTGTGATGCCGCCCTGTGCCCCTACATTAGGCTCAGACTTCAGGCCATCTGCTAAACCATCACCACTCACCACTCACCATTCACCACATCTCCCGGCTGTTACACTTCAAGATCTAGTCTCTCGTCTCAGAAAGGCTGCCATCTACCATGGCGCTACTTCCGACTCGTTTACTGCAAGAACCAATTGACGTTGAGGTTATCAGCAGTTCTTGTACAATACCTAATACCTGGCTAGCTACCTCTACCTAGAGACAGAAAGGAGTAGTACGACCAGAACCCTTCCCCCTCCTTCCTCCAGCCCTCCTCGTCTCGCCCTCATTTAAGATCAACAATGCCTGCCTCGAGACTCTCTTCCAGACTAATCCAGCCTTTGACCCCAAAGAATGAACGGATCAGCTCTTCTGCTCTCTTGCTCGCCTTCCAAACATCCGACAAATCTCTGCCTTCATTCTCAGGGGCCGCGGGAATATTCGTGTTCCCGGGACGAAGTTTCTTCAAGATCCGGATAATATCATTCCAGTTGAACGGGCCAGCAAATGCAAAGAGTCGTTCGGACTGGACGGTGGGATCAAGCAGGGCGGCGACGTGAACTCTCGCGATGTCTCGGACGTCTATGTACCACTCTGATTGCCACAGTCAGTTCCTCTTCTGGTCCGGAGGATGCGAACGGCGCTTTTCAGCTTACGCGGAGGGAACATGTCAATGTTCTTATCCGTCTTTCCTTCCAGAAGTTCCCGGATAAAGCCCATGGTGCTCCCATACATTTCCGGGCTTGGGATCGGGCCCATCTAGTGTCAACGATTGTCAGTGGTGCAGATGAGAAGCCACACAGGCCGCTCCACGGACTTACAGCCATATTCGGCAAGACTGAGTTGACAGCAAAGCTTGGGTTGTTGGTCTTCACCCAGTCCCAGAACGCGTGTTCTCCTTCAGTCTTGGACGCTGCATAGGACAAGAATGGCAGTTGCTCTGCGGGTGCTGCTCCGCTGTACGCTGCCTTCACAGCTGCATCGTTCCATGTATCTAGGCGGAGCTTGTTAGAATTGGCTTTCAGTGGCTGATGGACCAGTGCCTTCACTTACTTTGGTCGACGACCACTCCTTCTTGATTTGGTACCGGAATCAGTGCCGCCGACGAGGAGGAGGTCAGCACGACGCTCTTGACAGAAGGCTCTTTGGCCGCGGACTGAAGCACGTTCACTGTCCCAGCCACGACTTTGGCCACAACAGCGTGGACATCCGTGCTGAAGGACACATCTGTGGCCTGAAATCAGAGGGGTTAGTGTGAGTCTCCGGCACCATACTGTCTCGTGAAGTACTGGGTGGAACAAACAATGTGGACGACGCCCGAAACACCGTTGACAGCCTTGTCAAAGGCAGACTGATCCTCCAAGTCCGGGAGGATGAAGGTTTGGAACCCCCCCTTGCCGTATTTGGTTTCGAAATATCTGTTCAGCCACAATTTCTCGTTACGGACGGTGCCGCGCACATTGTAGCCTTGATCAAGGAGGATGTCGACAACGTGCGAGGCGATGTATCCGTTGGCTCCTGTCACGAGAACCCATCCACCTGGGGAAATCCTGCGGTCGGGTTGAGGCATGGAGTGAGTTTGGAACCTTGAAGACCTGGATATCCGGATATACACTGGGAAGGGTGAGGGCTCGTAATGATGCCGGAGATGTATCAGGCCAGGGCGACCTGAGGGCGAACCTGATTATATACACATTTCTATAGCTACCATCCGCAATCTCCTTCAGCGTTGTGAACATTAAGATTTCGGAGTAGGTTGGTCTTCTCAGAGGAGGCCTGGGGCCCGGAGGCACTTGCGCTCTCAGACCCACTTCTTAGGATTTGATTGAATAAGCAGAGCATGAAGATGGCCAGACCTTTGACCTTTGATCTTTGATCTATGATGCCTGACCTGTGACCCTTGATTTGGGCATTAGTAAGTCTGTTTTGGGGTATTTGTAAGTCTGCGTCTATGGGCATTTGCAAGTCTGCGTTTTCGAGCAATCGACCAAAAGATCTCCTACAGTCATGGAATCAATCAAGCAAACTGTTCGCTCGCACAGAGGACTATGAGGGCCCTGAATTCGTCGGAATCGCCAAAGCCAGCCTTTGTCCCGAGCTCGGCTTGAAGATGTTCTTTGGGGAATTTGGAAAAGATCGACTTGAGCGAGATCTCCGACGAGACGGTTTCACATCCAAGGCTGTTGCAGCTGGACGAAAGGCGAGATGCTAGAGGTGGGAGGCTGTCAATTGCAAGTCTCCAATCCTCCTCGTTACGCGCCGACCACGCGGCTTCGTTGCAGGGCAAGGGCATGTTGAGGACGAGGTCGTCGTTGAGCGGCTCATAATACGGCGTCTGCTTCCCGGTTTGATGGTCACGGTTGCCATAGAAGTTGACGATGTTGGCAAAGAATACCGTTCGCCGAGCTGTCTCGGTGATCCTCCAGCGGGCCCATGCTGATGTGGCTGCTGGGCATGGGTTTGAGTTCGGGTCTGAGAAGACGCCGACATCAGGGTTACGGATCTGAGGATAATGTCCGAGGTAACTATTTGTCATCTGCGACGATGAGCAAAGCCTCGTAAGCCTCGGAAAGGTAAGATGAAAGCCCGAAGACCTGATGGAGAGATGGAGGAGAAGGGGGCCGTACTTTCAGAAGAAAAGGCGAACGCAGCCCCTTGACTGGCGCTTTATGGCTCCATTTCTCCGTGGCTTCCATAAGACTTGCCCTCAGGTCCACGACTTCGTAGACCAGCATGGCATGCAATGCATCCCACTGTTCCATACACTGGTGAGTGGGCTAATCTGTATGTCAGCAATTGATCGCAGTAATTCGTGTTCATCATCACTCACGAAACTGGCGATTAGTCTCTGTCGCGCAGCGTCCATGGCCCGTCTGAAAAACCGACTACTGTCCGAACTTCTTATGCCACTGCCGCAGGCGATTGCCATCAAGGTCTGTGGTAGCAACGTCATGTCGGGAACGACATTACTGTAGAGTGAATAGAGCGACAGATGGAGAAGTGGCGACATGAAAGCTCCCTTCATTAGCAAGGAAGGATATTCGCCGATTCTGCGGACCAGCGCGAGTGGGATCGATGAGGCTGGGTGAGGCCTTGTGGAGCTCGCACTGTCACTCAACGGCGGCGTTAGGACTGGGGTGCCCCTCGATGCTGGCGAAAGCTGGCGTGTCTGGCTGGCTGGCGCAAAATCCCGACTGTCCTGAACCATAGACGGCTTCCCAACCGGAAATCCTGAAAGCGGTGCTGGCGTGCTTGCCAGATCTGGGAGATTCATGTCGAAGGTCCCAAGAGGATAAGGAGATGTTGGGAACCCCCAACCAGGGAGGTCTAGAGTGAAGGGCTCGGTGGGGGTTGGGAAGTCGTCTGTCCCGAAGGAGGAAGATTGGAGACTTGAATCAGAGGTCTTTGCGACTTCGTTCTGTTGCTCCGGGGTAGGCAATGCTGAAGATCGCCCATACACACACTGCATTCCTCGTCTGTCACAACGGACGCAGGTGGGTTGGGTGTAGCAACACTCGGTCTTTGCTTGGACGCACGCATTGCAGGCTTTGCGGCGGTTTATGGACTTTCTCGGGCCATTGCAGCGTCTACGACGGCGCAGAAACAGGTCGCCTACGGACGGATTGTTAGCAAAATGGCTGTAAGGGTTGCAAGGGGACCGGACGTCTCTGGTGGGGTTTCAGGCAAAAGTCACAAACCAGGTCATCTGCTAAGGCTTTGGGGGGTTCGAGTTCAATAAACCCGGCCATGACGGAGAACCAAGACGCTGTAGTTGATAATGTAGTGGGATCAGGGAGATCTGATAGTTGATGGTGAGATAGACCAGACGGACTTGATACTCTGACATCCTGAGGCAAGTACCCGGTAGGTGCCTGGGTATCCGTACAGAGGACTGTAACCGAATTTGTCAGCTGGTTGGCCCGTATCACCAGTATCATGTGGTTGATCTCGGAGCACGATGGTCGCCCGGAGTGTCATCTCCGGACTACTACGAGTACTACCCAATAGTACGCACCGGCATGGCAGGTGGGAGGAGACCGGGAGCAGGGCCCGGAGGACAGTGGTTCTTGGCACGGAGGACGATGGACGCTTCCAGCATGGGCGGTACAACTGAGTAAGATGTAGTATAACGAGGCTGCTACTCCCTTTCAAAGAAGCAGGGTGTTGTTTCCTGACATGGCATCCGGATTCGTGGTGTTCCCGCCAAATAAAACCACAACTCTTGGATACTGCCCCCTGGGATAGGTATTCCGGAAATACAAAGTGGGATATACAAGGATATCTGACAGATCAAGATCAATTGAAGGGTGGAGAGATTCGAGAATTGAGAGTTGAAGGGAAGTGAAGAGTGCAACCGCTCGACGTGACGCCATTGCTTCTACAACCAAATAATGATATCATCAACACCAAGATCAACACCAAGATCAATCCTGCCAGAGCGATCCATCACCAAGGTGGACGAGTCGCACCAGCAGATCGTCAACAGAAGACTATCAGCATCGACCTCTTGATGAACGACCCAGGGCCGACATCGTTCAACGCCTGCCAAAGGCACGATAGCCATGCCAATGAGTCTGGATCAGCAGCAAGATTGGACGGCAAAAACAGACGCACAGTCACAAGTAGCCCAACATGCCGAGGATGATGTGGCAGCGAGGCCGAGGCCGAGAGATGGGAAATCCAACCATTTCGTATCATTATGTCGTCCGCAAATACCAAGTCATATCTAACATTTACCACCAGTCGCCCTGTTCCTTCATCGCCGCCGCGACCTTGCTGAAGCCTGCAATGTTGCTGCCGGCCACCAAGCTGGGATACTCGCCCTCGGCCGGAGTGACATAGGTCAATGCGGTCTGTAGGCCGCTCTCGAAGCAGTTCTTCATGATATCCTTCAACTTGGAGTCGACTTCTTCGGATGTCCACTTAATGCGTGCCGAGTTCTGAGCCATCTCGAGTCCGGAGACGGCAACACCGCCAGCGTTCGAGGCCTTGCCGGGGGCATACCAGATAGCCTTGTCCTTCTTGGTCCTCCTGTCGTTCTCGAACACCTCGATCGCCTCTAGGGTGCAACCCATGTTGCTACCTTCGGCGATAAACTTGGCACCAGCCTTGATCAACCCTTCAGCTTCTTCGCGGGAAACTTCGTTTTGAGTGGCGCCAGGAAGGGCGATATCGACGGCACCAACGTGCAGCCACGGTCGCGCTCCGGGAATGTATTTCGCCTTGCTGCTGAATTCGGAGGTGCTTGCCAACTCAGCTAATTGTTTTCGCTCAACCTTCAACTGTGCAATGGTGGCAATCAACTCAGCGTCGATACCCTTGTCAGTGGCGGCAATGATGGCACCCTTGCTATCGCTAAGAGACAGGACGGTGCCGCCGAGCTCGATGACCTTGAGGGCAGCGTATTGAGCAACGTTTCCAGATCCAGAGATGGCGACCCTCTTCCCGGCGAAGGACTCTTTGCCGCCGGTGGCATAGTTGATCATGTGGGCAACGTACTAGATCTCGTCAGTCACCAGTTACCCGTTTTGCCAACCGGCTGCACTCACGTATACAAGGCCGTATCCCGTGGCTTCTGGTCGGATGAGAGAGCCGCCCCAGCTTCCTATACCTGGTTAGCAACCACAAGGGGCGTAGAATAGGTAGTCTGAGCTTACCTCCTTTCCCGGTCAATACTCCTTCCCACAGTTTGGTCTGCTTCTTGTATTGGCCGAAGAGGTAACCGATCTCTCTCCCAGACACACCAATGTCACCGGCTGTAGCGCTTGTTAGATTCGCCGTGAGATCTCGGAGGCCATGGCTGTCTTACCTGGGACATCGGTATCGGCACCAATATGCTTCCCGAGCTCACTCATGAAAGAACAGCAGAATTTCCGGATTTCGTTGTCTGACTTGCCCTTGGGGTCGAAATCGGCGCCACCTTTGCCGCCGCCCATGTTCAAACCGGTGAGAGCATTCTTGAAGATCTGCTCAAAGCCCAGAAATTTCAAGATGGACAGATTCACGGTGGGGTGGAATCGAAGACCGCCTTTGTAGGGGCCGAGGGCGGAGTTGAACTGGACGCGATATCCACGGTTGACCTGGACTTGGCCCTTGTCATCTTCCCACACGACGCGGAATTGGATGATTCGTTCTGGGATGGCGCTGATCTCGAGCGCCTTTCTGTACTCTGGGTTCTTTTCGAACAGAGTGGAGTTTTCCAAGGTTGAGACAAGCTCCTTGTACGCCTGTTCGAACTCAGGCTCGGAGGGAAGGTTGGACATGGTGGCCGGTGTGAGAGTGGCAACGGAACTGGGGAGGGAGGAAATTTTCAGAGCACTTCTTGACGGCAGATGCAACAGAGACAAGGGCAGGTGTAAGTCGAGGAGGAGAGAGTTATTTATCGGGTAGGGCAGAGGAGGACAGAAGAAGAAATGAGGGAGGATGTCGGGGGGGTTGAAAGGCTCACGGACGTGACTGGGTCTAGGACGAGCTGTTGCTTCTGGGAGTTTTACGAGCGGCGAATTCTTCTCGCTACCTACAGTCCTGCCTGCGCCCTACTACCACTACCACTCCTCAAACTGAACATTCCGAGTCCCTGCGGCTGACGACACCGGAGCACCTAGGTGCAGACCGCCCTTGCTAGGCGATCTTCCCCCTCAGCGTGGATTTACAGCTCATCATGAGAATCATCATGTCGTCTACCATCAGATTTGACATCGATACAGCTACAAAATTATGGATGGAAATGAGGAGCTGGGCACACGATTGGTTCGATAAGGAAGAAACATGCAGATAAAGAGTCTGGGCTTGGAGCTATGCCTGTCTCGACCATTGCATTGCACGAATCCAACCGTCAACCTTTGACTAAACCCAGGGCTGGAAAAAGGAAAAAAGGCGGTTCTGTCTCGTCTCAGTGTCCACTACTGTCCACTGTCCAGGGCCCCGGCCAGCCCCCAAACGGCCATGCCGGATCCATCGTCTACCAGCCGATGTCGCTGATCCGTCTTCTGCAAGTCTCCGGAGACGCCTACAGCATCCCCGTAACTCGCGTGGAGACTGCGCCCTGGCCAGATTCACACTACCCACTACCTACGCTTCCCGTCCAGCCAGAAGAAAGCAGCGGGCTTCCGAGACCAGCCGATGACCAAGAGAATATCACGGCAGCCATACACATAATATTAGCAGAAAGAATATATGGACACGCCGCTTGCCTGGGGCCCGATCTCGGCAATGCACCGCGGTTACTTAGTATGAAAAGACAGGATTGCTCTCAGGCTGTTGCCACTCATACCTACTCATCCACTTGCATAGTTGAGGTTGAGCCTCACACTGCTATAAAGAGTCGTTATCGGAGGTGGAAGATACTACAACTGTCCATGGGCAATATACTGCCGCATAACTCCGTAGACATGACCTCTGAGCATTCCACTTGATAGTCTATTCGCAGTGCAAGGCCACCAACCAGTTCCCACACACGGACAGATAGGTGTCCCCGAAACCCAACAGTGTAGCGTTCTAGTCCTTGCCCCGTGCAGACTACTCCTCATGATACAAATACAGCATCAGATTCTCTCCGAGCAGACAGGATTTGACTCCGCCCCGTACTAGACAGCTTCTTCGCCGACCTCAAGAAACAGGCTACGCAGTAACAATCGTCTACCACTCGTAAAAATCGACATGTCTGAACAAAAACCGCGGTTTTCTATAAGCCCCGTCCGAGGTGCAGCCGACCTGAAAGACACCATCCAGCTCTTCTATACATACGCCAGATCTCTAGGGATCGATCTGGCGTTTCAGAATTTTGATGCTGAAATGGCCCGCATGCCTGGCAAATACGCGCCACCTGGCGGGGAATTGCTTCTTGCCCGAGACGACGCCGGCCTTCCGATCGGCTGTGTCGGCCTGCGACCTCTCCCTCCGTCCAGTGACGGCGCTCGAGTGTGCGAGATGAAGCGTCTGTACGTCGCTCCCGCGGGGCGTGGCAGCGGAGTGGGAAAGGCGTTGGCTAAAACGATCGTGGCGGCGGCGGAAAAGCTCGGCTACACCGAAATGCGGCTTGACACTCTTCCTAGTATGGTGGCTGCGCTGAACATGTATCGCTCGTTTGGGTTTGAGGATATTCCAGCCTACTATGACACACCCTTGGAGGGAACGCATTTCCTGGCGCTACGGTTGCCGGCCTCAGCCAAGCTTCACGATGGCCAAGGCCCCTCCCGCCAGTGAGCCTAGTCCTGGGCGCTGGGACTGGGTCTGCATGGATGGAGGAAGATGAGGAACATCCTCAGTCCGGTCTCCACTGTCCGCCGGGTTTCCTCCAGTGCCATCTCTGGCCGGTCACGTTGGAATGGTGGCGTGTTTCGTCTCCCAATGCTTGACGGCATTGAGCGCGGCTGTGATCTTCAGCCCCAAGCGCGCATCAAGCTCATATTTTCCCCAGGCCTTCGCCTTCTCCAGATGCGCCTGGCATTCCTTCACCAACCTTGCGTCGTGTGCCGGCACCACAGGTGGAACTTTTTCGCCAGGATCAGTGACGAATTTAGTGCCGTGGATCTGGCCGTACTCGGTTCTCTGCATCCAAAGATTCACGGCTAGCTCATAGTGCGCCGTAGGCACCATCCAGTCGTCTTTGTACTGGCCTGTGAAGTCGAATGCGCTTCGATTGAGAATGTTTTGACTGAGAATGGCTGCGGACTCTTCATGTTGGCGCAGATTTCTCAAGATCACGGCCCTCAGAACGGCGAGGATGGCACGCTCGTCCGCATCCTCCTGCGGCCACCGCGGTGTATTTTCCGACCAGGCCAGGTTCTCCAGGGAGCTCTGCAGTTGACTTGCATCCATCTTCTTGTATCCGGCCCAAAGGAAGATCATCTCCTCGAGTGGACTGACTCCCACGGCGTCAATAAAGTTGCACTTCCACCTGACCGCACGTTCCTCCCACTTCGCGATCTTCCGAACCACAAACCCGTCAAAAGGAAGCTGTCTACCCATCATCTTCTTTTTACCAACTCTAGTGGGCGCGGCTTTGAGGTACTCTTCGGCCAGCTTCGCGTGTTTCTGCGCTTCTGCCTTCGAGAGAGTCTTGTCGTAACGGTAAGCGCTGAGGTGTGCAGCCCCTGCGATGTAGGAGTACAGGCCCTGGGACCAGGCATTGAGGTCTGCACAAGTAAGAAATGAGTCGGCGCATAGTTGGTATCGGTGAGCGTTCATGGCGCTTAAACTCTTTTCAAACATATGCAGGGCCTCAATCTGCTTGAGTTGACTGGTGCCCGGAACAGAGAGGATCTTCAGGGCCGAGTCGAGTTGTCGCTTAGAGGCCGCCATTCTAGCTTCCTCGATAAGCCAGAGATGGCTTTTGGGGTACCGCTTTCGCATCTCGACCAGCAGAGCCTCCAGTCGAGCTGCAGGATAGCCTTCCACGTCGTCTGGCTTCGAGGGGTCAGGGTCGGCAATGATATCGCAGAACCCAACCAACCCATTGTACCAGCCGAACAAGACCAGGCTTGCCATACCGCCATTGATGTTGGGGAATTTGCTCGCTTGCCACAGCATTCGAATGCCTCTTTCGCGGTCGCCTCGGAAGCCTATGATGTAGAGTAATTTGCTAAAGGCTGGGGGGATAACGGAGATGAGAAGCGAGAGAATTCCGGACATGAGGTTGGTGCCAGAATGGATGAAGGCGTCGAGGGAGTTGGCGAAGATTTCCGAGTCTGCATCTTCGGTGAGCATGCCCAGGGTCGTTAGAGGTGGTGGTTTCATCAGTCCTTCGGCTTGTAGCTCGTTCGAGTGGTGCGCAAGATTCATTTCCTCGATTTTGCGGTCCAGTTCAGTCATGTCCTCCGCCTCCTCTTCGACATCAAAATGACCTTCATAAGCTTGGGTCACTGGGTTGTTGTCATGAATGATGTCAGCTTCGTGGAATTCTTCGGCAGGGTCATCTGCTGAGACGTCCTCCACGGCTTCTGCCTTTCGCAATGCAGACGGATTACTCGGCTGAACCGGATCTGTTCCAGGTCTCTCAGAAGGATATTGCGTCTTTCCGGTCCGAGATCCGGGACGTTGTAAACTCTCCATAGACTGTGGTCGCAATGCAGAGCGCCCCTGAGTCGGCCTCGTTTTCATGAAGGCTATTTCCATCTGCACCAGGCGGTCCAGGGTGATATAAGCTTTTCTCAGTTTGTAAAAACCTCTTATGGATTCTGTCAGGCTTTCATTAAGCACCCCAACAACAGCGGACATGATCTGGGCCTCGGCCTGACACAATGCAAACTCGGAGCCCTTCTCGTATATTGTGGAAACAAACGTACGAGGGTCATATTGGGCTTTGTTGTAGCTGGCAGATGAGCTGGATTCGGCTTCAGACAGCGTCGCCTGTGCCTCTTTCATGGCGTCCTGTTCGAAGCCCAGAACGGCCTTCATGAAACCCAGAGTGCCTTTGGCGAGTTTGTGGAATGGTGAAGTCCCATCCCCGAGGCCCTTTTCTGCTCCCTGGATGTCATCGTTCAAAACCAGCTCTACAGCACGGAGGGCCGACTCAAGGTTCTGGGATTCGGCTAGAGAATCCAAGCTCTGCGTGGATGCATTGGCATACGATCGCCCTCGATCAAGCCACTTTCCAACTCTATACATGGCGATTAGCTTGGGAAAGAAACCAGATGTCCGCCGCAGATGCGCAACGATGAAAGGATTTCGACAGGCTTAGGTCAATCTAGGCACCAGATGAGCTCAGTGTCAGGGCCTAGCAAGCCATGTTGAGCCGCAAGTCACCGGCAGCCAGAAGTAATGATATTGGTAGAGAGAAAGATGCCCCAGAAGGAGAGAGGACGGATGGTGGACTCTAGTAGTATAAGTAATAATACAAAACACAGGGAAAAGACCCTTCAAGGATATTCTGCTTTATACGTGGGATTCCATCTGGATTTCAGTACTAGGTAGTAGTCCCCAGCTCCGTGGTTGTCAGCAACTGGCAGGGTGAGATGGCAGACTCGGATGGAAGGAGTGCTCTTTCGTCATTCAATTGATGGCCGCCTGCAGATATTACCTCAGGAACGTACTAGTAGCACGTAGTAGCGTGGTAGTGTGTTTACGGATAGTCGGTATATTCAAGACTGCGCCTGTTTAAGGCCGCGTACCTGTACCTTGCACCTCAAGTCGCTAGTTCTCACTGCTCCGCCGTCCAGCCTTAATTCCGCCTCTGTGCAGACAAACAGTCTAACATACCATCCAATATCCTCTCAACCTACACTACTGTACTCCGTACCATCTCACCACCGTAAAGGTTTCGCGACAATCCATACTTCAGCACATAACTCCCTGCGCGCTCAAAAAGAACTTTGCAGCTTTCTCGACTCCGCGATTCCACCCGTGTTCATCTCGCCTGGATCGACCGAAGAAAGTACTCCATCCTCAACCTGGTCCCCAATCGACTCGCCGAATCCTCTCCTGCCTGCGCTTCCATCAGGTCGTGCTCTCTCCCAAGATGTCTTCAGGTTCCTCCAATGTGCCCACCACGAAACTGCAGCCAACCCAGAAGAATGAGGTCGACCCCGCCCAGACTTCCAAGTCCGCAACAAATCCCCAACCCGCGCTTTTAGAAGAGGATGATGAATTTGAAGACTTCCCAGTTGAAGGTACGGGCAACATCCATACGGAGAATCTTTTCACGGGTTCAAAGACGATCTTCAACCGTGTGCTGACGGAGTTCCCACAGACTGGGCGCAAGAAGACGCCGAAGTACCAGGAGGGGCAACCCACCTGTGGGAGGAGAGCTGGGACGATGATGACCAAAACGAGGATTTCAGCAAACAATTGAAGTACGTGACAACGACTGGGAATCGCCCAAGGGTACTAACAACCGCGCAGGGAAGAATTGAAGAAGGTCGAAGCTACCAAATAGCTCATGGTCCAACGGCTGGTCTTCGAGTATTGCACCACATGGCGTTTGGGGTCATAAAAGGAGCATAGAGCCTAATTACAGATAGGATATGTTTTCCTCTATCGCATAAGTCTTGAAACACCGACCATTGCCTGCTGCCATGTCGTGCAATTTCCATCGTTCATCTTCATTTCCGCTCTGTTCGGCATTATCTGACCACTGTCATTGTACAATGCACAGCGTGATCTACTTGCTGGACAAGGCGACCACACCGGGTAGCTCTTTGCCCTCGAGCAGTTCCAAGCTTGCACCGCCTCCAGTAGACACATGGCTCAATTTGTCTTCAACTCCATACTTGGCGGCGACGGTGGCCGTGTCTCCTCCCCCGATGATCACAATCTTTCCGCTCTGGGCCGCTGCCACTGCCGCGTCCAGGGTCTTCTTCGTACCATTGGCGAACTTGTCAAACTCGAAAACGCCGGCAGGTCCGTTCCACAGAATCGTCTGTGCCTCGTCGATGGCCTGCTTGTACAATTTGATGCTCTCCTCGCCACAGTCAAGCCCCATCCAGCCATCAGGAATACCTTCTTTGTCAGTTGCATAGCCGACCTGCGCATCCTTGTCAAATTTGTCGGCTGTGACATAGTCCACTGGCAGGATAATCTTGACGTTGTGCTTCTTGGCCTTTTCCACCAGCTCGGCGCACTTTTCGCTGCCGGGCTGGTCGAACAAACTAGTACCAATCTTGACACCTTCCAGAGTCTTCTTGAAAGTGAAAGCCATGCCTCCGCAAATGATCAGGCTGTCGACCTTCTCGAGCAGGTTATCAATCAGTTGGATCTTGTCCGAAACTTTGGCGCCACCAAGAATGGCCAAGAACGGTCTCTTAGGGTTCTCGAGGGCTTTGGCAAAGTACTCAAGCTCCTTCTTCATCAAGAAACCGGAAGCCTTCTGCGGTAGGTCGACACCGACCATAGAGCTGTGCGCACGATGGGCGGTTCCGAAGGCATCATTGATGTAGATGTCACCCAATGCAGTCAATCCCGCACGGAATTTGGCAACAGCATCCTTGTCTGCCTTGACCTTCTTACCATCGGCGTCTTTGCTGCTTCCCTCCTCTTCCGGATGGAAGCGCAAGTTCTCGAGCAGAATGACCTGGCCACCACTGGCTTTGTTGACCGTCTCTTCGACCTCGGGCCCAACAGAGTCATCTGTGAAGATGACACTCTTGCCCAGTAACTTCTCAAGCTCAGGGACGACCGGTTTCAGGCTGTATTTGGGATTCTTCGTGCCGTTCGGGCGGCCGAGATGAGACATGAGGATGACGGCTTTGGCGCCATGATCAATTGCATATTTGATGGTAGGAAGAGCGCCGACTATTCTTTGGTTGTTTGTGACCTTCTTGTCGGCATCGAGAGGGACGTTGAAGTCGACCTGCGGCCAAATTAGCTAACATAGAAAAGTTGCTCAATGAGGACCATACTCGGATCAAGACACGCTTGTCCTTGAGATCGACGTCGGTAATAGCGAGTTTGTTAGACAGAGACATGTTGAATTACAGGTAATGGGAGGGATAAATTGAGACCTGGGAATTGAAGGGAAAGAAAATCCTCAGACCAGCAGCTCTTCATAAAAGAAAACAAACCCGATGATGGAGGGGTTGAACCGGGACGAGGATCTGGTGGGGAGCAGTGGCTACCAACCCAGGTACCTAATAATCGTGCCAACACCACCAATGCTCCGGAAACTGACGTAGTTCTAATAGGCCCTTGGGCGCCGATGCCTACCTCTAATGCCCGTTCTAACCATCAGAGTGCTTGAATCAGGAGAGCCACATGTTGGTCGCTCTATATTTCCCTCATGAAAGTAGTCTTCTGCGTGGTCTGCCTCTGCCGGGGTGATCAAGGGTGCCAGTGTCTCCAAGCCCGAGGGCGCCGGGGCTGCAAGGGTGGCATGATGCAGAGCCAGCCAAAGATCGAATCAGTGAACAAGCAGATGGGACTGCAGGTTTACGAGAAGAGATCCAGGGAGCGGATTGCATTCCTACCTAGTACCGTAAGCCTTGTCAGTATAAAGTACAACAACAGATAACCATCATATTGAAGCAGATGACCATCTTGTTCTCGCCCGACACACCAGATGAGCTCGATCCTGAGTGGCGGGAAGACCGGGTGTTGGTCCTGCGCCGGCAAAACATGAGGCGCACTGGCACCAGCCCCTACGCTTCTATCTTCCTCACCCATGTTCAGTCGACAAGACTCTTTTGCACTCCAATGGGCACTGAACCACCCAGGTAGTTGAGTCGACAATCCGACTCGTCATTGTGCTACGATCTCCTCAACGCCAGCGGAGCCTTTCGACTGGGTCCCGCGTGACTGTGTTGCCTGCGCTCTTGGTCTGGCGTCACCGACTTCACCTCGACTCCATTGACCTCATCGTTTTCTACTCCCTTCGACCTCCACGTCTCTTCCTCCTTTCTTCTCAGTATGCTCGAAGGATCAAGACAGAAATCTTTGGCCTGGCTAAACAGTCAATACATCTATGGCAGAATTGTACGTGTACCTCACCCAACAATGAGAATGCCGCGCTTGCGCTCGATGGCTTCAAACTCTCGCAGCTAACATTGTTTCTCTCCTCAGCCTCTTCTCCATACACTCATCCTTTTCATCGAGGTAGCCATGGCGGCACGACTGGTGGCCAAGTTCAACTCTTACTATGCTCAAAAGCCCGTGTTGACTACTATGATCACCAATGCGGTATGTGGCGCAGCATCCCGCGGCTGATATCAGCTGATGAAAGATAGGTCCTCGGAGGCATTGCAGACACTGTCGCACAGAGCATCACTGCGTTCCGAGCGAGACAAGCTCTACTACCTCCTGATGCCGACTCCGGATCCTTCATCTCCTCCGGTGTGGAGTTGGAGGATCTCAACGAGAAGCCCGCAAGACGATCGCCCTCCCTCTCTCCTCGACATCCGGGACCTCAACCGTTTGATTTCGAGCGCTTGACCAGATTCATGGCTTATGGATTCTTGATGGCGCCTGTTCAGTTCGTGTGGTTTGGTCAACTCACCAAATGGTTTCCGGTCACATCAAAGAGTGGCACTGTGCCCGCACTGAAGCGCGTAGCCTGCGATCAATTGATGTTCGCCCCTTTTGGTCTGGGTGCCTTTTTCACTTTTATGACCGTTGCTGAGGGAGGCGGCAAGGAAGATGTGCTCAACAAATTCCGGGATGTCTACCTTCCCACACTGAGGGCTAACTATATTCTCTGGCCTGCGGTGCAAATCCTCAACTTCCGCGTCCTACCTTTACAATTCCAAATCCCCTTCGTGAGCACGATTGGGATTGCCTGGACCGCCTATCTCAGTTTGACAAATTCAAGCGAGGACGAGGTGTTGCAGCAGCAGAGTTGATAGATACTCTGCATACTCTCCACTAGGCGATCACGACCCGGTGACAGGCATCGATGGAGTTTGGGTCAAGGTGGCGTCACAGATATACCACAGCATGAGCACACCTCGATTAAGGCTCGGGTTATTTTTATGGAGGCCGTCGTCAATAAATAACTGCTTTCAAGTGTGTGACTGTAAACTTGTTCTTTTCATGCTGAGAGCGCTGCTATTGCAATAGAGGCGGTCTCTCGATCCAACCTTTCGGAATCTTCCTCAAACCCATCATTCTGATCAATCCGTACTATCCGTGCACTCCGAGCACTAAGTTTGGTTGATATAGGTAACATCGGGCAACGACCAGCGACTGCCACAAATTATTTCCCTAATACACGGTATCTCATCAAGGGTACCCATTGAAACATTCCAATCCCGCTGTGACTTGCCATCCCAGTGATCAGGTTTGTTGCATTTTGCCTCTAGAAATTCCTTGACATACTCTAATTCACAATTGCAATTTTGAGGCGAGTTGATGCCGTCCAACTAACCAAACACAGTCCAATGTAATTCCTTCATTTCCACGTAGCCTGGTCATTGCCCACTCCTTTACAGAGCCTCACCCTTTTCTGCTTTCGCCTGCCCATACTTCTTCAACCGGATGGCCTGCACTTTGATGAAGCCGCCAGCATCGGATGGCTCAAAATCTCCGATCTCATCCATCGAACTCTCGCTCGCATCATAGAGTTTCTCCGTCTGCGAACTGCGGCCCAGGATAATGGTGTTGCCCTTGTATAGCCGCGCGCGAACCTGACCATTGACAGTCTTTTGGGATTCAGGGATGCTGACTTGGAGAAATTCTCGCTCGGGAGAGAAGTAGAGACCATTGTACAGTATTTTTGACCATCCGAATGTCACGAATTGGTCTCGGAGGGCGCGGACCTCACGGTCGACGGTTAAACCCTCCAGGTCCCGGTGCGTGTGCTGAAGGATAGTTAGACCAGGGCTCTCGTAACAGCCTCTAGACTTAATCCCGATGAACCTATTCTCCACGATGTCGACACGTCCTATGCCATGCTTGCGTGCGAGAGCGTTTGCGGCCAGGAACAGCTTGGTTGGGTCTGTCTCTGTTCCAGTAGTGGGTGAGGTCAGCTTTACTGGAATACCCTTTTCAAACTCGATCACGACATCTTCGGGCTCATTGGCTGCCGACAGGATCGCAGATTCAGTAAGAGTCCACATATCATCAGGCGGTGTAATGTCCGGATTTTCAAGTATACCAGCCTCGTAACCTGGATGGTGGTTAGCCGGATCCCGAGAATATCCTGTACAAGTAGCACAACGTACTGCAGTGAGCCAAATTGGCGTCCATACTCCACGGCTTTGCCTTTGTTGAGGTGACAGGTATGTTTTTCTCCGCTGCGTAGTCGAGCAGGTCGTTTCGGCCTTTGAAGCGAGCTAGGAACTCGGGGTCACGCCACGGTGCGATGACTTTGATGTTAGGCTGCAAAGCGTAGAAAGCCAATTCAAACCGAACCTAGATGAAATTAGAGGCGTGTTGAAATCGAGAATGAATCTGGTGGTGTTACGGACCTGGTCGTTTCCTATGAAGCGAGTTGAATTAGATTAGAGTCGTGCTGAGATTTGAGAATAGAGCTGGGAATATAAGATAAGGGAAAGGGAAAGGGAAAGGCAAACAGGGAAGGCTTCTTGGACCCGGCGGAATAGAGATGAAATCTTGGTGCGACAGTCCGGGATTCCACCTGATTAGAACAACATGGCTCTCAATTTCATCCCTGTTATTCTTAAAAGGCGGGCAAACTCAGAACGGGTGCTGAACACCAAATCTCATCCACGTAATATGCCTCTCCCAAGGCACCGAGAAGTAAGAGTGTCTCAACCCAGGAAGAGTGAGAAACATCCTTGTGAGGATATATCGCCTGTGTAAATGCAGAGATGGGTGCAGGTGCTGATTTTTGGCAAAACAATGAAATTCACACCACATACCTTTCCCGGTAGCCCCGTGAGCTACATAGGCACATTTCTCCTTTGCAGCGACAGACATCATTGATCGTGCAATGATAGGTCGGGCCAACGATGTGCCTAGGAGGTATGTTGTTTCGTAATTGGCATTGCATTGAATCGCTGGGAAGATCAGTTCCTTGACGAACTGATCCCTATCATCGTTGATGACAACTTTGGAGCAGCCGATTTTCAAGGCCTTTTCGCGAGCCGCATCGAAGTCCTCTTCCTGGCCGACATTGCTCATGAAGGCGACCACATCATAGCCCTTCTCAAGAAGCCAGGCCAGAATGATCGAGGTGTCCTTTAAAACCCCCCCGGTCAGCAAAAATGATCTTCATGTGTAGTTCAAGGCGACTTACCAATCCGCCGCTATAAGCGAGGCACACTCGTTCTTTGGCAGGCATGCTGATGTGACGGCGGTGGTTCTAGCAAGGAGTCAGCCAGTCAGTACAGAAAACAGCTGGGTGAGTCGAGTAAAGGGAATGCGGGAGACGCGGTAAAGTCTCCCCGCTGGAGGAGTCTTGCCAGAGAGGATGAAACTTACGACTGGAGGATTGCTTCTAGAGAGGCTGAAAGCTTTCGGCTGAGGGTTCAATCAGCTAACAATGGCTGGTAAGGTGGTGGTTGAGTCGATGTAGAAGAAATGAAGGAGAAGAAAAAAAATGATGAAGCTGGTGACCGGAGTAGTCTGAGTCAAAATTGGCTTATCTCTTATCTTAGCATGTGTTATCTATTGGGCGGTTCCTGCATGCGGGGAAGGGCGGTGTGAGGGGAGTGCATTACATAAACAACGACGTAGGTATCACGTGTCAGACTCGCCAATGTGTTGAGTGTCTCCAGACTTGGATAGTCATAATATTGTAGGTATAGGTACCTAATTATGCAGAGGGCTCCAATCTTCAAGTATCTAAGAGTACAAGATCCAGGCACCAAGAACGTTCTTCCATCCTTGTCCCTATACCGCTGAAACTACGTCCATTAACACACTTCACCCCTCCCTCTCGAGCCAGGAACCAAACTTATCCAATCGTCCACCCTCGTCCTCTTCCTCTTCCTCGTCAAGGCCGATCGCCTTGTCGCTTGATTTCTTGAATTTCTCGTTTCCGGTTGCGACAAAGGCTTCCAGCTGTCTCTCGTCGAACCACCGCCCGTTCATGACCTGGGACAGGTCAGCACTGTTATGGGCAGAAGCGAAGGACAATGCATACTCTTACACACTCGGCGGCTGCTTCGGCACTGGAGAAGCGCACGCTAGCAACACCGTCTTCCTCATTATCGAAAAGCACAACATTGGTCACGCCCCCAAGCTTTGAGCACTCTTCCCTAATGTCTTCCTTGATCTCCAGCATCGCCGCAGGGTCCTCCTATTGCACGTTAGATTGGCTATCAGCGATGTCGAGGGTCCCCTCACCTCCAATTCCTGGAGCGTAAACATATGCTTCAGGATGACGACTTTATCCCACTTAGAAGTCGTCGCTTGGAGCACTTGGGGATCATCATCATCCCAGTCCGTCAGTTTTCTACCACAAATCAGTGTTGGGCCTTCTCAACCACAGTCCGTAACGTACCCTATCATCTTCTGCGTCCTCTTCATTAGTTTTTTCTGGTCTTTTTTGCTTGGTTTGGCTGGCTGCTGCTGTTGCTGCTCCTCCTGTGGTTTCTTGTGCGAGAAATCTGCAGCTTGAACCTTCATCTTTCCCATTGGTCCTTCCGTGCCGAATCGGAAGTCGGTGTCGTCGAGCATTTGTATGGCGAGTTCCACCGATTCCGGTCGAAAGTACACGACGAGGGCATCCCCCTTGAATTTGCCGTCCTCGTTGTCGTACAACTTTATTCGGGGCTTGCCGGTATCCAGATCTTCGGCAATGACGCCGCATTTGGAGAAGACATGTTCTATTTCTTCCTCGTCGGCGTCTAGTGGGATGGAGGTGACATAGACCGCAGTGTTAACTCGGGGCTTTTTGGGCTTTTGACCGGCCTGATCGCGTTCAGCTCGTGTTCGCCGCAGTCTCCAAAGAGAAGCAACCAACCTCGTCACCATTGGCGTGTTTCCTTTTCTTCTTGTCCCTCGCAGGGGCCACGTTCTCGTCGACACCTGGCACCTTGTAGATCTCGCTTTGTTGCTCCAACAGTGACTGATCCAGCTACATGAAGACACAACATCCAGAGGGTTAGAATCTGTCCTTGCTCGAGAAACCATGGTTCAAGAGTATTGCAAAGTGGAGGATGCAAGGCAAAAGTCCGCCATCCAAGATGCTCGGAAGCCATTTATTGTATTGCCTACCACTGGTATCCATCGTTTTAGAGCAGCGTCCCATTCGAATTCGTTGCCCTCATCGGTCTCGAGAACGAACTTGTTGTCTAGTTTGGAGAAGGAGACTCGCGGGTCTGTATCGAACGAAGACGGTGATTGAGGGAATCCGCTTCGAAGCCCCTCCTCGGGATGGTCTTCATCCGCCATGTCGAGACGGACTGTCGCGCGCGAGAGGAGGATACGGTGTCAGTGTTGGAGTATATAAAAAGCGCAGGCTGTGATGTAAAGTGTCCGACTCCGACAACTTGAAACTGAAAAGCGGGAAAACATGCCAAGAGGAGTAAAATCACCCTTTTAGGACGAGGGCAATGCCGCCCTACGCATATAAAGAGCACTCACCTCATCCCGGCTTGCGGGAGCCCAGTGAGCGAGCGACCTTCACCAGCCATGATGAGTACTCCGTAATTACTGCGAGTATTGTTGCTACGTACCGGTAAGATTGAAGGGGCGGGGATGGAGATTATGCTGATAAGCCTTGATTTAGACCTGAAGTTTGCTGCTGTGCCAACTCTCGGGTCCTCTGGGCTACTACACAGTACAGAGTAGGACAAACTGGGGACTACTTCGTATAACTTGAATGCGCTCGATGGTTCAGGATCATTACTCAGTATCTAGGTACGGATCCTGAACTGCCCTCCACATGGCCATGGAGTGAGAGCGCTGCGGAGCACGTCACCAACGTGGTCTTTGGAATCACGCAATCATGCACGTGACCACCCAGGTAGGTTCAGTCGAGCTGGAGTGACCATCTACGGAGTACCGAGTACCTTCGACATGATGGTCTGCTAGGATGGCTTGAGAGTGGGAGAATGGGTGCCTGTGTAGATTCCTCGGCAGGAGTAGGCCGTGTGAGGCGAGGAGTTGGTACGTCTACCCCTTGTCACCCTGTCGACGAATCAAGCCACCAACTGTTTCTTTTTGCAGGGTGTCTCATTTGTCGATCACGCAAGGTAAGCCCCCTACCGGCTCGAGGCTCAAGATGTCTGAAGCCACATCCAAAGAATAAAGGCTGACACTCGGCTTGTGACACATACGTACAGGTAAGATGTGATCTGTCGGAGCCGGAATGCCAGAACTGTCGGCATCTGGGGATTTCCTGCCCTGGATTGGATGATCAGGATCAAAGAACTAGGTCCATCAACCGAAAAGAACTGAAGCTTCACGTCGATAGAGTCTTTGCAGCCGCTGGCATACATCGGAAAAGCGACGGTGCCTGTCTGGAGTGCCGGACAGCAAAGAGCAAATGCACGCGTGAACGACCCATTTGTCAACGATGCTCCGACAGGCATTTACAGTGTATCTACAACTGGAAGCGCGGGCGAAGTCGCGGGGCATCAATCTCGTCTGGCAGTCAACAATCTGCCTTTTCCAGCCTGCAGGATGCTGGGACACAGTCAGCGGCCTCTCCAAATCTTCTTGAGCCGATGGATCTCGACTGGCTTTCGGAGCCATCGATTCCAGACGACAAAGCGAGGTTGAGGAGCCTAGCAGTTGCATACTTTGACCGGGTCCATCCACAGAGATGCCTCGGTTTCATTCACAAGCCGACATTCATGCATTTCCTCGACCGGGGCGTTGTCAGCTTATGTCAGGAATATGGCGAGGCCTTGGTCTTCACCATTTGTGCCTTGGGTGCTTGGTATCTCCTGCGCCATACGCCGGCGAAGCAGCCTGCGCATCCTCGAGCTCCCGGCCAAGAATGGGCACTCGGGGGTCGACGACGTGCGCTCGATAATCTTGGAACTCCGTCGATCAACAACCTCAGAGCTCTGGTTTTGTCCTGCGAGTACTGTTTCTTGAGGAGAGACTTTGCCACCAGTTTCAGTCTGATCGGGTGCTGCTACAGGTTGGCCCGCCTACTCAGGCTAGATTCGGTCGGGTTCGAGGAGGACGAGAGGACGCGAGCACACTCTGCGGCGAATCCGACCGAAACCGAATCCAGAAGGCGTCTGCTCTGGGCTTGCTACATACTTGACACCAGCGTTGGCTCAGGCGTCGACGCAAACACCTGTTGGCGTGACGGACCTCCTCAGGTGCCACTGCCCTGTCCCGAAAGCGATTTCATCAACCAACGATCCGGGGCCATCGTCCGACTGTCAGCCAATGGCGCTTTCGTCCCGCCTGCGCCCGAATCAGTGGGAATCCGGGCGTATGTGGTGCGCCTGAGCTGCCTACGAAGTCGGGTTCTGAGGCTGATCCGACAGCACAATCTGAGCACCGATCCCTGGCACCCAGAGTCGCCTTTTATGAGACTGATCAACGAAACCGCCCAATTCCACGCAGACCTTTCAAGGCATTGTGCCTTGACAGACCTGAACCTCTACATCCAGAAAGAGCAACACTTAGTCGGCGCGATTCACTATCTTCACTTGGCCTACCACGCATCGGTCATTGATCTGACCAGGATCGCATTGCCAGGATTCAGCTTCCCTCTAGCATCAACATTGGCCCACGCGCCTCCGACCTTTCGGACTCAATGTCAGCAAAGATGTCGTTATCACGCCTCAGAGATATCCAAAATCATTCGAAGGGCACGCGAGTATGGGCCAGAAGCGTTCGACGATCACTTTTGCAACGTGGCCACCTTTGAATCCACAAAGGCACAAATCATCTATTGCGCGACTGTCCGTCCACACGATGCCGCGCTTCGGTTGGAAGTCGCGGAGGATATCAGAACGAACCTGAGCTTGTTGGCTCCGCAAGAACCTCCAGTCGTGGGCAAGCAGCCTTCCAAGCAAGTACGGGGTCTCCTGCCCTTGTTGTATCGGTTTGGGTTCGAAGATATCGCAAAAGAATGGGATGATGAGGGAGCGTCAGGAGTAAATCAAGAAATCGAGGTGGTTGGATCTGCAAAATTTGACTATTTGAGCCAGACGGCTGCCTTCCGTCAGGCGGCCGAGACGGAGATGGAGACCAATCGCGCCGTCCATGGCCAACCCGGTCTGCAGAGCAAGCGGTCAGAACGTCAGGATCCGCCCGTCATAGACAGCATCAAACCCTCGGACGCGCTGGGTTCGTTCGACGGGTCAGACATGGACGAGGCCAACCGGCACCATGAAGGCAGTTCCAAATATACTCCCGAGCGGCCAGCCCCGCCGCAACAAGGTCTTGAGGGTCCCGACTATCTCAACACGGCACGCAACATGCCAGACCTGATGTGGGATCTGCCCTATCAACCGGCTTGGTCGGAATCTGTCTTCCTCGACCAATCTCTGGAAGATCCCTCTTTTTGGTGGAGCGAAGTCCCGTGATACCCTTGCTACGCACTCAGCCATTGATGACTGCTGGACCTCTTGAAGGCCTAGTCTGGTCTGTGTCTGGAGCGATCCTGTTATTGATAGTCACTGCCCTCCATAGTCATCAGCTGCAGGCTGAGGTCTCCCTCGGTGGCCTAGACAGGAACGACATGTTTCAATCTCTCGGGAGTGTGTTGGGGCCTGCCGATATACTTGATCCAGCCGTACGGGTCTTCGAACTCATCGTGGAGGTTGACATGGTTGCCGTTGGCCTTTCCTTGCTCTGAGGACCCGTATTCCCCTGCAAGTCCCACCACGCCCACTTCCTGCTTGTATTCCTGCCACAACTCCAGCAACTCCTCGAATACTTGGGGCTGTGCATCTCTCAGGTCGGTCGTCTCGCCGGGATCCGATGCAATGTTGAACAGCTCCCATCTCTGCGGCCCTCTCGGCGCGGGCACAAAGGTGATTTTCCAGTCGCCTCGGCGCAAGGCCCCGGAACCCGCGATCTCGAAGCCGACCGCATAGTCGTTGGCATGGATGGCGGGCGTCGTGACACCGGTGGTGGAGATGAGGCTGGATGGAGAGGCGAATGCAGAGAGGAACGGAACCCAGCTGCGACCTCGAAGGGGTGCGATGGGACGCCCCTGGTAGGAGGTGCCCGGGTGCTCCAAGCCAGCCAGTTCCAGGATGGTGGGCACAAGATCCATGACAGTGGCGAAGGCATCGGTCACTGCACCACCACCGGAAAGGGATGATTTGGCCGGCCCGTTCACGTGGCGGCTCTCCTGACCCAAGCCAGGCATGGAGGGCGCATCATTCATGTTGGTGTCAGTGTTGGTGTTGGGCAGCTTCACCACCAGTGGGACTCGACAGCCGCCTTCGGTGGAGTACATCTTGTACAACCTGGAGGGCGCTGTGGCAGCCTGGGCCCAGCGCGAACCATACCACACAAAGGAGTTGGCGCGGCCGATGTTGTCCAGGCTGTTGTCGTAGTACTTGTCAATGTGAGCCAGGACGTCGTCGGCAATCAACGGCATGGCTTCGTATGAAGCGCCCTCAGCGCCGTTGTCGGACATGAACAGAATGAACGTGTTGTCGTACTCGCCGCTTTCTTTCAGGTAGGCCAGCACTCTTCCAATGTTCCAGTCCATGCGGTCGACCATTCCAGCGTAGACCTCCATCGCACGGGCGGACTTTGCTCGCACGTCCGCACTCAAGCTCTCCCAGTCGGCGGGCTCGTCGTCGGTTGTGACGACGGGGTGCGGTTGCACATGTGGCTCGACCAGACCCAGCTCTTTCAGCTTGTGCAGGCGGTGTTGCCGCAGAGCGTCGGGCCCGTCGTCGTAGCGGCCGCGGTATTTGTCCACGTTCTCTTTCGGGGCTTGGAGCGGCCAGTGCGGTGCGGAAAAGGGCATGTAGGCGAAGAATGGCTTGGCTCTTTCGGCCTCGCTCCTCTCCGACAGGTAGGAAATCATCTTGCTTGCGTAGCCGTCCGACGAGTACCACGGCTCGGGGAGCTGGGCTACAAAGTGGTCGTCTTCAGCATGAAGGGCGCGGGTGGCGGTCTCGAAAAACCGAGGAGGCTCCTCGATGGGATCTTCGTACGCAGGTTCATACCCTGAGCACAGATCGATCAGTTCAGTTCAGTTCAGTTCAGTTCAGTTCAGATCAGTTCAGCTCAGCTCAGCGTCCATCTCGAGGGGGGAGGGGGTGGGAGGGAGTGGAAGGGAGTGGGAGGTTTACCATAGTGGTTGGCACAGCCAGGAAGCAATGCAAACGATTTGGCGAAGCCTCGTTTCGCCGGGAAATGCTCCTGCTTCAAGCCAAGATGCCACTTGCCGGCCATGATGGTGTGGTAGCCGCCGTCGGTCAGCAGCTCGGGCAAGGCCACCACGCGCTGGTTGAGGAATCCCTCGTGCCCGGGCTGGCCACGGTGGGCGGCCGACGCGCGCGTGAACTCGGCCAACTGGCCCAGGCCGGCGATATGGTGGTCGGTGCCCGTCATCAACATCGACCTCGTCGGCGAGCATGCAGCAGCAACATGGAACGACGTGAATCCGAGGGCACCTGGCTGCGCGCTCAACGCATCGATGTTGGGCGTCTCGATCTCCGACCCAAAGCAGCCGCAGTCGCTGAAGCCCAGGTCATCGGCCACAATGATCAAAAAGTTGGGCCTCTGCCTTTGCCCGCCGAGTGGTTGAGGGGCCGGCATGTTCTGTCCTGTTCAGTTCTGGTCCAAGTATCTACTTCTTCCCTCGACTGTCAATGTTACTTTCAGTGATTCCCCTTCCTTCGCCTCAGCACGGTATCCTGGTATCCTCGACCCGTTCGGGAAGAGAAGAAGATGAAATGAAAGAGTAAGATTCACATCCGCTGTGACTGTCCTGTCTCTCGGCCGCACGCTTCAGCTTCAGCCTCATCTTCATCCATGATGGATACCTCATACCCCTGCATCTCGCCATCTACGCCACTCGTCCTGAACGAGACCCACCCCGGGATGGATTTCGCTGCGAATTCCGGTATGCCCAATCACGAACCACGATCTGATCATGGCGGAGGTCGCTCCGGATTTCGGCAAGGCTACGCCCCTACGCCCAAGCCCTGCCGGAGCTCGCATTGTCCCCCTTCGCTTTTCCCTGGTTCTTTTTCGCGACGATGGCACGACCAGCCGTGTTGTTTCCAGGACCAGAGGGTCAAAGATTGTTGACTGCACCACGAGCCTCGCCGAAATGGCCCTCTGCATCGGATTTGCAATTCGCCATCAATATGGCGACATCTTAAAGTTTCCAACTCGGAAGGCTTGAGAACAGACATCGGTACACGGTACACAGCACCCAACGTAATGGGAATGGATGCACCGACTACCATCTCCTTTCATATAAAGCAGGCCTATCGTCCCGATCCTCAGCAAAGATATGCAAAGGTGTATTGCTGTTGCTGTTGCTGTTGCTATTCCAACCACCGACGACTTCATCTCAGACTCTCACCATGGTTCCTCCCACGGGCGAGAAGGACGCTGGCCTGGCCGACGTCGCCGTCGCCGTCCCAGAGCCATCCAGTGCATCCACAGAAGAAGCTCGGCTCTCCATCAGGCAGCGGCTGGCTCTGTTCACGCCGCTCACCCTTTTCACCATGTTGTATGTCGCAACCTTTCTTCTCTCTAGCTTAGAGGCTAGACTCTGACTTTGCTTAGATACACGGCGAGTTGCGCCTTCAATTTCGGTTACGACGTCGGTGAGTTTGGCCTTCTCCAACGCAACGGCCATGCCCTTCTTTGCAGTCATATAGTGGGCCTGGGCTTGTTCGCTGACCCATGACACCAGGGACTTTTGGAGGAGTGCAAGCCATGCAGAGTGAGTGGTGTCCCAGATGGTCTCTTCGTCTCAATCTCATCCATTCGCCTGTGCAGGTTTCGCTCACAAATTCGGTGAATACAACGAGACGAAGAAGGCCTGGGCGTTGTCCGCCTACCTGTCATCGCTCATGACGGCATTGCCCTTCCTGGCCAAAGCGCTGGTAAGCAAAGAAGCAAGGCTTCTGGCCCGAAGCAATGAATGTAATAAGTGCTGACCGGTGTCTGCGGTGATAGGGAGTGGTTGTTGGGGCTTGGCTCTCGGAACGGTTTGGGCGCAAGTTGATGTTCGTCGCTCTGATCGCCTGCTGCTATATGTGAGTATTCGACAACAGCAGTACCCAACTGCTACAGGACTACAGTGGCAACTGTAACTCCAGGCTGACGCCGTGCCTCCAGTGGCGTGACGCTCCAGGTGGCGGCGACAACCCCGGCGCAATTCACAGTGGGACGATGTCTTACCTTTGCCGCCACGGGCCTCACCGTCATCGGAGTGCCCATCTACCTCGCCGAGACTTCGCCTCGAGAACTACGAGGGATGATGAACGCCACCATCCAGCTCATGATCAGTCTCGGTGGACTGGTGGCCTCGTTGGTCAATCTCGGCACCAAAAACATGACGGGCGACAAGGCATGGCAGATCCCCGTGGGCGTGCAGTACGTCGCCCCGGTGTTCCTGACCATTGGCTGGTTTGTCCTGCCGGAATCTCCTCGCTGGTAAGTCGTGAGTCCTTTGGGCTCACCTGGAAGTGTGTTGGCATCATCAGTCCCTTGGGTTCCTGGAAGCGTGTCGGCATTATTCCCGCCCCGAGACGAAGGAGAACCAGGCATCTCTTGTATCCGCCATGTGTTTGATCTGACAGGGTTGGCTGACGACATGGCGTGCAAGGCTGATCTCCCGCAATCAAAATGACCGGGCACTGCAATCGCTGCGAAGGCTGTCGAAAAAGTCCAAATCCGCGGCCGAGCTGGATGCGGAAATCGCTGCGCTGTACAGCGCGGACGCCAATAAAGGCAAGGGGACTTGGAGGGAAGTATTCGACCGGAAGAACCGGGTGAGTGAGGGTTATTTGTTTGGTCTTGTTTCTGTTCCTGTTCCTGTTCCTGTTCCTGTTCCTGTTCCTGTTCCTGTTCCTGTTCCTGTCCTACTCTTTGGCTGACCATGAATGATGCCCTTTCCAGGTCCGAACCTCGGTGGCCATCCTGGTCATGTTTGGCCAACAAATCACCGGCCAGGCCTTTGTGTCGCAATACTCGGTTGTCTTCTACGTGTCTCAAGGCTTCGCAAGTAAAGCTTTCTTGTATGGTGTGTTGGGGGCCGTTGCAGGCGTCGTCTGCGTTGCCATCACCTGGCTCTTGGTCGATTCCATTGGGCGACGGTAAGTTTATTGTTCATTTGTTCATTCGTGCATGCGTTCATTCCTTCTCGGCCTCTGACCCTTGGCCCTCTGGCTCCCTTCAATTTCTACCTTGCGAGGCTTTTTCGAAAGGGACCCGCCGCTGACCATGGACGCCGTTAGAACTTTGCTTCTCCTAGGCGGCACCTTCATGGCCATTTTCATCTTTATCGTCGGCGGCATTTCGACGGCGACTCACCCCTCGGACGCTGCCAGACACACTCTGGTACGGCATGATCACAATCCTGTTCCCACCCCAGCCACCTGTTGGTCACATGCGGCCAGGTGATGCTGATGTGATCTTTGGGTCATTCGACGTTGCTTTCTAACGCTTTGATATCTTCCAGGTCGCTTCCGTCATTCTTTTCAGCGCGGCCTACTCTCTGTCCTGGGCTCCAATGTAAGTCAGCCAGCGATCTTCAATATTTTGTGTGTGTTGGCTGTTTTGTGTGTGTCGGTTGGAAAAGTCGGGCCAAGTTACGAGTATGATGGTCTCCTACGCCAGCCCGGCCCGTTGAAAGTCGAATTAGCTAGCGAGGCTGAGTAGGAAGAGGAAAGGTTGAATGACCAACTGACATGATGCTCGTACAGATCCTACGTCGTGGTGAGCGAGGTGGCCTCCAACCGAGTCAAGGAAAAGACGAACCTTCTGGCCTGTGTGGTTTCGGTGCTCACCACCTTCGTCACCTCCTTCACCGCGCCGTACCTCATCAACGCATCGTACGCCAACCTGGGCGGGAAAGTCGGCTTCATCTACGGGTCCATCTGCTGGGCCATCCTGGTGCTGGCCTATCTGTACGTGCCGGAATTGAAGGGCCGGAGTCTGGAGGAGGTCGACCAGCTGTTCAGCTCGGGCCAGCCTCTGCGCAAGTTCAAGCACATTCGGACGAAACCCGTCGAAGAGGACGCGTCTGGCTGGAGCTGGAAAGACCGGTCTGTGACATCTGCCTCTGTCTGACTTGGCTCAGTGCAGTGGTAGTGCGCCAGTGGTAGTGCACCAGTCTGGGGGTGACGATTGATGGTGACGGTTGATGGGTGACTGGTCCTTCCACGGGCAAGTTGCGGCCGAGCCAACTACCTCCAAGTAGTAGTATAGTCGTCTCTACAAACCCAATATATGCCATCTATCCACTCCGAGCACCAAGTTGGCCAACTAACTATGTGACTTTGAAGTACAGTATGTAACTCGTGATTGGGCCAAAGCCAGACTCAGGAGCACCTGTAGGGCTAGGCTTCATTCAGATACAATGTTGAATGTAGACTACGGATTACTGTCCTCTGTCTCTGTCTTTGTCTCTGTCTCTGTCTTTGTCTCTGTCTCTGTCTTTGTCTCTGTCTCTGTCCTTGTCCTCTGTCCTCTGTCCTCTATCTCGACCTCCATCTCGACCTCCATGCCCTGCGCGAGAGGCACCTTCACGCGGTGCAGGGTGTGAGTAGCAGCCTCATGTAGGCTGTGAAACCAGACCTCTCAACAACAACCGAGTCGATAAAAGAACGATATCGTGGGAGTACGGCTATTCCTTCTACTTATCGACAGAGGCCTTAGAACGCTATTTACTTCAGCGATAGCAACCTACCTACCTACCTACCTACCTACAGCCTTCAGCTAACTATAGAGACAGCCTTTAATACTCGAGCGATAATAATATCCTCTACCGCGATTCCTTACCTTTATCTCGTACGGTTTTCGTCTACTAGAGGTTTTTTATCCGACGAAAGAGAAGGACTATAAGGAAGATATACTCTACCGGGAAGATTTTATCGAAGGAGGAGGGTTACATCGATCTCGTAAGGAAAGATACTCTCATCTCTCTACTACAGTACTAATAACTTTCAACAATACTCTCTACCGATACGAGGGCGGCACTTGATAGCACTTACAACGCCTACTGGCCTAGTACTAGAGTGTATAGTAGATTGAATAAACAGATGTCAGTACTGGACTGCTCTATCACAACTACCCACTACCCCGTGAATACCTTGCTGGCCTTGATGTCCTCAAATGCTTTCAGGGTATGAGCGACCAGCTTCTCGCCGACTCCTTGGGCTCGGTGCTTCTCGTACGCCTGCTCGTTGCGAACTGTCTCGCCGTCCGATCCCACCGCATACGCTCCACTGCCCAAGATGCCGTCGGAGCCTGTGGCGATGTCGATGGGGTTACTTGCGCCTGGTTTTGCACCTGCGCCTGCACTTGCACTCGACACCCTTGGTGGATCCATGTCGCCTGAAGCCTGGCCAGAACCTCGTGCCGGAAAGCGCTGCGGTGACGCCAGAAACAGCATGCGCTCGCCGCACTCTGCGACCGGGGTAGTGAACCAGCTGGTCACAGGGGCCAAGAGGGACCACAGGAGACGAGCCCACGCTGGCACTCCTAGGTTCTGAAAGGCTTCGGTCATGATCAGGCCCGGGAAGACATGGACCAGGCTCAAGTGGCCCGGGTTCTGCGCCGCCAGATACTCCATGAAGAAGGTGGTCATGTAGACGACGTGCGACCGCATCGACGCCATGGAGAAATGCCCGCCTGACCGTAATAGCAGGTCGTCGACGTCCAGCTGTCCCTCCTTGCCGGCGCCGAACACCGATATGATATGTGCAGGTAGCGACGACGCTCGGAGCAGTGGAAGGAGATTGACGGCGAACTTCATGCGCGAATAGTAGAGGAGGGAGATGCGAAATTCCAGTCCTTCGGTGGTGTCTGCAGAGGGAACTCATGTTAGCAGAATTCAAACTGTCGCTGGTCACTGAGTTCTCAGACACCCTGGCCCTGTAGTCGCCAATGCAACTGTAACCGCAGCCACAACCACAAGAGACGCAAGATTGGGGCCATGGCCTACTTGTACATACCCTTGCGTGGTTCGAATGTAAAGTCGCCCTGGCTCATACATAGCAAGTCCACTCTGGCAGGAGCACCACCACCAGCTGTCTCAGCCTCAGCCTCGGCCGCGGCCTCGTCGTGCTCCATTCGTGTAATGTCCGCACACACGCGGTCGACCTCTTCCAGCAAGGACAGATCATGAGCCTGGACAAACACGAACCGACCGGCCGGACAGAGTCGCTCGCATTCGGAGATGATGGCTTCGACCGCCGCCCTCTTTCTTCCCACCACATAAGCCCGGAGAGATTGAGCGTTGCTTTGGCCGTTGCCTTGACCATTGCCTTGGCCATTGTTTTTGGTGTGCTCGCCATGCACCTTCGCCAGCGCGTAGAGTGTCGCCCTGCCAATGCCAGAGGTGGCGCCCACAAACACCGCCACCAGCGACTGAGTCTGGACCAACGCGGCGTTGTATGAGCGGACAAGGTCGAGTTTCACCATGATGCCTATCCTCTCCTCTCCTCTCCTTGGACGAAACAAGGCACAAGGCACAAGCACAAAACACAACTCAACCAAGGAGTAAGTAGTAAGTAAAACACTCGACCAAGGAGTAAGTAGTAAGTAGTAAGTAGTCGACGAAATGGCACCAGGCTCAGCCAACGAAATGGACAGACACTTCGGGCTATACAACATACAACATACAACCGTTGGGAGTGCGAAGCGAAGCATTGGGCACAACCCTACCTAGCGAGGGAAGGGAACCTGTATTTAGAGACCGCGGTCTCCAGGACCCTACTACTAGAGTCGTCGTCATCAGGTCATCATAATAGCCATAGTCATAGCCATAGTCTCCATGACATGACGGGGTTACCGGCATCAATTCAACTCAATTCAACTCAATTCAACTCGTTTCTCGTGGTCGGTCTTCAATCACCCCATCGTAGCTGGACGGTACCAACTAGGCTGCGTCTCTCAGGAGGAGGAGGCTAGGCTGTTCCAGATAAATACGAGTCAGGGTTAGTCTGGATCCCACTCACACTGCGCCCGCCACTTCAAAACACCCCCTAACCCTAACCCTAACCCTAACCCTAACCCTAGGTGGCCCCTCGCCTCGTTGAAATAGGTCATGAACTGTAATTCTGATAATACGACATGTCCAGAGCACCATTGATGGGGTTGGCACCAAGTTGGCCTACACATATAGCTTACAGCATACTATCAACAGGGGTATCATTGACCGTGCACCCGTACTGCCTCATAAGTAGGTAGCAATAGCAAGCAACGAGACAAGAGGCAAGAGGCTATATACATAGATCCAAAAGTACTCGCCATCATGTCCAAAGACAAAGTCCAAAGTGTACCACACTCCGCCCATGCTCTTGTTGGACGTCTTTATACCATGTACCGTCCCCGGGGTATCAAGTGGATGTGAATCCAAGTCTTCT
Source organism: Capronia epimyces CBS 606.96 (assembly GCF_000585565.1). Classification (NCBI taxonomy): domain Eukaryota; kingdom Fungi; phylum Ascomycota; class Eurotiomycetes; order Chaetothyriales; family Herpotrichiellaceae; genus Capronia; species Capronia epimyces. Next base: position 105,079 of record NW_006912913.1, read on the forward strand.
CTATCATCAGCCCGCCGGCATCATGACCAATCTCTGTCCAACCCGACAACTACACCTGCTGCCCGTCAAATCAGCTATTTGCTCGGCCCACCTCAATATCTTGCCACCCCTTAGGCCCAATCGCCTCATACCTCCCAACGTGCCTGCTCAATACAGTGCCCAGTCCTCGGTGCACCTCAAGTTGAAAAGGCTCGAAAGGCATCTTTTCGCCATCGACACTAAAGTACCCGGTTTTCTTCTTATGCTGTAGGTGCTGGGCGTCTTCTACCCCGGGTCCGTACCGAGGGATCACCCGCACGGCTTGGACCTTGTAGGTGTTGACGCAATCTTTGTCAAAGAACGTGCCTTTGGGCACCGAGAGGAGCAGACCTATGGATTTCATCCGCCCAATGTCCCCGTCAATCGTCACCAGATCGAGAAGGCCGTCCGAGGGAAGGGAGGCCGGGAAGAATGGCATGTCGGCGGCCATCATGGTCATATTGCCGCAGTAAAAGTTGCCCAGCGTCGGGTATGGGGTCAAGGGCGTCCATCCCGCATCCGTCGGGAGGGGATCGTTGATGGTACCATACTGAAGCGGTGGTAGGCCGAGATTGGTCGAAGTGTCTAGCGGCCCGTCAAGCTCACTCTGCAATAACGGATTCTCCTGTTCTCGCCTGACCATCTGCCGTGCATAGTGGCGCCGGATCTCTTGCTTGTCGTCAATCGCCGTCTTCATGGCGATTTCGCAGGGATAGACGGTTTTCCCCAACAGTCGGACCAGGAATCCGAACGTAAACCTGGTGCCACCCATCCACCTCAGATTTTCGGTCCCCAGATCACTCTCTGCAACGATCCCGAGAGACTGCGACAGGAAGGAAATCGTCCGTTTGTCTCCTTGAGTGACACTGACGAGATCGAGAGGAGTCCGCACCCCTTTAACAATGCAAAGAGCCGCCGTGCTGCACTCCCCTGTGCCGTTCAAGTTCCATGACATGGCGTTCCCGCTTCCACAGGGAAGTTGGACAATGGCAACCTTTCTCAGGGCTTCCGCAGCGTTGGGTTTCTTGGCCAGACCATTGATGCATTCGTGGGGAAGTCCGTCGCCTGAGGCGCTGGCCACGACATCGTATGCGTTGATGTCGAGCCGTTCGCAGATTTCCACCGCATGACCTGCGTGAGTGGTGTGCTCCACGTCGACCTCACATCGCGCCGCAGCGAAGATGGGCTCGATCTCACGGGTGTAGAGTTTGGAGGCCTTTCCGGCTCCTCCGAACGGGTTTATCAACAGTTTAATTCTCTTGTTGCGTCGTGATTGTCCATAGGCGCGGTCGAGGAGACGATGTACCCATCTCGAGGCCCTCTCTTGCGTGTATGCAGAACTGTCTAGGGTGTAGTTGATGTATGCGACGTGGACAGGGGAATCGGCAGATTTCGACTCGGGTTTGGCATATCGGATCGTCAGGTCGTCTTTGACGATTTCTGCCCACAGAACGTTGAAGTAAGGAATCGAGCGAGTGCTGGTAGTCCCTAGACATCAGGTCAGACGGTCATATTTGAGTCTGCACGGCGTGGGAGCATACATACTCTGAGGCCACAGGCCGAAACAATTGAACCCTGTTGCTTTGCGAAGTCCTTCATCTACGAGACAGCTGTCAGGACCAAGTAGAGACGAGCTGGACGGATGTTGCCCACCTAACACAATGACCGTATCGGTCCCCAAGGTAAGCGTGGCATTGCGGCCCACGGCCAGCGTCGATTCGGCGATTGCTTCCCGCTCATCTTGTACGGCGGCGTGGTCGGAGAAGGGATCTAAGTCGTGGGGTCTGCTTGCGGCCATGGTGAGTCCACGAGGACATAATGAGTGTGATGGAAGATGCGGCGATCAGTCCATATGCATATGCTGTATCTGTACGATGCTGGTTCTAAAGAATGCAGTGGAAACCGTCGTCCCGATCACGCTGGATCCTCCACGCGGGCGTCTTAACGAAGGGGTTGATCTGTAGGTGCTGGGTAAGGAGGGTAAGTAAGAACTGTACGGAGTATATGTGTATGCGTAGGTATGCGTATGCATATGCATGCTAGCAATACTACTACTATTATCCGTCCTATTACTATTTATTATCCGGTCAACGAGTCGGCACGGTTCGGCCTCGCGTCGCCTGGCACAAGGCACCACATTAATCCGCCAACCAACACCAGCCTCAGCGCCACCGTGGTACAAGTATGAATGTGGTGTAGGTGTAGGCCACTGCTACTGTGGTATCCGTACTTTTTGACTGTTTGCTGCCTTCAGCCATCGGCCCTGCATGCAGGCTGTCACTGTCACTCACACTGCAATAGATACTCACACATTACAACCAGGAATGATAGATCATGGGCAGCATTCTTCTGCCAGACACATGCATTGCTAATTATAGTCCGGGCACCTATATCGTCTACTAGTGCTCCGTATACTCCGTAGACTCTCTCGCCCGCCTGGATCCTCATTCCGTCTTTCGTCTTTCACCTGTGCTATTGCGTCCCTACAGAAGATGTCGAGTTCTGCCTGAATGAAAAAGGGTTCCCTCCACTAGAGGTGCTCGAATCACTCCGCGGCGTCTGAGCATCGGGATCATCGACCACCAGTCGTCTGATCTCCACGATCCAGGGATGCTGCAGCAATTCTGCCGCCGTGCTCCTCTTGGCCGGATCTCGTTCGAAGCATTTCTTCAAGAAATCAATGCCCATGTCGCTGAGCTGGTCTTCGGTCGGCAATTGTGGCGGGTTGCCTTGGGCGATGTTGTACATGATCGCCCACTCATTGTCCAACGTCGACCAGGGACGACGACCAGTGGCCATCTCGAGGATCACGCAGCCCAGGGACCAAATGTCGGCCGCACCGGAGAAACGTGAGGTCGCGGGCGCATCTCCTCGGATGACTTCCGGAGACATGTACATCGGTGTTCCCGTCATGGTCTTCTGTGGCTGTCGCGCGACCCCGGCGCCGTTCGCAAGGTGGCCTGCCTCGCCATTGACCCGCTGAACCGGTTCCATGCCCATCATGGTCTGACCTTGTCGAGCAATGATTTTCGCGGCGCCAAAATCCACATATTTGATCACACCGTTGTGGTCCAGCAGAACATTCTCCGGTTTGATATCTCGGTGCACTATATGTGCTTGATGCAGATAGGCCAGCCCTTCCAGCATCTGCAGAGCGTAGACCATGATGACGGTTTCGTCCTCGATGCGGCCATGTTCGAGAAGACCGGCAACCGAGCCACCAGAGCAATATTCCATAAAGATATAGACCTTGTCTCTGTGAACTTCGATGCCGTAGTATGACACAATGTTGGGGTGATCCAGAACAGCCAGGACACCCATCTCATCGCCGATCTGCTTCACGATGGTGGGAATGAGTTGTGGATCTTGAAGACGAATCTCCTTGACCGCCATCAGGGTTCCAGTGTCGAGGTTCAGTGCCGCATACACCGATCCGAAAGTGCCCCCTCCCACAAATTGACCTTGCTGCCATCTCATGGTGATGTTTGTCGCCGACGCGGACAAGAACGTCAGCGACCGGTCCGCTTCATTTGATCCTTCCAGCACTCGACCCAGAGTTGTTTTGGCGGTGCCCCGTTCCTCACGAGCCTGGTCAATCGCATTGAGTTGCCCCAGTCTCTGTTCAGACATCTCCTTCCAGCAGTCCTCGTCGTTTCTCAGTTTGTTGAAATCGAGACGCTTGTTCATACCCGACAGCGCCTCCATTCTCGACTTCTCCTGCTGCGCCGCCAGCGTGGAGCGGGCTCCCATGATGTCGAAATGTGAGATCAAGACAGACATGCACCCGGCTACCTTGCCCCTGATACGTTTGTAGTCCTCCTCGCTGATGTCTAGAATATTGCGGCCGCGCGTCATGGCCATGGCAAATTCCAAGGCAACAACCGCCCATTTGAACGTCCTTCGATCGGCAGCGTCACAGTCATCGCAGATAAAGCTGATCCAGTCAAGTGCAAGCCTGGTCAGCTTCAAGTTATTCATCATCCGCCGGTTCGCGTCCATGTATGTCAGCGATCGTTTGCCAAATTCAGTGGCAAACGCAAAGCAGGACTGGACCAACTCAGGACTAGCGATACCACCATTCTGCGACCGAATGACCTCCACACTCTCCATGATCGTGTTCGAAAGTTTGAAGGTGGTTTTCTTGATTTTTCCGAGCTCCAGGTTGACCCGGGAAAGATTGGCCCGCTGCTCAATGACGATATCCATTTCCTTTCCCACGGCATTTGCAAACTCCATTCGAGCACCTTGAAGCCGGAGAGATGATCCGTCCGCTACAAGCCGCAGGCGCCCCAGTCTGACATCGTTGGGCAATTCCAGAACATCGACATCCATTCGTGGCCCTTCCCAGAGCATGTCGTCTTCAGGCCTGATGATAAGAATGTAGGGATTCGAAGGGTCTTCTGGTGCGTCATCGGAATGGAATGATGTTCCCAAGATGGACTGTATCTCCTTTGGTCGATTCCACAGTGACGGGGAGGCGACGAAGTGCACTCCCTTCGGGCTGTTTGATCCCATGTCCACCAAGAAATGACCGGACAGAATGAGGGACTCCGTAAAGTGTCGAATTTGTTGGTCATCCATGGACAGATTAAATTCGGTTGCGTTTTCAAAACGCTGCCTCAAAATACGCGAGAACCGGAACAGCTTTCGTTGTCGGACCCGTACCGAGTCGAGAATCGTCTTGTACCGCTTTTCCATGTCCTGGGGGCTCTCGTCCGGTTTAGATCTGAGCTCGCGTTCAAACGACGTAGTCAAGCGCAGGAGTGATTTGGCTGTGAGGGAACTGAATTGCTCGGCGACTTCGATATCCCCTCCTTCGAGCTGGCGTCCAATTTCGTTGGAAAAGCCCCACTCCTGCTCGAGTATCTCGGCTTCTCGAAAAGTGTTCTTGTTGGCGCCCAGCTTCCAATTGAGCATCTTGAAGTAGAATTTGAGGGCTTCGACAATGACAGAGTCAAAGTTCTCGTCGATACAGGGTGGCAAGTCCCACCCTGGCTCCGGATGCGAGATGGCCAGGTACTGTTGCTTGATGAGGCATGCAAGGTTCATGAGTATCTGGAATTGCGCAATCATCTGATCGATAATCATGACAGACTGCTGTGCCGATTCCTTCATCTTTCTCGCATAGGACAATCGCATTCGGATGATCTCCTGGATCAACCTGGAAGGGAAGTTGATCAGAGTCAGAAGCTCTTCGATATAAGGAGGAAGGTGACGGGCGGCGAATGCCTCGGCGTTCTCAATGAGTGTGCTTTTGGCCTTGGTAATGACCTCACCAATCCCCTTGAACATGCTCTTTTCGCCCTGCAGTGACTTCAACCCATCCTCCTTCAGAATCCTGTCGATGAATGAAGATTCGTCAGACAGGTCGCCTTGATCGCTAGACCGACGCTTTGGCTTCGTAAAATCGAGTTCCGAATTTCCAACCCAGGCCTGGAGAACGGCAAGCTCGGTGTTGATCAGCTGCGTAATGTTATGCCACGAAACGACGGCATCGCAGCTGTCTCGAAATGCATCAGAAGCAGCCCGGGACTGGGCAGCTTCGAGTTCTCTCCGGGAGGGATACAACCATTGTACCTTTTCAACATTCGCCACCGCCTCCTCGACTTGTTCCAGGGGCGACTTGCCGACGACGGTTTCCCCTTTAATCTCGAAAGCGATGAGGCTTTCGATAATCGGCCCCAGGTTGGAACGGCCTTCCTCAATGAGTTTCTTCTGCATTTGTAACGGCCGTCCGTAATATTTTGCCCTCGCACCTATCCAGATCTCAGCACCAATTTCCGACCTCGAGATTTGCTCAGTCGTCCCAATCAGTCTTTGCTTTTCTTGCTTGACGACATCGCCTTTGAGGACAGAGGCCAACATCGAGTGCCACTCGAGTCGTTCCCGGTTTTGTGGATTCTGCAGTTCCTCTTCAGAGGGTTGCAGGTTATCTTCGTTTCCCAGAAACATCAAAGTTTCCGGATCATAGGGATCATCGAACTGGTGTTCGGTTGAGGGTGATTCATCGTCCGTCTCATCGTCTGTAATATACCCGATGCTGGGCGTCCGCGGGTCATTGTCGAGCCAATCCTGTGGCTGCTGTCGCACTCGCTGGACGTAAGCCTTCTCTTGTGCCTTGTACTGTGCATTCGGGTCTCTTCTAGAGCTGCGCATCGTGCTCGACGAGTGCAGCCGCTTCGAGTTCAGAGAGAGAAACTGCGGAGGTCTTCGCGGTGGAGCGTAGGTGTTTGAGGGCGTCCGTAAGGGGGCTCCCGGTCTACCAGCACGTATGTCTCCTGGAGCGGGTGGAGGATCGCCCGAGAAAGAGCGGTCCATGGTTGCGGGCTGGGCCCCTGTACTGTTGGTTCTGGGCCGCGGGGCGTAGGAGGTCCAGGACGACAGGCCAGAGGAGAAGCCGGTGGAAGGAGTATAGGCTGAAATGGAGGAGGTAGGAGTGTATGTAACGGTGGACTCGGAGGCATCGTAGCCAGCAGAAGGGGCATACGCGTATGTAGCGGAGGGGGCGCCGTCTTCATCAGAGCCGGAGGAAGAACCATTCGGACGGCGAATGGGTATTTCATCGTGCTCCATAACGAGAGGCAGTCGACCTTCTTCGATGCGTCGCCCTTCGGTTTTGAGAGGGCGAGGGCCGCCTCTGGAAGGAGATGGACGCACAGGCGAGGGCGCGACGATTTGAGTTTGGCTTGGAAAAGGTATCGTCGGTGGTGAGGAGAGGGATTCTGGGCCTCCCGAGGCCTGAGGCGTAGGCGTTGCGGACGGCGGAGCGAGGGGGTGTGGCTGAAGAGGTTGCCTGGCTGTGCCATTATTTAGACTGCCAGAGCCAACGCCAACGGCAGCCTGCAGCGCTGGCTGATGCATGTCTGGCTGGGGGGAGCGCGGAGAAGACTACCGAGGTCCTCCGTATATCATCCCTCATCAGACGTCCCTGCGAGGAGAGGAAAGGGTTGATATGTAGTATTAAATGGCAAGAAATCTAAGTGCTCGGAAAACTGCACACTCCGTACATGCTACAGCGTGACGACTGACGACTGACGCCTTTTCGGCCGGCCTGCCAGTGGCGCTCGCTCCAGTGCCTTGTTTATTAGAGTACTTCAGGAGAGCTCCCTTAACTTGGCAGCCCCTCGCCCACGTCCTGGACGATGCTGCAGAAAAGTTGGAAGACTTCGTTCCAGATTTGGCAATGCTCGTCCAGTTAATTTCCATCATCGTTCAAAGGGTAGTACAGACTACGGAGGGTGTACTCCGTATATTTGCGATGACACGCGATCCCTGCATCACCCGGCAACTGAGACTTTGCACAAGACAACCTTGGATGCTCCCATTGGATTATCTGTACGGAGTACTGCTACGAAGACGAAGCACTCCTGCCACTATTATCAATTCTTGAGTGAGCATCATGTTCAACGTTGGGATCGCATCAAAGCCCAGCAAGGCTGAGGAAACCACTCCACCCTGCAACTGGCGAGTCTCATGCCGAACTGGAAACTCGAGTGGGTAACCTGAGATCCAAGATGCTCTGTTCTACACAATTGCATAATGCTGGGGTTGGGTGAAGCTTGTCTCACTCGATCTAAGCGGCAGAGTCCCGAGACGCGATTGTGCAAGTGGACCTCGAACATGGTCACAGCCATGTGCCATGCGGGTAAGCGTGGAAGAGCAGGCGAGGTATCCGCAAAGCATTTACGGAGTAGACAGAGGATGAACTGACCCTGGAATGTACGGACTACAGACATGTTGATGTGCAGTGGTGCGCCCACGTAGGTGCCACACAATCCCCGAATTATGTAAGGCCGTTCACGAGGCTGACCACCAGACAGACTGGACTTTCGACATCTCACTCTGGCAGAAACATATCTAATTGGCAGACATATCCGGATCACGTGGCTGTCAATATTGGTCATGAAGAGTGAGCCTCCGCTGGTGAAGGTGCGGTGACCGGGAGAGTTTGGTGAAACTGAATTGTTGGTGATACTGAGGAGTTTAAGGGTACGTGCGGCCTACCCACCAGGTAGGTCGTCTGGATGGGGAAGACCGAACCGAAGGAAACTCCCCGGTGATCGGAACACAGCGGGCTTTATTAGAGTGGGTCAATATCATATAGTAGGATACTAGTACGAACAGATAGACGAGGAACGGCGGCCGTGCAGCGACAAAAGGGCAATTTTCGACGGGAGAGGTAGCTAGAAGGTAGCTAGAACAACGAGCAGGGAGAGACGGAGAGTCGAGAGAAACATGCGGAGTTTGTGGTCGAGAGGAGGAACACTGAAAAGAACGCGCATGGACCGGATAGTCGGCAGTCGCAATCGATGGTGGTGGTGTGCTGGCAAGGAGCCTGTTTGGATCTCGTGAGATGAAACAGCTGCCAACGATACGAAGCACTCTGTACGGAGTACGTACTACGTACACATAAGTACGGAGTAGTGGCCTCAGGGATTATCGAGTGGTGTGCGCGTGGCGAATAGGAGGCACAAACACGCGACACCAAGACTACGGATCGAGAGATGTAGGAGTACTCGTACGCAGTAGCTGCCACCTGACAGCTGTGGTTGAGATGCTTTGTCTGGAGAAAGGCAAGATGGACGGCTAGGGCGCAGGTTGCGATGTCAGGCTCGGCTTGGTGGCCACGAGGCTCGGCGCATGGACAGGCTGCAGGCTGCAATAATGGGACGAAGAAGTGTGAGAAGCGTGGGCGCTAGTAGTTCCAAGCTCTTTTATCTGTGGAGTTCGAGTTGCTGGGCTCCTTTAGGCGGCCGTGGTGGAATTGCAATGTCAATGTTGGTGGATGATGGTGGAGTGGCAGCGGCCCACTGGCCGGAAAAGACGATCTGGTGGGCGGGAGGAGCTTGGCGGGCTGCACTCGGCAAATGGGAGCCACGATCCTTATCTCGCCAAGAAGTCTTGAGATTCAAAAAAAGACGTCCTGCGAGAATGTGTTTGCATTGGATGGGGGCGGATCAAGCATGCGTTGCTTGGAACAATGGCCGACCGCGGGAAGGGGGAGGGGAGGGAGGCTCTGTAGGTGTACGGTACATGTACCAGAGGACCTTGCCAGAGAGGAGTGTACCGGCAGTCTGGTGCCAGTGGACTGCAGAAGAATAAGGATAGGTACGGTAGCTGGTAGCTGTGTAGGTACTCCGTAGTCTGTACTCTGTATATCTGACCATTTGTCAAGGTGCAGCCAGCATTGTATTCAGTAATCATCATTACTACCTCTGGTGCCTCTAGGTAGGTAGTAAGTACAGTGATGCGACATTGTAATCGCGGCCTTATGTATCAGAAACTGCTAAGGCTCCATCCAACGGCCTTATCGCAGCCTCCTCACCTATTATTATGACTGTCTAACCGTCTAATCAGGCACCTAATCAGGCACCTATCAGGTCCCTAGCGATTCTGACTCGCCCGGGATTCGCCAGTTATTCGCTCGCGCCCTGTGCTCCCGATTCCCACCGATTCTCGCCTGGCCTGAGACTCCATGCCGTGCCTCCTCTCGCCAAATCTCCCACGCTATGTGTCCGCCACTGTATCCAGCGAACGGACTACAGGGGGGTCAAGGGGCGGTTACCGTTTTGGGCGCCCTCGGGTAGACCGTAGCAGACGGTAGCACACGCCTTAGCAGCCGCTCCCACCCAACAACCAACAAGCAACAAGCAACACCCTGGTGGAACGGTCACGGTGGAACTCACTCACAACGCGGAGTGCGCCTTGCAATGTTATATTCTTTGCTTCTGCCAGTCCAATTTAGACGAATCTCTCCTTCCACCTGTTCCGGACTTCGCTCTCTCCCCGCCGACTCTCCTCCCATATATTCCCCTGCCTGTCACCCGCCTGGCAGAGCCACCGTCTGCCCTCCTACGCTGAGCCCCCGACGCCGACACCGACCCCGACCCCGACACCTTCATTCCTCGTCGACACCCGCAGTCTCAATACCGGCCTCGACGGTCGTGACAACCTCACATCGGTCGCAGCATTAAGTCGCCGACATGTCTGCTCCAACGTCCCTTCCTTACGTTCCTCTGGAAGTGTATGATGGTACGAAAGACCACCCTCCCGAACTTGATGGGCACGAAAAGAATCGAGGCTGACTCCATTTGCGTGAAAAACAGGCACTTCTATGACTGGTGGAGATTCACTTACGGAGGATCTCAATGTCTACTACAATGCAGGCGACATTGCCTGGATGATCACAGCCACGGCCCTGGTGCTTCTTATGATTCCCGGCGTTGGGTAAGCATATCACAAGCCACGGACCCGGCGACCAGCATTGACCGTTTCTCCCAGTTTCTTCTACTCCGGCCTGGCTCGCCGCAAGTCAGCCTTGTCACTCATTTGGCTCTCCGTCGCGGCCACCGCGCTCATCTCCTTCCAATGGTTCTTCTGGGGCTACACCCTCGCTTTCTCTCATACCGCCGGCAAATTCATCGGTGACATGGAGAACTTTGGTTTCCGCAACGTCCTCGGTGCCCCTTCGGTGGGATCGTCCAAGATTCCCGATCTCATGTTCGCAGTCTACCAGGGCATGTTCGCTGCCATCACGGTTGCTCTGGCAATTGGCGCGGCCGCTGAACGTGGTCGCATGCTGCCCGCCATGGTGTTCTCCTTCGTCTGGTCCACCGTGGTCTATGACCCAATCGCCTGCTGGACTTGGAACTCATCCGGATGGTCTTTCAAGATGGGCGGTCTCGACTTTGCGGGCGGTACACCGGTCCATATCTCCTCGGGCGCCGCTGCTCTCGCCTACTCGTTGATGCTCGGAAAGCGTCGGGGCCATGGTACTCATGAGCTCAACTACCGTCCTCACAATGTCACTCACATTGTCATTGGAACCGTCTTTCTATGGGTCGGGTACGTGATCCCTTTTTCTCCGTTTCCCGGTATACGTGGGCTAACATGTCCGCAGTTGGTTCGGTTTCAATGCCGGTAGCGCTTTGGCCGCCAACCTCCGTGCTGTCATGGCCGCAGTGGTCACCAACTTGGCCGCCTCCGTGGGTGGTCTCACGTGGTGTCTCCTTGATTACCGCCTGGAGCGCAAATGGTCTACCGTTGGCTTCTGCAGTGGTGTAATTGCTGGTTTGGTTGCCATCACTCCCGCCAGTGGTTTCGTTCCTGCCTGGTCTGCTGTCATCTTTGGGATTGTCGGGGCCATCGCCTGCAACTACGGCACCAAGCTCAAGTTCCTCCTCCGCATTGACGACTCGCTCGACATTTTCGCCATCCACGGCATTGGAGGCCTGGTTGGAGACCTTCTGACCGGCCTCTTTGCCGCAGACTACATAGCTCACCTCGATGGCTTCAGCGAGATTGACGGTGGCTGGCTGAATCACCACTACATCCAGCTCGCCTACCAGCTGTGTGACGGTGTCACCGGCATGGCCTACTCTTTTGTCCTCAGCTGTGTCATCCTCTTCGTCATCAACTTCATCCCTGGTCTCCACCTCCGCGCCTCGGAGCAAGAGGAAATCATGGGCATGGACGAAACCGAGATTGGCGAATTCGCCTACGACTATGTGGAGCTGAGCAGGGACGTGGTCAACGGCGTCGACGACTCTACTTCGACCCCTCTCCGATCGTCTCCCATCCACGATATCAACGAGGAGAAGCCCGTGAATCCGGAGCCTGTGGCTCCCGCCGCTTCGGCCGCTTGAATGGGCTAGGTGTGTGGTGGAAGAAAGCGTGTTCAGCTGAAAAGGTGACCATGTCCTGTGGATTGATTTTTGTTACCATTTTTTGTATTGAATACCCCTAGACAGTGCAGTTCCAGTCATGTAGTCGGCGAGTCCAGATTTAATTATGCAACTTATTCAGGACAGACTTTGGTGCTATCTATTAGTAGAACTCTTTGTGTTTTTGACGAATCGCGGCGTTGTGGCATAGAGGCAAATGCTAGTACTTGTATCTGTACTCTGAACATAGAACTGCTCGTCGCTTCCAGAAGACTGCTCGATTGGCATGCGGACCGTCCCGGGAGGAGGAAAGTCCACACCCAGGTGCTGCAGTAGCTCTGGTATAGGTTAGGTACCTACCTTACAGTAAGGGGTCTAGCATGAAGGGTGATGAACGATGAACGATGAACCACAGGCCAATCCAATCTATTTTAGGTATGTATATGTAGTGTACTCCGTAGTCTGCGAAGCAGTGCTGTTGACCGCATTTACAATAACTGCTTTACCTGTGCCTGTGCCTTTAACTGTGACTGAGACTGAGACTGTAATTGTTAACTGTGACTGCCTCCGGCCTGTATCAACCAACCCTTTTGTAGAGCTATACACGTTCGCATGCATGTCCCATACCGTTACAATTTGCTTCTCAGATTGGCGCGCTCGTCCTTCCTGAAAAGCACCTTGGAGTCGGGGTATGGGTCGAAGACGACGCTGTTCAGAGGATTCAGCTCGCTCGCGCGGTAGAACATGTCCTCGTAGACTTTGCCGTCGTAACGACCGAGAGAACTGTCGAGCTGCCAATCCGGGAACTTCCAGGCGTCGACCAGGCGAAGCGCGTGAGGACGGATCTCCTCAAGCAGCTTCATGACAGCCTTGGTGCGCGCAAGCGTGATTTGTCGCACCGTGACGGCGGCACTGGAGTAGAATTCTGACGCTTCTTGTTCGAGCGTGTTGAGGGCGTAGAGGCGGAACAGCTTGTGCAGGACCGTCACCGTGTCGGGGTCGAGTTGCTGCGTGGTGTTGGGATCGTTGAGCGCGTCGTGGAAGTTCTTCACAACCATGTATTGTGCGTGCGCCGTGGACAGGCGCCAAAAATCCACGAGGAGAGAGTTCCAGGACTGTTTGTCCTCGTCGCGATGACGCAAGGCTTCGAAGGTAAGGAACGAGACCCGCCAGGCAAAGGCAGCCACAAGGTCGGTGTCGCTCCCAATCACGTCAAAGGCCGCGCCGATGTCGCGTCGGCTGATGAATTCCTTGAGGATCCGGGTTGTGTCGTTATCGGGCGGGTTTCCTTTGAGAACTGATCGAGCCGACTTGAGCAGGTACCGACTGACTTGTTGCGTCAACATGTAGTTGTCCCCTTCCCAGGTGACGGTGGGAAGATAGTCGGCGTACCAGCTACCAATGCCGGAGAAGGAACTGTAGCCGTGTCCTCCACAAGCCCGACGACAGACCTCCAACCCTTCAGCAGCGGTGGTGGAACCCAAGGCCTTCAGCGCGCAGCTGGTAGCGTGAAGGTCTGCAAGGAGGTCGGTGCCAGGATTGAGTTCTTCGGGGCCTGGGGCCCGGTTCGAATCGGCAAGCTTGCCCACGTCGCCGTTCATGCGCTTTTGGTTTTCTTGATACAGGTTGATCATGCCTTTGCCGGTAAAGTGCAGCGCGTACGTCGCCGCAAGGAGAGGGAGAAGGCGAATTTGCACCATCGTGTAATTGAGCACCTGGTTTTCACCAATCTCGCCGGCCGGAGCGTCTCGGTCCTGAAATTGCCGTCTAACGGCACAGTACCGAGTGGCAATTGTGACGCCTCGGGCAAGCACTGAGCCGGACTGCAGAACGATGTGGCTTCGAATGTAGGTTAATGTACCGTAGATCAGCGACGGGTTCGACGGTCGAACGTATTTGTTGGTGTTTGGATCCACTCGGGAGAACCGTGCAAGCATGTTCACATGGGGGACTTTGACGTTCTTGAGCAAGAGAAACCCATTGTCCATGGTATTGTATCCGAACTTCGGACCGATGTCGCCGACGTGGACGTTCGGGAGAGGTTCGTGTGTCTTCAGATCCCGTATTTGGACGACAAAAGGGTGAGGACCATAGTTCTTGCCGTTCACAAAGAGCTGAGCCATCACCACCGCATGATTGGCAGCCTTTCCGAGCGAGCCGATCCACCATTTGGATGCGGTCAGATGTGGTGAGTGTAGCGTAAAGGTCTTGTCCTCTGGATTCCAAGTCGCCGTCGTCTCCAGTCCTCTGACGTTGGAACCATGCCCAAGTTCAGTTTGGGCGTAGCAGCCAATTATTTTGTACGCCTCAGCCCTCTCGAGGAAAAGTTTATGTTGTTCCGGCGTGCCTTGTTCGCGGAGGGTGACGAGGAACATGCTTGCATGAAGACCATATGGGGTTGGCTCGCTGACGAGATCGTTGGCCGTTTGAAACTCCTCTTTGGACCATTTGTGCTGGACAGACAGTTGCTGTAGTCTTTTGCCTCTTGCCAACGCGGCCTCTATCCTGGCTTCCCGGCCCCGGAAGTAGTTTTGAGACTTATCGAAGACAGGCTCCGCTTGTAAGATCTTCAAGATTCTCTCATTTCTCTCCAGAACCTGCCTCGTGAACAGGAAGTCTGCCAGCTGATCGACGTTGAGGCTCGACTTTGCTCTCTCCTGTGCGAGGAGTTCTGAGCCCTGGGGTCCAGAAGGCTTCAAGGCCTTGACCCAGTCGGGATTGGAAGGCATGGCGATGGATGGTGATATTGGGACGGGATTGGAATGACGAGGTCGGGGGTTTTGAGTGTCTAGGACACTTCTTTGACGGGGAAGAGGACGGGGTAGAGCATTTAATATTAAATAACAATTACGACAGCAGGCCGGTGTCGCAGTCCGACTCTGACGACTCTTGACGGACATTCAGCGTGACGCCTGCAAGCCTGAGTTGCCTCGGTATTTCTGGCGGCACCATACTGTTTATGGTTAGCTTGGTTACCCTTGGACGTCTCTTCGTGCGTAAACTCCAACCTGCGTTCCTCACCCTTTGACAGCCCTCAAGCTGTGACTGTACTGTTACTGTACGTGCTCCTCCACACACAAATCCCTTAAGATATCACCAACTCCGCCTTGCCACCTCCAGAGATGGGCCATCCCCATGGTGTAAAGTCTTCATTCCTATGCTCCGCCTACCTAAGCTGAATCGAGCCACTTCCTCCGTGATATGTTGTATGCAAAGAGCTTCGACCTCGGCTTAGACACTGCGACCTGGCTCCCATGATTACCACGAGGTTCATTCAGTGGCGTTATGGTCATCGCACCGGGCGTGTGTCAGGCCATCGCCACACCCTGCAGAAGCGGCGTTACCGCGCAGATTCAAGGCTGCGTATGTCATCTTAGAGCATGTTGTGAAGGTCGCCTGGCGGAGGGTGGAAACAGGACAATTCCAAGGATCGATCTAACCCCCCAAGCAAAGGAAAGTTATCGCTGGTGCTGATCGTCTACTGGGGTGCGTTTGGAGATGGTATCCCTACTGTTGCTGTGACTCGTGCTGCCTACTTGATCCGGTCAAGTCGAAAAACTGCCTGGTATGATAGCTTGCTATGTTGTTTGCATCAGGCTGAGATGCACTAATTATATCTTGACTCCAAGACCAACTGTCCATACCTCTAGTCAATGCGCCCAAGCCTGTTCCCCTTCCACAGATCTCTCAGCGTGCATACACTTGGTATAAGGTCTACCAATACCAACTATCAAAGACTCTTTCAATCAAACGTAGGCATTGCTGACCCTGGCCTAGCAATATCGGTATGCCCGGGTCAACCTGCTACCCAAGTTCTTACGCTTGACGCAACCCCCAAGATCGAGACTGTTCATTGGGATTGTTAGCCGAGCCTTTGCCGTTTCCACATGCAAGTGGCCGGTCTCGTTCCGGAAAGCCGATCAGGAACCGGCTCGCTAAGTCGAAATCACGTGCATGTTGGGTCGTGGGCGACACGCCTCGCTGCGCACACTCCAGGTCTCTATATCTTTGTACAACAGTCTAAGCTTGGAAGACCACGCGACACAATAGAGGTATGCTCTTTAGTACTACTCTGGAAAGAAGGTGTCGCTCTGTATAGATCCCTTGCTCGAGCTTAGGATTACGAAGGACTTTTCATAATAGTACGGATACTGCGTATAGCAGCACGCTAAGGTCTGTTCAGCTAGCACTACACAATGCCAAGTCTCTAACCACCGTTAGTACGCGTCGTACCTCTAGTATGCCAGACTGGCTCACCTCGTAACGTGGCTCACACGACCACACTCATCACGCTTCTATGTGGACGTGTCTGGCGAAGCCTCTTCTCACTGTATCTGAGGAGGTGGACCTTCTTGAACGCATGTTGTCTAATGCTACTATTACACCACACTCGCTAGAAATGGAGCCTACCCATGACGATACTGCTCCGGACGTACCACTCATCGGTGACCACGAAGCAGACAACCGCCATGCATCTTCCCTCCTTCTGAGTTCATCCGGAAATGCTTTCACTTGGGTATTGACCATTTCTGCTTGTGTTTCTGGCTTGCTCTTCGGGTATGATACGGGCGTTATCAGCGGCACACTGGTTTCCATCGGCACCGACTTGTCCTCCCGGGAATTGACGAACCTCGACAAAGGCCTGATCACCTCCTGTACGAGCTTCTTTGCCCTCGTTGCAAGCCCAATCTCAGGTGTCTTGGCTGATAGAGTGGGAAGGAAGCATGTGATCCTCTTTGCAGACGGTCTTTTCACATTGGGTGCGTTGTGGCAGGCCTTTACAAGTTCGGTGTGGGGCATGATACTGGGTCGAAGCATAGTCGGACTTGCAATCGGAGGAGCGAGCATGATCGTGCCTCTCTACATATCTGAGCTTGCGCCTGGGCATCTGAGAGGCAGGCTTGTCACAGTGTCGCTGCTGTTCATCACCGGCGGGCAGGTCATTGCCTATGTAGTCGGATGGGCTTTCTCCGGCACCAGAGGTGGGTGGCGGTGGATGGTCGGGCTTGGTGCAGTTCCAGCCATCGCACAGCTTGTGATGTTGACACTCATGCCTGAGACGCCACGATATTTAGCCCGGGTCCAAAAAGAAGCTGAAGCAAGGGCTGTACTGTCAAAAGTCTACCGGGGAATGGTGCCCGACACGACCGGCATTGTCGAAGACATCATTTTGGCAATCAGAAAGGAACTCCTCGCCGAGGAGGAGGCTCACGTGCAGCTCAAAAGCTCTGAATCTCGATCGGCTCTCATGCCGCCTGTTCTACACTCTCTTCTTTTCCATCCTCCCCACGCACGAGCTCTCATGATCACATGCACCTTGCAGGGCCTCCAGCAACTTTGCGGATTTAACAGCCTGATGTACTTCTCGGCAACCATCTTTCAGAGGCTTCACTTCTCCTCGCCAACTTTGATCGCACTCAGTGTTGCTGGATCAAACTTCTTGTTCACGCTGGCCGCCTTCAGTCTCATCGACCGCATTGGACGACGACGCATCTTGTTGAGAACCATTCCGATCATGGTGGTGTCTTTGCTGTTGTGCGCCGTGGCATTTTCGTATGTTCCCAAGGCGTCGGAGGATCAATTAGACGCCCCGACCAGCAAAACCGAGTTGCCCGCAGATTCGCGGCTTCCCGCCGTGGGAATCTTGTGTGCACTGCTTCTCTACGTGTCGACGTATGCAGTTGGCCTCGGTCCAGTCCCGTGGCAACAGTCCGAACTATTCCCCCTCAGTGTGAGATCTCTGGGATCTAGTATAGCCACTGCCACAAACTGGGGCTGCAATACCATCGTTGGACTGACCTTCCTCCCAATGATGGAGCTGCTTACTCCCAAATGGACCTTTGCCTGTTATGCCGCCGTCTGCGTCGCAGGCTGGGTCGTCATCTACCACATCTATCCTGAGACCATGGGCCTAGGGTTAGAGGAGGTGGCAGACTTGCTAAAAACCGGTTGGGGAGTCAGGGAGAGCATGGAGAGGCTAAGGATCTTGAAATCACGGAGATTGAATTGACGCTAGACGGTATCGTAGTTTTTCTGATATTACAGCCTTTTATACAACCACCCAGACTAGCTTGCAATGTGAATAGCCAGTCGAGCTTCGGACAGCACAGCAGCTACAAGCCTCTGCCTACCTGACATATGTCGTGCTTGATTCATCATTCCCGGGGCCGTCTGGATTGATGGTCGGCAGCCCGGCCGCAGCACTTTTCCTCGCCATGCGACGTTGATGCTTAGCTTCCTTCCTCTCCTTCTCCTTGAGCTCCCTTTCGTCGAGCACGATCTGCCATAGTCTTCTTCCAAGCTCGGCGTTCTTCCTTCCACGCTCTTGGACTTTTTGCTCCAGCTCTTGGTCGACTTGGCGAAACGTCGACGCCCAAGTTCCGCCTGGCGCTGCGGTGGAGGGACGGTCAACACCTGTAGTGCCACCACTAGGCGTCCTGTCCTCCGGATATGAGATTTTATGATGGCGGTACAGTATTGCGTCCCAGTCATCTTCATGGTGGGCGAGGTGCGCGCCATTTTCCATTGTCTTGTGTTGCTGAAACATCTTGACGCCCCATTTGGTCCGCTGCTTGATCACTCGGTTGAGCAGCACAGGCTGTGGACCGGGGTATTTCAGCACAGGTATCCCCTGCGTGACGATGAGGTTTGGGACCTTGCGAACTCCCGCTTTGACTTCGGACAAAGGCCGTGGGTGTTCGAAGATGCGGGGGTGCGAGGGCGTCGACGTTTGGTTGGCCTTGTCTTTGATCTTTTTGATGTTCTCAAGATATTTTGCCCGGTGGGGAGGCGGTGGCTTCCAAAACGAGGCGAGTTTCTTGCGGAATAGCGCTGTGTGTTCCGCTTCTAACGTGACCGACTCGACGATCTGGCATAAACGAGTGAGCGCCTCGGTCGAGTTATCGTTACAAGAGCGCAGAAGGTCGAGAAATCTACTGCCAGCTTCGATGCCATGGCATATCTGCGTCGGGGACAGGATGGCCCTGTCCTTTTCAAACCGGTATCGCACTAGCGACTGGAATATCCTGGCTGGGCTGTTGGGGTCATGGCATCGTGCTGTCGTGGGCAGCCGCCCGCATTCTCGAAGGAGCGCTCGGTATAGAGACAAACCTGAGTCACGTTAGCAGTGGCGGTGGAGGAGTTGGGATATCATCCTACATGTTGATCTATGCAATCCCGACTTATGCGGGACAATACTACGGGGCATCCGCACATTTCTTTGGCAGAATGCATCTAGATGGAGAAGCGCCAAATTTCTCTGAAGACATTTCATGTATAAGATCGTAGTCCGCAACATCCCCGTTAGGCAGGCAAACCGAGGTCAAGGTCGGGTCACGTGCTGTGCCACAGATGCGTGAGCGACCAGCTTTCTGTTTGGACTGATGGATTTACCCGTCAAAGTAACTTGGGAAGGGCTCTCTTTTCAATGAGATTTCTCTGGCGCTACCTGATACTAATGACCTTGCAGCGTGTTGCAAAAGGATATTGCGTTAACCGATTCTGACGCCTGATATGCATCGTCAAGACCTCATCAATCACCGCTATGTTGCAGGATGGCAGAACCCCAACGCCATGATTTCATGCTCCCAAAAACTTTGATCTAGAAAGTTGTACCTTCTGGAGGTTGCGGCAGTTTCTTGTGTTGAGGCAGTGCCATGTACCTGAAAGAATGGCTTAGCCTTGATATCCACATGGATCTGGAAACATACCTTCTCAGTTCAATCAAGATGGTTTCCATTGTATAGTCACGCTTCCAGTGCGCCAGACAAGGGAGTTTTGACGGATCAACCTAGTACCCCCAACATCAGTAGGCGCATGGACATTCTAAGGTGTTCCTCACCTTCCCTGTTTTTTTATCCACACAAGGCAGGTTTATTCTCGACACGAATTGGATGGTGGGAGGCTGATCAGGGTAGTTGGAATCACAGTGGATGTTGACGCTGTAGATACGGTTCTCGTGGGCACTCTGTGCAGAACAGAGTCAGCCATGTTTTAAATCCACCTAGAAGGCTCGTTCGGCAACGCACGTGGGGAGGCCCGAGGATGGTGCCGTTCCAGTTTGTCATCATTAGGTCGTCGCTATCTGCTAGGCCGTATGAACATGCTTCTGCACAGAGAAGTCAGTTCTTGGTCTGGTCAAGAGCAGCGCAGCACACCAACCTGCACCTAGACCTTTCTCGCCCTTCTCCAACTCTTCCAGCAGCCGGAAGTTTCGAGGCACTTTGGCGCCCATCTTGTGAGACAGGCAATGAAAAGCCTAGACAAATGCAGCAGGAGTGAATATGGGGGCCGAGAAGCTGGTTTGGGCGAAGATGCTGTGCTTGAGAAATCGTGAGGGGCAAACAGAGGGAAGTTCAAGTCGGGCCTTGCTAGCAGTACGTAGTACTACCTACTAGGTACTAAGGTAGTCTGCAGCCGCAGCCTCGTCACGTCACGGTTGACAGCCTTGGCGTTGACTGTCATCGGAATTAGGACTAATAAGCCTTGCTAGTACTCTGTAAGGACACTCTTTCCAAACGAACCAGATCTGTACGCCTTCGTGCCCACGACGCGCTTGAACTCCATTGTATCCATTGTGGATTTTCTTCTATTGTCTTCAAACCCATGGTCGTTCCCTTATGATGAGGTGTAGTCGCAGGCATGACCCAGGCCTTTCTACAGTCTGAATTGACTAGCCTCATATCAGATTCCAAGCGACGGCATCATGAGGTCCGCACCGCAGCTGAACGGTCGCTCGCCGACCTCAAGGCAATCACCGTGACGTCCGAAGCACAATTGGCCGGCGATCTTCTCAGACGGCCTCAGTTCATTGATCCCTTTGTCCTAGCCTGCAAATCCAAAAATGTCAAATTGGCAAGCATCGGTACCATATGTTTACAACGCTTGACCGCGAGCACGGCCGTTGCCCGCGCCAGACTTCCTGACGTGCTCGATGCCTTCCGCGAGGGAGTGGCCTCAGGATATGAACCACAATTGAAGATACTCCAAACCTTGCCGTCGCTACTTCAATTCTATGCCAGTGATCTGCACGGCGAACTCCTTGCAAGGACGCTAGAGATCTGCGCCGTGCTTCAATCAAGTAAGACTGCCATAGTGAGTAACACAGCTGCGGCAACCTTCAACCAGCTGGTCTCTACTGTCTTTGAGCAGGCAGATAAGACTGAGGAGCCTCGCACTTCGACCGATGACGAGACAAAGGCGCCCGAGGAACGGGAGACGTCGGTGGGGACTCCGACGAACGACGCGAACCGACTCTTCCATGATTTTTGCATGCTTTTAGATCAGCAACGCCCGGAATTTCTGAGGATAGAAAGCCTTCCACCTGGTTTCCTCCTCGAGACTGTGCAGCTGCTGTTGCCCACGCACAGGTCATTCTTAACGTGGCATGCCCAGCAGTACCCGGATTGTTGGGAGCATCTGGTGAGCGGATTGTCACGCATTCTGGCCAAGAAAGACGCCTTTGGTATCGTGGTGCGTGCCTGGTCCATACTGGTTCTGCTTGTGCAGGGATATCCAGAAGTATTGAGAGATCTGCTCTCCCAAACGATTCCATTGATATTGTCCGCGCTGGAAAAGGAGGGAAATCCGACATGGAGGCGAGCACTGTGCCTGGAATTCTTCCAGAAGATATGTTCCAACTTTACGGTTCTGAGGAACGTCTTCGAGTTATTTGACACCCCTAGAGAGTCGGGGAAACTGGTCGGGCAGATGATGTCGGCATTCGTCCGTATCGCAGCAGAGGATCCATCCCTAATCGGCCTTGGACGCCAATCTACGATTCCCGTGCAAAGAGCCAACGAGATCAAAAGTGAGGATGTAGCATCCATTGAAGCTCAGGGTCTTGGTGGTGCGATAACATCAGTGTCTGTCGGAGAAACGAGCACGATCGGCATCAGCATGGAGTGGAGTGTTGTGGACGCCCCCTTGATCGAGCAACCCGACAGACATGCCGCTCCGACAGTACCCAGCACTTACATCTACGCTTTGGTGCTGGACTGCATCTCATCTTTCTGCGATGGCCTCTCCAAGTTTGTCATGCCACTGAGTGTTCCGAGTCGGCCGACACAGCGACGATCGCAAGACTCCGCCCAACGAGACAGCTCCGCAACAGATCCGGCGGACGATGATACGACTCGGAGGCCTAATCGGTCATCTACTTCCGGTCAAAAGTATCAACGTCTCTTCAACCCCTTGACCATGATCAACCATCCTCAGTTACCTCAAGTTCGGATTTGCGCCGCCATGATCGATGCTTGCTGGCCGGCTGCTCTTGCAACCTGCTCCACCTTTCTAAATGCGGCCCTGGACACTGAATTTTATCATCTTCTCGTCCGATCCGTTCAGAAGTTGGCTCAAGTGTCTGGAGTACTGGAGCTCTCCACCCCCAGAGACGCCTTGCTCACTACTTTAGCAAAAGCCTCCCTTCCCGCCAATGCAAGCAGCGTGATATCAGCCCATCAGAACTCCACTGCCACTCGAGCCATGGACCAAGAAGCTGACAGTGCGAACGAAGGCATGAGATCTCCTAGCGAACCACCCCAGACTCCAACTTTCCAACCCGTTTCTTCACCTCTGAACGTGCGACACCTCCTTTGCCTTCGAGCGTTACTAAACCTGGGCATTGCACTTGGGCCTACCATGGAGCAGGACTCTTGGTTCATTCTCATTGAAACAATGCAGACGGTAGAAGCTCTGATCTCTTTGCCCACTACGTTGGCAGCGAGTTCTCAATCCAGCAATACTCGAGCTGGGCTGTCCGGCAAGGATGGTCAGACTACACTTGCCAACGAGATATTTGCGGTGCAAGCGGCGACGAAAAGGATGCTGGAGAGTACACGAGGCTACACTGGAGAATCTTTTGCTGTGGCCGTGAGGGCGTTGTTTCGCCTCCTCGGCCAAGTGGCTTCAGGCGATAGCGAAATGCCATTGGAGGGGACACTTTCTTCCACTCTATCTCCCTCAAGACCCGGGCTTGGAAGACATCACACCTCCCGCAGCGTATCGGGATTGTGGACCAAGTCAAAAACGTTAGATCTCGAGATTGGTTTCGTTCTTGGCAAAATCAGCGAGCTTTCTCGTGTCAACATCCACCGCTTTGCATCCACGTCAGAAATCTCCTGCTCGTGGGACCTCATCGGGAGGCGACTGCTGGAAATTTCGCGCGACAGTGACATTGTTGGCAGCCATCGGGTGCACGCGGCCAGCGTACTCGATCTCATATCTATGGAAGCGGTCAAACTCCTCGACGAACCCAATTTTGAAGCCGAGGATGCGGACAAAATCCGGTCTCGCTGCCTCCAGTCTTTACTCGATCAACTGGAGCTCTTGTATGTAGCCCAAAGTGGCAAGCATGGAAGCATAGAGTTGGAGATTCACAAGAGAGCTCTCGAGGCCTTGGAAAGCATGTTGAGTTACAGTGGGGAAACCCTGGGCAATGGCTGGCCGATGGTATTCAAGATTTTGTCCATGACTTTCTTGAACATGGACGAACGTGAAACGGATAGCGATGCTCCAACCCGTCAAGCAGAAAACCTCGAGGAAAATGCACAAATCTTAAGGGTTGCTTTTCGGTCGGTACAACTGATCATCTCCGACTTTTTGAGCGTCCTCAGCCCCAGGTCACTCATAAGTCTGGCCGACCTACTTCGAGAATTCGGCTCCCAGCCTTACGATCTAAACGTGGCTCTCACAAGTACGACTCTCTTATGGAGCCTGGCCTCACAGGTCCTAACCACCATTGAAAGAATCGACCTGACAGTTGCTCCTTCTCTGGATATGGTGTCACAAAGCTTGGATTCAAGCGGTGGGCCGCCGGCACCCTCTGTCCTCTGGAGTGTCATATTGGTCCAGCTGGTTCAGTTGTGCAAAGATGGCCGCCCTGATATCCGAAATGCAGCCATCAAAATTCTCCTCAAAATGCTTGAGGCGTCAGGTGAAAGTCTCAGCTCCAAAGCATGGTCGATGACTCTCGTTGCGGGACCATTTAATGTCATACAAGCTTGCGTTGAGGACTTTAATTCCAGTGGCGATGCACAGTCAGAATGGCTGGCGTCTGCTACACAGTTGACTGATGGTGTCATCCAGCTTGTCACCCAGAATTTAGACGTGATTGCTGAGCACGATGACTTCAAGAACACGTGGCGCTTTATCATGGAGGTCTTCAAGGGGCTCCTTGACACTCTGTCTCTCAATGCGTCGTCCCTGGTCTTTACCAATTTGTCGACGCTCCTATCGTCGCTGGCAGCTGTGGGCAAGGGTAATTCAGACTTCATTCTACCTGCAATGCACCTTTGGGCAACATATCACCCGGCCGAAAGCAAGCGGAGTTCCAACTCTGGCGCAATTGCAGCGGAGGAGGGTCCAAATCAATCTGCCTTTACCGCATACTTACATACTCTATCTGAGGCACATAAGGCAAATTCTGCAGCAGTGATGGGTTATCAACTCAATGGCCGTGGAATGGCGTCTATTTTGATGGACTCGACCGAGCGCGCGGTCATCTTTAGTACCCACCCTCCTTACACTAGTGATGTGAAAGGCCTCTCGCCGGAGCAGAAGGAGGCGCTTGAGTGTCTGTCGATATTGAAAGCTCTACTATCTGGCAGAGTGGCAGACTATGCGCGATATCATATTCAACTGCTGGAACTCACTTTGGGTATCCAGGACGGATACGTCAGTTACCAGCCAAAGAAGTCCGCCATGAGCAAATCCGTCCAGAGACCTACCTTCATTGCATTCGCATCAGCGTGTCTAGACGGCTTGCGAGCCCTGGTCCTGGAGCATGCAAACAGTGAAATTTTCATACAAGTTCTGGCAGTGGAACAATCCCTCCATGTCCTCAGCGCCATCATCAATACCAAGTATACCGGGATCCCCGCCAACCAGCAGACGCCACTCTGGCGAAATGCAACTGTCACAGCGGTGGTCATGCTGGAAGCGTTGCGGACCCATATCGACGTGCACGGCACGACGCGAGATCTTCCCCATCTCCATTCCTTAGGGAAATATGTCATTCTCACCGTTTCCAGTATTCTCGCGTGTGGTGGCCTATCGAATCCGCCAACCAAGCAACCCGAGGAGACCCTCCCGGGAGATGAGACCTTTGACATTGAACACTTCCAACTGGCGCACAATGCGGTGGTTCCGATCTTTCAAACCGAGGAGATAAATAGGGACAGTTGCAAGCAATACGCAATTACTTTGTTCAATGCATCACTGCTTACGGCACCCTGGTTTGGCGACGTTCCCGACGACCTTGCTCACGACCCGTTGAAAGCACTGACGGAAGTGAGGCCTGGCAGCGTCCGTCAGCCTATATTTGTTGTCAGAAGACGAGTATGCTACACGGCACTGGATGCATTGTTCGACCTTGTGCGGCTGCCGCAGCTGGCAGGCAAGAACGACGAAGCTGCGAGGGTGGGTGGGCACAAACTGGCATATGCTGCTTGCCCCTACCTGAGTCTGCGGGTGGTACATCCTCTGAAGGTCTTCCTTGCCGATCAGCGACTACGTGGGCTGACTCCGCCACCAATGCCGCAACAGGTCGAGCTACAAACCGTGCTCTCCAAATTCGTGGACCTGCGTAGCGATGGGGAGGCATTTGAAAGTCTAGTCTCCTCGGTGCGACGCAGCGGCCAGGGGAAGAATGGAAACAGCCGCAGCGCTCCCGTCTTTCTCAGAGACGGGAAAGAACACCTTCGCATCCTCTATCCGTTCATCCTTCGCGTGCAGAAGTTTTGGCGTGATTTGCCTAGATTAAAAGGAGGGCATGCCTGGCAAGCCGATGAGCCTGGGAGAGGCATTGAAGATGCATTGGAACGGTGGAATACGGTCCTCGGAGAAGGCTGGGGATTTGAATATCTCTGAATTAGAAAATGAGCTTTATGATTAAAGGACCTTGGAAGTCAGGCACAGGTTTGCCTCTGGAACGTGACACATGACGGCCACATAGCACATAGCCTGACCAGAGTGACGACCCACGGATCGAATAGTGACAAAACTTGCCATAACTTCGTCGACGGGCTATACGGTAGCTGTCTCGGTGTATGGAATCACCCCGTTCAGCAGTTCCCACCGGTAACACCGTTAGCCTGGTAGTAGAGGGGACGGCTCCACGAGACGTCTCTCATTGAATCGATGCATGCTATTCGCCATGAGGCTTCCTACTGGCGAAACCAAGTCATAGGTCTGGTCACTTTATCGCGGAGACGGAATTGCCGCTTGGTGCGATGAGACCGGGATGGGACGTTGATGTTGTGGGCGAGGATGAATCGGCGAGGATGAATCGGCGAGGTATACCATTATGCCAGAGGGGCCAAGAGTTGCCGGTGATCGTCCTTCGTCTGTGGTTGCGGCCAGAATTTCCTGATCGAGAGAGCTGCAGCGCCAGGTCGAAGCGGCAGATCCCCACAATCGCTGTTCAACGGGTAGGTATGAAAAATGCCGATGACTTAAGCAGGAGTCAGCAGCGGCTGGACAGGTGGTTTTCCGCCGACACTCGGACTATCGGTCGACAGCGTTGGGGGCAGTTCGGGTGCTTGACGATACAGCACGATTTCAGATTGCTTGAAGTATCGGCGGGCATCTGCGTGCGATAGGACGTTAGCAGATAGACCATACCCAGGTTTTGGCGAGGGCGGGTAGGTAGGGGAAGGGAAACCCTATCGTCTGCGACTACAGCCTAGATCCCAAGGGTGGCGGGGACACTCCAATTGCCGACGGGTTTCCATCCAGCCGTCGAGTATACGAGTCGGGAATGGGGAGATGTAGATTCAACGGACCTTCATCAATCAACACGAGGCTGAGGTAGTATCGCACGGAATATTTCTTGTTCACTTCTCGAAAGGTGGGTGTCAAGTCGAAGCCTCCGAGGAAGAGACGGATCGGAATCGTTTCGCCTGTAGTCGGTCAGTATGCAGTCCGGAGACTCGTCCTTGAAATGGTAAACGTACCTCGTGAGGGAGAGCCATCCATGATCTAGGGCAGTCAGTAGCCATATCTCCATCAGGGACGGACGACAAACCTCGAATCTAACTAGAGTCTCGCTCTCGTTGTATTGATTAGGTGCAACACCTGTTGTCTCTCTCCGAATGATGGACAATTCCATGTGTTTGATTTTCAGTCTGACAAGCAAGAAATATATTCTGCCGACAATGACGTCCTTGAGATGGTATTTGCTCTTCGAGTATTCGAACTCGATATGGAGGCAGTCCTCGATACCAACGTCCATCTTGATTGAACTGTTGGTCTCGGGGGGGATGCGGTATGAATAAACCCAGATATCTTTCTCGCGTATCACATCGGCCATCCTTCGTGAAACGGTGACTCGGATGAAATAGCGTAACTTGACATTGATGCCATTGTAGGATTCGTACTGCTTCTCGACATTCTTGAAGTTGAAGGGGAAGGTCTGCGGGTGTTGTAGCTCGCCAGGCGCGGCAAGCTCTTGTCCAAGAGACAGAAACTCGTAATGATTTCCACGATCGAAGAACATTTCTGCAATGCACCCGTCAACTCGCATGTCAGGCACCAATACACAGAGTATGCCTACCAATCAATCCGATGAACTGCACTTTGATCCCTGTATGTTCTAACCGTTTACCATCCTTGGGTCTGATGGTGACTGCACCTTTTACCGACTCGCCGTCGAGATATAGAGGGGCCTTTTCGCGTCTGTTCTTGTCGAGCTTGACATCGACCATCTGCCGTTCATCCGCTTCGTCGAGCACGATGTCGATGTCGAGGGGGCTTGAGAAGAAGAAGGAAGACATGACGGGGACGGCGGAACGAGGAGCTGGACGGTAATCTCTCTTCTCGTTATTGCGAATGAATAGAACACACAGGATAGAAAAGATCTTGAGACGAAGCTACAACACTGGGAAGATACAACGACGGCACCTGGTGGTGGTTTGGGTTGCGCTGCAGGCTGCTCCGTACTCCGTAGTAAGTAATAATACTGTACTCCGTACACCGCGCAGCTGCGTTGCGTTGCGTTGCTTACTGCCAAGCCTCCTCCTCAACACCATGAACTTGAAGCACACCAGCAGTGCGACTACAGGCCCGTGAAATGGTATCGAATTGACGCATACAATCAACAGTGAGCACCGCTGCGGGAGTATGATGCAGGAGCAATTCCCTTGCCCGGAAGATGTGAACGCTGTTGTGCGGCAGGCCTCCGACACCGCCACTCCAAGTAAACCACTGCAGTGGCTCCACGACGCCTACGCAAACCCGTCACACGCGATTTGAAGCTACCGGATGCATGTCCGATGAGGCTGCAACCACGATGTTTCTTGATCGTTGTTTGATCATCATGGTTACAAGCCTTGTCCTACCTATTCCATGCCGGGCAGCATCTGGCATCTGGCATCTGGCTCTGTTCGTCGGCTAATGACAGGAGCCAATCACATTCGTACACCGCTGATACTAATGGATCACTTTGCCGACCGCTGCAATGCTGCCCGAATGCTATACGGAGTACACATGGCGGCCGGAAATACTATATGAAGGGAGAGATATATGTTAGGCGATCATAGCGCTGTCGGAAGTTATATTGCTGAGGTGCACGGATAAATCATCAGGCTCTCTGGGGCTCCTGGGCCCGTGACTCGGCCGATGATGTCAAACTGCGCTGCCACTTGTTACTTGCCCAGCGCCGCTTGACCGCCATCTGCCATCCTCCATACCACACCACGTATCACTGGTGCTTCTTCCTTTCCTGGCTGCAAACTTCGGTGCCTGACTAGGGCTGATTCGTCCTGGGGTTTCACCCACAAAAAGCCCCCATTCCATCGACCGGAGATGCCATGCGCATCACCCAATTCTGCGGCTTGCCCGGCGTTGGCTGGCATGCTCTAGCAGTGTGGGGTAGCGGGCAACTGTCACCCTGGCCTCGCAGTCTTCGATTCAGGCTGAGTTCACTGTCGCCTTTTTCGGTCCCTTCCGGCGGTGATCCAAGGCAGTGGTCGATGTTTTATATCTCTGGCCCAGATCCCTCTTGGTATGTAGCTATCCTCGCTTTTCTGTAGCCACCAGTTTTCACGCCCCCTGCAGCCCTGCTCGTGTCTTCTTTGTGCTCGTGTGCTTGCTGCGGCTGTTCTTATTCCTGTCATTACTTACCGTCTTTTCTGACACTGGCGATCATGTTGTCTGCAGAACGAAATCCACGACTTCGTCCTCTTCAGCACCTAGCGCGCCCATTCTCTTCGAACTATACTACCTCTGCGCGCAACATGCAGTCGGAACCTCACCACGTTGAGCATATCTGGATCATCACAGGGCCCGCAGGATGTGGAAAGACCACTGTTGCCCAGTATCTCGCCAAAGAATTGTCGTGGCCGTATGTGGAGGGCGATGATGTAGGTCTTCACCTGCGCTTGTTTCCAGCCTGCGCTAATGCAAGATCTCAGTTCCACTCAGCAGCCAATAAGCAGAAGATGGCTTCTGGCATCCCACTTGCCGACGCAGACCGTTGGGACTGGCTTATCACTTTAAGAGAAGAAGCCATCAAGCGACTTCAAACCTCAAACTCCGTCCTGGTCACTTGTTCCGCCCTGAAGCGCAAATATCGAGATGTCATTCGCGTTGCGAACTACGAACATCCTTCGGTGCAAGTGCATTTCCTCTACCTCAAAGTCGACGAAAGCACCCTGCAGAAGCGCGTGGCCGAGCGCGAGGGCCACTATATGAAGGAGAGCATGGTCCACAGTCAAATGGCAGCCCTGGAAGAACCCGAGGAAGAAATGGAATGGGACGTCTTGCAAGTGGACGTCCGGGACGACAAACAGAGGGTCCTGAAGAACGCACTCGACCTCATCCAGCAAAAACTGGCCGAATACGAAAATCTTTCCGGACCGCCGAGCTGAGACGACACTGGTCTTGGTCTTTGGCTGAAGTTGACCAGTCTCTGTAATGGCGAATCATTCGGAGGTAAACACTGGATTAGTATAAGCATCGGCGCCCGGCGTATATCTTACTGCCCAGATGGGTAGTTGTCTCGGCATTGGAGGACATCAGCTTGAGCAATATACATGTAGAACACATTGTATAGTGGCAAGGCGGGCTAAAGCACGGGATGACAACGAGGCAGCATTCTGCAACTTGGCGAATTGGATACACTACCAGCGTTGAGACGTGCAAGAACAACGAGAAAACAAACGTGAAACCACTGTGGAGGCAGGGTTTCGATTCGCCCTCTTGCCTGGCTCCCCGATGTCAAGTGCGCCGCTTCGGAAACCTGACGATCTGGTTATTGTGGCTCACGCCAGGGCGAACAAGGGGACGGTTGTATGCGGGGAGGAGCTCGACGATGATAAGAAGTCAACCAGGCTTTTCTTGTATCTTGTAGAAGAAGAGAAGGGACCCCTGAGGGAGATTCAAGTTCGAGTTGTCCTGATGACTTTCAACTAAATAGTAGTATCCTAGTAGTCGCCGCCACAGGTGCAGGCATCCTTGGCACGTGGTCGGGGTGAATGTACGAGTACCGTCTCTCCAACATTTCTCCTGGCCAGCATCTCCGTCACGTATCACGCGCCTGGCCTTTTCTTCCAGATAGACTTCTCGAGCAGGGCGAGCGACCATCCCAATCGCTTCACCGACGATGTCTCTGGACCCTGCTCGTGGCTAACGCTCGTCCGATGATGCAGCAATCAGCATCTGCATCCGCATCCGCATCCGCATCGGCGTCTCCATTCACATCACCAACCCAGCACCCGCCGCACCTCCAACGGGACCCCGTGCGCTCTCCTCCTCCCACGATGAATCCTCCTCCATCGGAACTGGGATCTCAAGTGAGGTCTTCATCTGGCTCAGGGCGCTCTCAAAGGAGCGCGAATGTTCGTACCGACCCATCCTTTTGCAGTCGCTCGCTCTTGACTAAAGCTATGTGTAGCCCGACAAACAAATATCCCAGATCGAAAAGAGCGTCACCCATCTACTAGTGGCCACTAAACAGTTGCTGGAGACGTTGACACAATGGTCCCGTGGGCAGGCACAGGAAGAGGAGGTGTCGGATGTCTATGTCCGCCTGGGGTATGAATTCAATCTTGCGTGTCGTGCTTTCAACTCAATAGGCGTTGAAACCTCCGACCTGGGTCCCGTCCCTGATCTTCTGCGGAACATCCTCGAGGATACTCTCAGTCAGCCTGCCTCGCCACAAGCTCTCGATAACTACCTCCCCCGAATTCGTGATATCATCATCAACCTCCTACATGGTCTCAAGAGGAAGCAAAGCAGACTACGTGGGCGAGCATCGAAGGACCCTGGTGCCCCGTCTCAAGGGAGGCCACCGGCTGCCTCGGGAAGACAACCGAGCGTGTCCACGACTGGCAGCAATGAGTCGGGCTTGACACATATGCTTCAGGATGTGCCCAGTGCCGCTTCAGGTTCGCGAGGGCCCACGCCGCAAGACAACCTGCCTGCTACGCAGCCCGCGTACACCTCCACAAGCGTTTCAGCCGTGCCAGCAGCAAATCAGCCTCTGGCAAATCGACAACTACTACAGCGGGATGGTGCTTCTCGAGGCCCGCAGTCTGAATCGGCTCCAGACACGCCTTCAAACCCACCACAAGCCGCTTCTGCGGCACTGCCCTACTATACTGCAGCCCAGGCCACCACAGGCCCTGCCATCAATTTCCCACATCCTCCACCTCCACCCCCAAAGCAAACAGACGCTTTCACGAGGCTCCAGCGTGGAGGAGATTTAGAAAGACGGGCATCCCGAAGGTTTTCCGCATACCAAATACAAAAGCACCTTGGCGCCTCGCCAAATGGCGTCCCTGTGATCCCTGCCACTCAGCACTCGCCAATACCGAACAGGGGAAAAGAGTTCCGAGAATCTTTGACTGCCGTGCGATCTCGGAGTTCCTACCAACAGTCAAGAGCGAGGTCTGGACGCCAAGGAGACATATCACCGGGCGGGAGTGGTACTGTCCGAGCCCCTCAACGAATCTCCGAGGAGAGGGAAGAAACCCCCGTGTTGTCGTTGCAGGAGATACCTCAGATCCAAGCTCCGGATGAATCGCTAGCTATCGACAGCCCGACAGTAAAAACCCCGGAGGAATACCACCAGCCTCCTCGGCTAGATACAGCTCGTGACGAAAACACGGTCGTGGGAGCAACAGTCAATGGACCTCTAGGTCCGCCGCCAGAAGAATACCAAGACCCAGGATCTGCAGACTCTCAGTCTGCTCCCCGCCTTCCAGACCGTAAGACGTCCATCGAGACGGAGGCGGTCGACACTCCCCACACTATCTCGCGACAAACTCGTGAAATCATCACCCCGCCCCAGTCGCAAGTGCTCGGTGTTGAATCGTCGCCTCCGCAAGGGAAAGAGTTGACATTGTTTCTCCAGTACAAGAGCAAGATCAAGAAGTTCGTTTTGGCAGAAGGATACGGAGAGCTGACCATCCCAAGATTACAGCTGGCGTTCATCGAGAAATTTGCATGGAACACGCAACACAACGGAGTTGACCTTCCTGAAATCTATGTCCAAGATCCAATTTCTGGTGTAAGGCATGAACTGGAAGATCTTTCGGACGTCAAGGATAGATCTGTATTGGTGTTAAATGTCGAAGCGCTTGACGAAGTCAAGAAGCAAATTGATGAAGGGCTTGGGGGCGTGCAGAAGAGCTTGGAAGGAGTACGGTCCTTGCTCGAGGGACAGACGACAATGATGCAGCGGTTTTCAGATCGACAACTTGAGACCTCTAAGGAAATGGCTCGCATGTCTGCCGTACCCAGTCACCATCCCTCCCGGACGCCAACCCTGCCTTCCGGAAAGTTCGCCGCTCCCGCACCATCTGAGGCCTCGTTACAAGAGATTCAGAGCCTGCGGCGCGAGATCGCCGTCCTACGGCAGACATACTCTACCATGTCGTCAGATTTCACTGCAGCAATGAGCGACATCAAAGTCAAGGCGACCAATGTTAAAGCAGTTGCAGTCGAGGCAGCCAACGCAGCATACCAAGGCGATGCCGGACGTGTCCATATCAACGAGGGTAAGAAGGTCCTCTCGGGTGACTCGGAGGCGCTAGTCAACCGTGTAGACGATCTATCCGACATTGTCGAAGAGCTCCGCAAGGATGTTGTAATGAGAGGAGTCAGGCCATTGCCACGTCAACTAGAGGACATCAGCAAAGAGATCAGCACGACGGCCAAACAGTTGAGCAAAGTCAAAGATTTTGTCAAGCGTGAAAAGCCCATCTGGACGAAGATCTGGGAGCAGGAGCTTCAGGTTGTCATGACAGAGAGGGATGAGTTGACGCAACAAGACGAACTAATGAATGATCTCGACGGCGACCTTGAGGACATTACCAATGTCTTCAAGCTGGTGGAGGAAGCTACCAAACAGCAGAACTTGCAGGCAGCGAGCACTGGCGGGCGTCATCCCTCAAAGAGCATAGCATTCGACACGGATGTCGATCCGCATGAAGCAAAGACTGGTGTGCTCCATGAGGTTCGAGCCTTGCAGCCAAACCATGAGAGCCGACTGGAGGCCATCGAGAGGGCTGAGAGAGTCCGTCAGCGTGAGTTGGAGACTCGCAAGGTCGGAGAATTCCAACGCGAGGTCGAGAAGTTCGTGGAGGAAGGCAAGCTCAAGAAGACTGGGGGGATGGATGAAGTGGAGAGGAGGAGGAAATTGAAAGACGAAGCGGCGCGCCGGGAGAACTATGAACGACAGCAAGCTCGAGCAGCGGAAATGGAAAGGAAAAGGGCAGAAGAAGCCGCTGCCGCTGCCGCTGCCGCCGCCTCGTCACCGGAGACGGATGCAACAACTCAAGGGCCTGAGAATGACGCATCACAAGAGGACGAGGCAGCATTTCAAGATGCCCATGAACAGCATGTGCCATCGGCCGAGGGAGACACCTCAGCAGCGAAGGAGGGTCCTGATGAATCTTCTGCCCCACAACTGCCCGAGGTTGAAGTGACCGAGGCTGGGTTGGGTCTAGGTATGTCCATTTCATGATTAATTTTAATATATCTCACTTTTCGACCGTCATCTGGGCATCTGGAAGGCTTTTGAGGAACTGCGTACTGATGTGTGAATCTTGGGGAGCTTGATAGATACGGCTGCCACAACCACTGATCATGCCATTGAAGGGTCCGGGTCTAGCGGGAAGGCAGTCGGGAGTGCGGACAGCAAAGGAAAGGAGAAAGAGGAAGAGCAGAACAACAGAGGGAGCTGGTGGAAGCCCGCCGTCTTCTAGAGTGGCACGGGCAGAGGCAGAAGAAGTCTTGAGAGCAACTCAATGGGGATGCATCTCACACATGACATTGGTGAGCTCGGACTTGAGATGGAGGAATGGAGGGTACCTGATTGCGCATTTTGTTGCAGCGACTTTTCATCCAGCAAGTGCAAGTTCATCATATCCATGGCTTTGGCGAGCGTCTCGTCTCCGGGAGCGATACTGATTCGGGGATGTGTCCTTGGCGGCACGCACATGGTTAGCATGCATTAGCTGTGTTGTATTGCGTTGCGATGCGTTTTTGCCTTTACTTTCGGGGTCACATGTTGAGCATGGCTCGAGGCGTGCGCATGATGCTTAGTTAGCGAGCGAAGCGATGGAGTTGAGGCGTCTGATCTCTGATCTCTGGTAGTGTAGATCCGGAATTACCGGACCCGATCTATATATGTCTATGTGTCTGTCTGGAATATTTTGGTTCTGGTTCTGGTTCTGGTTCTGGGTTTGGTTCTGTTTTGTATCGCCTTCGCCCGTCTAAAGGCGCCTGAGTCTGTCCTCCGTCCTCCGTACGTAAAGTACAGTATGGTATTTTCCTCGTCCTCATCCTCGTTCTCATCCTCGTCCTCATCCTCGTCCTCATCCTCGTCCTCATCCTCGTCCTCATCCTCGTCCTCATCCTCGTCCTCATCCTCATCCCCGTCCTCATCCTCATCCACATCATCGTCCTCATCCTCGGAAAGAAGCTGGAGTCGTGGTTGATGAGATCTTTGACATGGCCTTGGGTGACAGGAAGCAGGAGGCAGGAGGCAGGAGGCAGGAGGCAGGAGGCAGGAGGCAGGAGGCAGGAGGCAGGAGGCAGGAGGCAGGAGGCAGGAAGCAGGAGTCAAGAGACAGTGGTCAGGAGTCAGGCTGGATACACGAGATCCCTACCACCAAGATGCCCGACGGGAGCGACCTTCGCGGTCCAGTGATGAACAAGAATCGAAGATCATCTTGTACCTGTGGTCTGACCGTTCAGGACGGTGGCCTGGTTGAATCTTAGAACCAAGTCCCAAAAGGAACACCTGCTTGCTGCCTTTCCGGTGGCTTAGTCACGACCGTGGAGGCTGCGTCTTTCCCTTTGATGACCTTCGGTTCGACAGTCTCCTGAAAATAACCATGACCATGCTTGCTGCTGGGGGCGTTCTTGAAAAACGTGTCATTCGCCATGCCGCAAGATATCGGGGTAACCGTAGGCCTTACTGTGCCCTGGCTTACAGTGCCCTGACTATCGGCCATCACTTGATTGGTGATCTCCACATGATGTGTAGCCGAATGATTCACCCGGGTCTCGCGGTCCTTGTTTTGGCTCATTCTGGAAGACGAGTCCCGAGATGCTCAAGACGGAAATCTCTCGTGGAAGAGGCCGATTGCGTCCTTCGCCCGCATTCTGACCCCTTTGCTCAATGCTTCTTTGCTAATCGTTTCAACTGGTGACATAAAAGTCTTCACGACGTCTTGCACGGCGGCGGCGGCGGGTTCAGACTCTGACTGCTTGTGTGCTGCGTCAAACTGTCCGAGAAGCTCATCAACCCAGATATCGAGGACATGAAGCCGCAACCCGTCGGGAACCTTGCGCTCACGCGGACTGAGTGGCCACGTCTCCAGGATCTGCCTCTGCCTCGAGGCCAAATCCTTTGAATTTGCCTTGGTCTCAGAATCGTCCGTTGCGACTAAGCCGAGTGAGACGTTGAATGTCTCTCTCAGGTAGAAACGCACGAGCAGCAGGACTTTGTTCATGCGCCACTGGTCAACCAAGGCCCACTCTCGGCTGATAGTCTCCCAAAAAGCGGTGGCCCACGTGTCTAACCAAGACGGCTGCTCGCCCTGGCTGATGGCCTCGTCGTCCTTGGCCGCCATCGTCGGGACCGTTCGCGCCAGCTCGGCGGCTAGGTTCTGGACCGATATCGTGTTCTTGCTATCGTGCATGTACAATGCGACGTATAGGCCACGCCAGAGTTGAAGACATTGTGTCGGGGTCAACGGAGACGTAGGAGCCCGGTCGCCGAGGTGGGAAATTATGGTCTTGAGACAAGCACGTCGGACAGACGGTTCTGTAACATTGGAGAGTCAGCAAGCACAGACAGGGTCGGAGTCGGTCTTTTTGTTCAGTAGGGGATATCGCAAACAAGCAGGAGCAGGAGCCGGAATCTTGAGAAGAGAAGAGAGTCCAGTGCAAGACATGGCACAGAGAGAATGTCTCAGCCTCAGTCTCAGCCACCTCTTTTCAGGTCACACACTAGGATTACGTGATGGCCGCGTGAATCCCGTGTTGGGAGCCAACTGACAATGGAGGTAGACTTGACTTACCACTACTGGCCAAGTCCTTGATTGGAGGAATAGGCTCGACGTCGATGTCTTGAGGCATAGTTGTTACCGTGCATAGAAGGGGCTTGCTAACAGAGCTTAGGAACGCTCGACAGGAGAGGTAAGAGTCAAGAGAGGGAGTGGTTGTGGGAGTGGTTGATACTGCAAAAACCACGAGCAGTGAGAAAAAGTCGAAGTCGGATGTTGGACGTTGGCTGCCCAATCGAGTCTTGATTATGTAATGGCTTGGCATGCCTCAGCCTCGTCTGGTATCACTAGTCACCTACAAGTAATTGCTAGGGCTAAGGAGGCGAGGCTGGCATTCTTGACACTGAACACGTCCAGTTTCAACAAGCAAAGCATACCTACATACCTACATACCTAGGTGCTCCGTACATGTGACTCCATATATGCTACTAGCTATGTACGTGCTGGTAGGCATATTGCAGATAGCTACCGCTACTGCTACTGTTTCCCGCCGTGTTCGCCCAGCTATCACTATGACTACATTTAGCTTAGTATTAATAGCCTCCTGCTCCGCCGAATGTTTTCAATCAACACTGTACGGGGTTCTTGCGCACTGTGCGTCATTGAAGTCTTCACCATCATCTCCCGTATCATCGTCTGCACCCTCTGCATGGTACATCGACGATAGAAGTCCGCTTCCAGACAGTGGGCGATTGTATTCGGACGATGCCCTGCTCCCGGGATGACGGAGATAGTCCATGTAATGCTTGCTGTTCGATTTCATTGGTGATGCCTCCATCGTGCTAGTTCCCGCCCGTGAGGGAGAAGCCGAGCCGTTGTCAAAGTGGCTGAGACGCTGTGGCCGTCTAGGAGTATCTTCGTCGTCTGAGAAGCTATGGAGGACGTTCGCCTCATCTGAGGTTTCGCGAGCGTACGGTGAGTCGAGATCAACACCTTCTGCTCCAGCCTTGAGACCTGCCAGCGCATGATAAAGATCACCATCGAGGTCCAATGTCATCGGTGCATCGGGATCTCCGTCACTGCCACCGCCAGCTTCATGATGAGCTTGTTGCCATTCCTCTAATCCATGGGCTTGGATTGCCAGTCTACCAGAATCGTCGTTCGAGCCTGCTGGACTGTCGAAGCCAAGCCTCGTGTGGTTGGTGTTTACCGGCACAAAATCCGAATCCTGTTCAGCGCTGTTCTGGGCAGCCAGGTTTGACTGGGGCTCTTCTACCCCCTGCGGCCCCTCGTGGTTTGCCTGCTTGTCTTCATTATCGTCCAGGAATCCGTTATGTACTGGGGATGAGGTCGATGGAACGATGTTGGTGGTATCCGCCACCTGCTCAAGCCGTGTTGGACTGGTAGATGTGTCCCTAGGCGGGCCATCCTGGTCGGGTTGCTTGCTGGGTCGCGATTGTTGTCGTTCCCCGGTTGATTCGCGAGCTGGGATAGTGATTTTTGTCGGGCGGCCTGTAGTGGTGGAGATTGGCTTGTGGTTCACATTCGTTTCGGCTCCATTCTCCAACCTAGATGTCGTAAATACTTTGGTTGTGTCGACAACTACAACCATCCACACTCCAATGTTATTGTCACTGCCCAGTAGCGGAGTTGCAGAGATCCAACAGACTCGACTTTGTCCTGCTTCATCTAGCTGCTTGTCTGGGCTTATCTTGGTTCCCTCGCTCCGGTCACCCTGGCTGTACATGAAATGAATTTTGGCCGAAACAGGCACGCCCGTTTCAAAGCTCTCTTGGAGTCCTGATAACGTTTTGGACGGTGCCGCGACATGAGACAGGAATGGGTGCTGAACAATATTGCCTAGTCGGCGACGTAGCTTGGAAGACACAAACACAATCCTTAACGACGGAGCCGGTCTGATTAGCATGTAGCTGTCGTAGACACCGGGCAGCCTCCCGGATGAATCGAATCGGCCAGAATCACCGAGTGTTGTCCAGAGAGCACCGTCACTGCGGGCCTGGTCGCCGCCCTCCTCGACCGAAGAGCCGTCAGAATCGGGGATAAGCCGTCGAGGTGCTCTCCGGCTACTGCCAATACTACGTTCGTCATCGTCTCGAGCTGTAGAAGCCGACCTGCTGTGCGAACGCACGACCGCGGATTCTTCCAGGTCGAATGTCTCACTAAGATCTCGCAGTTTGGCAAGCACCTTTGATTTCCGTGCACTCGGCGAACTGGCATCAACTGCGGTGCCCCCGATCTCTCCCTCCCGGGTTTCGTTCTCTTCGGTCACTAGGTAGCGCCCGAACCCATCCAGGCCGCTGCCACGTTCAACCAGGCCGGTCACGTCCGCCTGGGCGCCAATATAATATTTGACATTGCCCTTGTCATCATGGAGTGGCGCAATCAACAACAAATTGATGAATGGTCTGCCGTCTCTTCGGTAGTTCAACAACGTTTCGCAGATCTCGTGACCGTTTTCAATGCCGCTTCTTAAGCGCGACACGGATTCTCGCTTCGTCCTCGTTCCTTGCAGAAATCGGCAATTTCTCCCGATTACGTCGTCTGGCCCGTAGCCTGTAAAACGATAGAACTCTGAGCTGGCGTAAATGATGGGATTGTCTTCTTGGTTCGGGTCGGTCAAGCAAAAGACTTCGGACAAGCCCCCAACGGAGTCTTCCAAAAAGGTCGTTTGTCTGCCAGTAATTTCATGAATGAGACACTCGCTGACTACTTTCACCAGGTTATAGGTGATATATGCAGGTAGAGCAGTGTCGGCTAAGACATGAAATGCAGCCTCACTTGATTCCTCGAAGGCCTTGTCGAGCGTGGCGGCAGTGGAAGGTCCGATGGATGGGGAATCTTCGTCAGCTATGGCTAGCGGTGCGATTCCTTGAGCCACAGCATTGGCATATTCAACAGCCTTGATGGCCTTTTGGATCTCGAGGAAATTCAGAAGGACGGATTGACTCTGGGGTTGATACATTGCGAGAAATGAAGTGAACCGTGCTAGGTACCCTGGGTGACGAAGGAGAGTCTTGAGGTGCCCCGACGAAAACAGTGACTCTGAAAGTGACTCGACTGAAGGAATCCTGCATCGAGGCGGCGGCGGTCGCAGGTCAAAGTCTAGGACATCTGAGCCTAGATTCTGAAAGGCCCCAGTGTCGGTCTCCGACATGGTACGTTGGACGGCTGGAGGGTCTCTTGTAGGTTGGGGTGAAGCACCTGCTAGAGGTCGTTCTATGCCTGAACGACCATATCGGCTTGACAAGTCCGGTAGGTCAGACCTCAGATCTGGCCCCGTTGCAGCACGGGGTATATCAGGGCGGTGCTCTAGTGAACCCGCCGAGTCAACCAATGTGATCGGCGAGAGCGCTATGCCCGTGTCCCCGTTGTGAGGAGCAGGCTGCTTTTTGGCAGGACTATGGACCGCTGCCGTCGGCGGTCGAGCGGGCGGGTTCGCCGAACCGGCCTGGCTGCTGTGCGGATCGGACGCCTTGGACTGAACGGTGGGCTTGCGACTCTTCTTCTTCAATCGGCCAGAGCGTAAGCGGAGGTTTTGCTTGATCCTCTCCAGGTCCATGCTGTCACAGGCAAGGCGGCGGTTGCCGTTGTCGATGCTGCTCGCCGTCGGGGTCTCCGTCCAGCTCAGCGAGGCATGACAGCAAGAGTGCTGAAGCCGAGTTGCAGGCAGGGCGAAGGAGACAGAACAAGAGACTGGAGTCACAGCTTTTCCCGTCAATCCGCCATGTTCGATCCGGTCATGGCCGAAGAGACAATGGGAGTGAAGGGCTAAGGATAATGGACACCAGTGTACGCGGTGGTGCTGGTGCTGCTGGTGGTCTGATGGGTCGAGTGCCCGTCAGTGGATGCTGAGCCAAGCTGAGTTGATGATTTAGTCCTTTCCACATGAATCGATGCCGTCTTTCCTAGCCATCCTCGAGGAAGCTGAAGCTGACGAGTTGGATGTACAGTATGCGACTCATCACACCGATCTTGTACATCATCATCCCATGCAGTCAAGCACGAGCATGGCTGTGGATGTGGATGTGGCTGTGACGCCAGACGAGTCGTGCCGTCATGGATTATGTAGCCGGCACCTAAGAGTTAGGGTTAGAGTTAGGGTTAGGGTTAGGTCACCAGGGTCCCTGATACGAATTACTGTAAACGCAGCTTAGAGGATGGCTAAGGATGCCCAAACCTTGCCTAGAGGCGCCCAAGACCTAACATTAAGAGATCCTCCCGGCGGAATCTCTAGGCGTGGGGGCGCCTTCTAGGGCTTTGAGCCCCTAAGCCCTACCCTAAGCCCTTGCCACCTACTGCCATCTTATATAAACAGTTTCCCTATGTACTTCACACTCAAATGCGTCGATCCGAGATTGCTGCCTCCCTCAGCCGACCTTGCCACTCAGTCTTCAGACGCAAGCAAAGGTCGTTCTTCTGACGTCCCGTCGGAGGCGTCCGTGTTGGTATTCCTGGAAGGTCAGCCATATGAAGCATCGCAAAGTCCACTGCTGAAGAGCTCACCTGAGGTATCCAACAAACGTCATCAGCCATAAGGCACCTATATAAGTCAACACCCATTCGAGGACACCCGCCGTCTTCCACCAAGAAACATCGAACAGAGCCGTAAATGTGAGTCCCAGAGCGACCTCAACCAGGACCAATACATTGCTTGCGAGGCACCTACGTGCAGCCTGTTAGTCGGGCCCACGTACCACAGGGAAGGTCCTGAGAAGGGGAGTCACCACCATTTCCGCAAGCCCTCTCGTGCCGGAGGTCTCCAGGCCTGGTCGAACCATACGGCACTGGTAGCGATCGAGGAAAGACCGAGCCCGGCCAAACAAGACAACATCAAGATCACGTGGCGGTCATGGGCACGGTACGTGTCAAAGACGGTAAGCAGCAGCAAAGATAGAGATGCCCACAGGCCGGCAATGACGGCAAGGACCGAGGTTCTCTTCTTCCATTGTGCATCGTAAACGAGCCCGTATAAGTGACTGGAATAACGAGCGTAGTGGACCGCGACCACAGTCAGAGCAAAGGCGACGGCAGTGATTGTGCAACCTGTGATGAACACCGGTTTGAGCTCGAACGCGGCAATGTTGGAAATGTAGCTGGGACAGACATCAGCATCCGCATTCGACCGGCACCACTGTGAGCGGTTGATCTCACGCAACATATGGGTTCCTCTGATGAGGGTACCTGGGACGACCTCTAACGAGCCAATAGATCAGGAGAGTGGACAGGGTCATAAACCACGAGGATCCTGCAATCAAAGGCAGCAGCCACAAATATTGCAGTGAAGCCTGCTTCACTCCTGGACCTGCCGCCATGGACTGACCTTGAACAGGCTGCACGGTTGTAGTTGAGAG
Organism: Capronia epimyces CBS 606.96; assembly: GCF_000585565.1. Taxonomy (NCBI): domain Eukaryota; kingdom Fungi; phylum Ascomycota; class Eurotiomycetes; order Chaetothyriales; family Herpotrichiellaceae; genus Capronia; species Capronia epimyces. The sequence goes on from NW_006912913.1 coordinate 146,587, forward strand.
GAATGTCGACCTTGACCGACTGTTATCGGTGTTACAGTAGTAGTAGGAAGTCGGAGGTTCTCCGCCAGTAGTAGCGTCCCGGTTTGCAACGGATTGTCGCTCGCCTATCCCAATTCAAGACGGCTAAGGCCTTGTTGCGTCGGGCCCCTTGGCTTCTGGGCGGGGTTGAATAGATCACCATAACGTATACTGGACATGAGAGATGCCCTACAAAGCCTCACACGACAACAGGGGGGTCTGGTGTGAATGCTCCCGGGACTGGAAGTAGTCTTTCATTGTGCATGTCTTGACAGCGCCATCTGAGCCACATGTCATCTAAGATCCATCTGTTACGCTATATGCATAGCAATGGCGTCAGCGTAGATCGTATCGCTGGCGTGCTTTCAGCGCTTCACTATCCTGGGGGTTGGAGCCTGCGGCATGATATGGCGATGGACCTGGCAGAGGCAGAAATTTTGCAACTCTCTCTTGATAGATCTTGTACTCTGGGTACTTGCCGGAGGACAGAAGCTCCGTTAGCCAAGTACTACCCTGGAACAGGAGTAAGTAGAGCACTGCTCCGGTTCCACTCCAATTGTACCAAGTCTTTGTAGCCAAGCACGACCACAAGTAAAGGGTAACCCAGACACCTTGCTCGGCGGCAAAATTTGGGTGTCTGGAGTAGGCGAAGAGACCTTTGATCAAGAAGCCCCGGTCTAGGTCTGCCCGCTCATAGCCCACGGGTACTTTGGCTTGCTTCTGATAATCAGCCTTGGCCAGATGGTAGTTCCACTGCTGTTGATCAGCCACAAATGAGATGCCTATGCAAAATAGTATTATTGAGCCGGCAAGAGTGTCTTTCCAATCCCATGAGGGCGTCTGCGGGCTGTATGTGGCCAGGCGCTGAGTGAGGAGAAGGACATAAGTCGGAGTGGTGACACTGAAGAGGAGAAGCGATTGGTACAACGAGATGAAGAGGACATTGAAGACGAAGAAGACAGCAGGTCCAATATGCTCCTTCACAATGGCCCAACGATAGTCTTCACTTCCAACGGAATAACCACCCTTGCGAAAATAGTTGTAGGTCAGTCGTGTCTGCCACCGTGTTAGTTCGAAAAAGGGGACCCGGCATGGCATGCTTACAGTCCAGACCACACTGATGGCTGCGGCCACGTCAAGTCTCGTCGTGCGAAGTCCTGCCAGGCGAGCGTAAAGAGCGTAGTGGAGATTGTAGATGGTTGGTAATATCGACCAGACTCGATCTACCTGAGAGTAGTTCTTATTGACCTCCGAGACCAGCAGGAAGACGGGGGCGAGAGCCAGCGAGAAGGCAACAGCTGTGACCAGAGGGTTCGTGTCAAGATATAGCTGTTTCAGCGCCGCAGGGCTCGCAAAGGCCTGAACGAAGACCTCTGGAAGGGGCCGTAGTTGGGAGAGGAATGGAGCCACGGTCGTATTGTACTCGGCGCATTGTGTCAAGGTGCGAAGAACTGGGAGGGCCATGTCGAGCCGCACTCAGCTGACAAGATGCGAAGACCTAGGTTGTGAAGCGAGCACGACTCACGACTGCTTGCTACCTTAGGTACGGACGGTAGACAACGAGAGGCGAGAATGGAAAAGCAGTTGACAGTCGGCGTGATGAGGGCGCTGTCAGGAAACAACCTCGCGTTTGTATTTATACCGCGAAAAGTAATGACGCAATGAGATTTCCATGATGCAGGCACAAGATCCGCCTTGTCCAATCAGCACTTCTCGTCAGCAACTGTCGCCGTAACTCCAATACCTGTATTTCGTACCTGGGTATTTTACAAGCAAAATCACCACCGCAGGCGCCCGCAGGCACCCGCAAGCACCTGGTGCCCGCACATGCAGTACCTGTAGGTGCGTGGCATCTCCTGTCTCCTTGTACGCGTTGTTGGTCGCGTTTCTCGGACCAGACCATTGTGTCCCTTCGTCAGCATCCAACTGCCTCCCTTTCGCCTCCAGCTCATCACTGCCTGTAATCCTGTAATCCCGTCCTCTGGGCATGCCGCCCGCGCCCCCTCAACATGAACGATGCCCGGCCAGAAAATCCTCTGCGTTGCAGAAAAGCCGGCAATAGCCAAAGCAGTCGCCCAGCATCTGGCTGGCGGCCGCTTCACCACGGTAGGCAACCATGTCATCCACCATCCTCTTCGCGTCTCATCTCCTCTTATAGCATTCCATTCGTGGTAATCAATATGTGAAAAACTACGAGTTCGAGTTCAATTTCCAACAATGGGGCAACTGCTCGGTAACCATGACCAGCGTGCTGGGCCATCTGACGGGCCTGGATTTTGATCCGAAATACAAGAGTTGGAAGTCCTGCCCACCCAGTCAGTTGTTCGACGCCACCACGTTGACCACCATCGACAAAGACAAGAAACCCGTGGCCGACAACATTCAACAACAGGCCCGTTATGCTCGCATCCTCTTCATCTGGACCGATGGCGACCGTGAAGGGGAGCACATTGGGGGCGAAGTCCGCGACCAGGCAAAGAAAGGTAATCCACACATTATTGTAAAGCGAGCAAAGTTCAGCAACACCGAAAGGGCGTGAGTGACTACGTTTACCCCGAAGATCCAGTTGCAGACATTGACTCTCAGTAGCCACGTTGTCCAAGCAGCCCATTCTCCCATCGACCTAGATGAGCGACAGGTTAACGCGGTTGCCGCCAGAATCGAACTCGACCTGCGTATCGGGGCTTCCTTCACCAGGTTACAGAGTCTTGAATTGCAGTGCTTGAGCGAAAATCTTCGAGACAAGATGATCAGTTACGGTTCATGCCAGTTCCCCACCCTCGGATTCGTGGTCGAACGGTACAACAGGGTAAGAAGATTCAAGCCAGAGACCTTTTGGTTCATCAAGCTTGTACAGGTCCGGGATGGAATACGTGTCAGTTTCAACTGGCGGAGAGTCCATCTCTTTGACCGAGCGGCAGTCACTATACTGTTTGAGGCATGTCTTGACGCGAAATACGCCCGAATTACAAAGGTGCAGACAAAGCCGACGTCAAAGTGGCGCCCATTGCCTTTGACCACCGTGGAACTACAAAAGCAAGGAAGTCGCTTCCTGCACATGACTAGTCATCAAGTCATGTCGGTGGCGGAAAAGCTATACACAAAAGGCTTCATCAGTTATCCCCGCACAGAGACCGACCAGTTTCCTCGAGAGTTCGGATTCCGAGCGATTGTCGAGCGGCAGACTAGAGACGAGCGTTGGGGACAATACGCGCAAGGATTGCTTGATAATGGGTTGCGAATTCCTCGCTCAGGGAGCCACAACGATCAAGCCCATCCTCCAATCCACCCGGTCAACTACGCTGCGCCTTCCGCCCTTGATCAACACGAGAAGAAAGTGTATGAATTTGTGACCAGGAGATTCCTTGCTTGCTGTTCAGATGATGCCAAGGGCGACGCCACCGACATTGAGCTGCTCTGGGGCACTGAGACTTTTCATACCCACGGACTTATTGTTCGTCAACGAAACTACCTTGATGTCTATGTGTACGACAAATGGGAAAGCAGTCAGCAGCTCCCTGGCTTCACCGTTGGTGAAACCTTTGAACCTTCCGAAGCCAGCATGAGTGACGGGAAGACAACGGCTCCTGGATATCTTACCGAACCCGAACTTATTGCCCTCATGGACGCAAACGGGATTGGTACCGACGCAACAATGGCCGAGCATATCTCCAAGATCAAGGACCGCTCATATGTCGATACCAGGCCCCAATCTGGGAGCGGTCGCAATTCTGTGCAGGAATTCATTCCTACAACACTTGGGGTGGCGTTGATTGAGGGATACGACAATGTGGGTCTCGACGTCAGTGTCAGCAAGCCGTTCCTCCGCAAAGAGATGGAACTCAAGATGAAGGCCATCTCGGACGGGCGTAAGAGTCGCACTGAAGTCGTTCAAGAGAGCTTGGACCAGTATAGAGAAGTGTTTGTCAAGACACAGCGTGAGATTGACGTTCTAAAGGAGGCTGTGACTAAGTATGTTGTAAATGCCAGCACTCACTAATCCTATCGATCTCTCCTACCGATCTTTCCTATCGATCTCTCCTATCGATCTCTCCTATCGATCTCTCCTATCGATCTCTCCTATCGATCTCTCCTATCGATCTCTCCTATCGATCTCTCCTATCGATCTCTCCTATCGATCTCTCCTATCGATCTCTCCTATCGATCTCTCCTTCAATCTTTGCCGTAGAGCCACAGGTCCGGTTGGTGCAGGTACTGTTCGCTCTGGCACGTCGCCAGTTGTCGACTTCGGGCGTGCTTGTCAATAGGACCACATAAAATGGGATCTCGGCGCCAGCGTTGGTATCTACCCGGTTGGTAGACTGTTACCACATCTGAATCTTGTTTTCGTAACAAGTCTCTCACCCATGGTCTTGGGATGCTCGATCGACGGTATATTCTGGTCCTGGTCCTGGCCCTGGCCCTGTCTGACCAGATCCCGCTTACGAGCCCAGTAGCCGTGGTTGCCGTCCCGACAATCTTCGAGGTGTTGAAGCAGCAGAACAATATCTGATCATGCTCATTTCCCGGGTGTTGGAGGAGGACCCATATTCACCTTCTTCGCTGCTGGCAACTGTGGCACCTTGAAGCCCCCTTCCGATTTCCCCGCATTGACCTGAGTAAATGTACCACGGGAGAAATATCCAGCACTTTCGGCCTCACGCTTTCGCTTCAACTCAGCCTGCACTTTCGGATCAACCAACTCCAGACCCTGGACTGGCGTGAACGCGATCGAACTGGCCGTTCCAGCACTGACGCCAGTCGTCCGGAGTCCTTGAGCTCGCAGTGTCGTGGCATTCCCTCCCGAGGTTCCAAATCCCTTCAGCGATGTGTTCATACCATTGTTGAGGCTCGTTGCTGTGCCCGAGCCGGCCCAACCCGGATTCTTCTTGCTCAATTTTGCCATGGTGCGCCGGTCGATTTGCGTGGCTCGAATGCGGCCGTCATTTGTTTGGCCAATCATCCCTAATCCTGCCGTACCCTCGCCGGTTCCGTACCCGACTTCCTTTTCCTCCTTGCCGAATGCCATCCTGTTCTGCTGTTTCCTCAGCTCCGTCATGGCAGTTGCCTCCTTGGCTTTGCGAGCTCTCCTCCCGCCACGTTTGCGACTAGGCTTATCGTCCGGCGCAGGGAGAGCTCGTGGGCCACGATTCGGCGGAGGTTCGGTCAACTTATCCAGTCGCCTCAAACAATCTTCGCGTAACTGCTCTCCCGTTGAGCCATCCGGTGCTTGGTGCACGCTGTCCACACGCGTGGCGAGGATAAGTTTGCCGGAAACTATACGCATGGCTTGGATTCTCAAGTCGTTGGGAATACTTTGGATAAGTGGGGAATGATAGAGGAACCCTTGCTGCCGTATGCCCACGTTGGTTGCGAGTCCACTCTGCCTCTGCTTCCGTGAACCCATCGCGGGAACGTTGCGATCAGGTGTCTTGGCGAGACCCTTCAGGCCACCGGCATAATTGAGTAGTTGGGCTGCTGTAAGTGAGCCGATTATTGCAGTGAGGTTAGGCGCAAATACGTTCATCCGAGACTGGACATATTCTGTGAGCACCTTCTTCGCTTTGTCCAGCTGGAGCGCCATCTCGCACGCACGTATGGTCGTCTCGAGCTCTGCTTCGCTAAGTTCTTGGCCTCGCGTCGTTGTTGCTTCCACAGTGACCACCATTAAGGTTGGACCGTCTAAGACGGACCTGAGGGGTTGTCCGACGATGTTGTCGGAGGAATCAGCCAGGGCTTTGATGTTCTCCAGAGGTCCATTCCTGATGATGGCGACGGTTTTCGCATAATCGATTGGATTCGTCACCAGCGTCTCTAATTCTGGGAAACGTGCAGAGTAATGATCCCGAATGAATTTGTGGACGAGGATTATTTCGCTGTCGATTTGTGTCGAGAGAGAGTTGGACTGGGTCAGTAGATGGTATTCCGGGTTGTCTTCAATTGATCCCACTGCAGTTGTTCGCTGATCCGGCGGGATATTCTGGTAATGGGAGATTCTCTGAAAAGAGGGCGAACCGTCAGGACTGCGGCCAGCTTTATGTAAACCGAAAGGGCTTTGGCAATAGCATGATGGGAGGGGTCATATGCTTACCTCTAGGACTGGTTGCAGAGTCTTCATCAAGCCCGCCACACTCCTCACATCCCGTACACCACCTAATCGCATCTTTTCAACTTTGGCTTTTGTGTCAAGTTCGTCGTCCAATGTCTCCGTCCCAGCAGCATCGTTGGCGGCTAGTTCCTCCTCTTCATCTGGCATGCTCTCATCATCTTCCTCCACCTCTCCTCTCATTTCGTGGCTGTTGCCCAGAAGTTCGCCATGAGTGTCTTCTCCGTCCTGGAAGCCGTCTGCGTTGTCCTCTTTTTCAGAGCCAGATTCGTCGAAATCGTTGAGGAGCTCGTCTGCGAGGGTCGCCATAGTCCAGAGGAGCTTGCTGCACGGCAGCTAAAGGGGTCTTACACGTCTGTGGCGGAAGAGCGTGAGTTTTGAAAAGTCGAAGCAACTCTTTTGACATGGAGAAACGAGATGTGGAGAGTCAACAGCCTCGCTGCAGCCTTGATAACTCTCTTGGCAGTACGGGGCACCTACGAGTAGTAGTAGCGGGGGAGACAGACAGTGAAATATGCACCTGCCTTACTACCGCTCCTTCCTTTTTATCTTGGATGTTCAGGTATAGGAAAATTTTTTTTTTTTTTTCCATGGATTCAGAACTTGTCTTTGTAAGCCACTACCACCCAAAATGTCTGGGGAGCAGAACGCATCTCAGAAGACTCAAAGTAACTCTTCAAAAAGACAGGGGATAACTCGATGTCGGATACAGTAGTGCAGCAACCCACCCTGTTCTCCACCTCATCACCCAAGAACCGACCCAACAAGTGGGACACCATCATTGCTAAAGAACAGACCAAGCAGACCGCACTTCGTACAGTTTCAGTCGTCGCAGTCACCACAGGTATTGTTGTGATAGCCCTAGCCTGGCTCCGCTACAAAAGTTTACCGCCTTTGCCCAGTAGTACGAAGCATCCAAGGCCCTAGGTCTGTTCTCTTGGCGCTGGACTTCGGAAAGTCGCAGCCTTGACTGTCATCCAAACCAAGGATTTTTCAAGCCTGGTTCTTGCGGTCTAGATCAGAGGGAATCTGAATCGACTTGCTCAGGCAGCTCAGCCATGTCAAACATCAATGAGCCGTTCTACGTGCGCTACTAGTATGGCATCTCTCCGTCGCTCGTCTACGATCGAATATTGACCAAAAACAGTTCCGGTCACTCTGGCAGATTTGGTCACGAATTTCTAGGTGAGATCGATCTACCACTATCCGTGAGATGTAACTAATGGGTAAACAGAGTTCGACTTCCGAGTCATCGGCGATGGACGCAGCGCTACTGCGAGATATGCCAACAATTCCAACTATCGCAATGATTCCCTTATTCGCAAAGAGAGTGCGTTTCCCACTCCTGCATAACGGCGTGTGACTTACGAGGACTTAGTGTGTGTCAGCGCCCTGCTCATCGCCGAGATCAAACGCATCATCAAAGACAGCGAAATCATAAAAGAGGATGATTCCCGGTGGCCACAGAAGAACAAGGACGGAAGACAAGAGCTCGAAATCAGGCTCGGAAGTGATCATATCCAATTCGAGGTTTGCCATGAACTCCCTATGGGCATCACACCAGGCGTTGACCATTGTCCAGACTGCGAAGATTGGCTCTCTTGGAGACGTTACCGATTCCGCGGACCCAGAAGGACTGCGAGTCTTCTATTATCTTGTGCAAGATTTGAAAGCATTGGTGTTCTCGTTGATATCACTGCATTTCAAGGTACGACGGCCGCACCTTGAGGGTCCAGAACGTTCTGACATGGTTGCCTTACAGATCAAGCCAATCTAGCTAGATTTCTTCGGTCCAAACTGCCTTCTGAATCGAACGACAACATTGCCATCAGGGTTCCAGATGAATCCAGCAACTTCAACAGTTCTGTGCCTCTGAGAGAAGCGGCTCAAGAGACGAGGAAATACTGCTATACAAGCCAGTGATCATGAATGCTATGCCCCCGTGCCTGGCCTGCTGGAGGAGACCGACTCGACGTAATGCGGCGGCATCGCCATCCAACATCCGCCATCCGCCATCATCCGGCAATTGGAACACGATGTACACTGAATGGCCCAGCAAGTGGGAGTAGGGACACAACAGAACTGAGGTTCATGGGACAAGATAATGGCATTGAATCAAAGGGTTGCAGGATGTCTACTACAGAGTAGAAGAAGTGTGGTGATGAGTGTGTCTGAGTGCTTGTATCCTATCCGTACCCCGCAAAGTGCGAGGGAGCACTGCCAGTGTCGGACGCCGGGCTGGTCTAGCAGTAATACTAGTAATTAGTTCAAGCATCATCTCATCAGCCAACGCCGGGTTCAAGTTCAAGTTCAAGTTGTGCTTGTGCTTGCGCTTGCTATTATCGACGGCTTCTGCTCCACCTCTTCCCATCACTCCATCTCTCTCCATCGCATCATTGTTCCTCTGCCACATCTCGTGTTCCGCCAATACGTACTCCGTACTCTTTTCCTCTCCCTCGGCATCACCGTTTCTCCCGCCGAATCGTCTCCCCGCTCCTCACCAGCTGTCCTTGCGCATCCGGTTCTCCTCGCACTCGTTCCATATGATAATCCCGCGAGCCGTCCCGTTTCAATGCCAACTCATGCATCGAATACTCCCGCTAGCCCTCACCGCGCTGATCTAAGTCAAACCAGTGTCGCGTGCCCTGTACCTTTAACACCGCCTCCAGAAACCAATGGCGACCATCAATTAGGGCGCGAATTTGCTCAGCAAAGGTCTGTCGGGGGAGATGGAGTCAGTCGACTGGCCATGAGTGGCAACACCGCTGCAAGCATGTCGCTGTTCCAGGAGGAGGATATGTATAATTCTTCCGAGGACTTTCAGGGAGATACACAGGCCGGATCCTCGGCAGAGCAGACGGAAGGTGACAACCCCGAGAGTGATGGTGATAGCACCCTCGAAGACGGTGCCTTGAAGATGACTGGAGTCTCGCAAACGGAGGGATACGAAACTGCACCCACGATTGATCTCGCGGAGAGCACCGCTAAGGCGCATGTGCTGGGCGAGATAGCGGGCGCCCGAGACCGGGAGACGGGGTTGAATGGCGGCGACGACTTGGACATTCTATCAACGCCCTCAGAACTCTCTGCGCCGCACAGGAGAAGGAGATTCGGTGACACTACTACCCGGACCGGGTTGCCCTCAATCGACCAAGAGCTTGACTGGTCGAGCGAGGCAAAGGATTGGGAGTTCTCCAACAGGCGACTTCGCCCGCAGTATCCATCGGTTACATTTCAGCCTTTTTCCAAGTTTAAAGGGACGCAACAGTCAGACCGCCAGATCTACCATGTCGAAGTCACCATCTTGACCGTGGATATTGAACAAGCGAGCATGTCGGGATACTTGCAGATCTGCGGGCTTACCCCCGACCACCCGACCTTGACCACTTTTTTCACAGGAGAGATCATCGGCGGGCCAAATCAGAAATACAGCTTTAGGACGAAAGACCCGGCTTGGGGTGCCAGTGATAAGACTGATCTGACTCACTGGGCGAGGTTCCCCGCCTGGCGGCCGCTTAGTCTGCATGCGAAACGCAACATCAATTTTGTCTATCCTTTGAATCACGAGGATTGGTGGCAGCAGGAGGTGATCTTTATGAGATGGAAGGAACATTTCCTGGTGCCGGACTACAAATTGAAAAGCATCCAAGGAGCCAGCTTCGAGGGCTTTTACTATATCTGTTTTAATCAAGCGGAGGGACGAGTGAGCGGGATATATTTCCACTCCAAAAGCGAGAAGTGAGTGCTGCAATCGTCCACATCTCTGGTTGCTTGTGACTAACGATGTAGAATCAGGTACCAACAGCTCGAACTGCAACATGAGGGCCAGCAAGGCGTTTGGGGGAAGGGCGTCTGTCCTTCGGTGGAATTCCGTTAGCGATTGTCAATATCATGTGTGTTTCATGGGCTGGCACTGGATTGCGTTGCTTGCAACGGGTCTCGTTTAGGGAGATGCTGCAGATACTGGCTGGATAGACAGATTTTCCATGGCTCTTGTATCTCACAGGCAGATTGAGGACATGGATCTGGCGACATGACATAATGACATGTTTTCTATTCTCTTTGCTCTGGGCAGGATGTTTTGGCTTAGTATGAAATCCAACCTTTTTTCTATGAAACGAATCGCTCAGGCTCGCGGGGGTCATGGCTGGTGTGTTGTTTCGAGACAATACAGAGTCGGAGTCGGAGTCGGAGTCGGAGGACGGAGTAGACTGGGAGCAGACTGGGAGCAGACATGGGCGCGTGTAGAGAGAGACTCTACTATTACTCCGTACTCTAGTAGTTGATCAGGCCTGGACCATTCTGCGGACTTGTCTCTCCAGTTTTATTATTGGGCGTGACCAACACCAACACCATCACCATCACCTCCTCTCCGTCTCGGTGCCACCTCGATCAACGTCTACCATTCTCCAAGTCGCCACAATCACCCTCTCCATCGACATCCTTCCAGAGTGTATGTCGAAGCCCACCGCAGGCGTTACTCTCGTTTGGCGCTGTTTCGTGCATTGACTGCTCAGTGTCCGTCTCTTCACCTCCAACCCCGCCACCCAAGGCTGAGGGTGCACTGCTTGCGAAATGTTTTTGTGAACTCTACTCTTTCAGGCCATTGTATGCACGGAGGAGCCTAGTGCAGGATGATCTTGAGCCATGGTGCGTAATCCTTTAATTGCTGCACCACCATTCATTCCCGACCCTGACCCTGGCGCTGGCCCTGCCTCGTGCGTTCCTCAACAGTTGCAACTGACTTGAGGCTTACTTTCTCCAGGGGTGCTGTACATCAAGACCTACAGACTCCGACGGTTCTCAGAACGGCCGAGACACTGTGCCTCCTCAAGTCCGACATTCCTCTCAAGCCATAACATCTCAGACTGCCATCAATGGTGGCTCCCACGACCCTGACCCGCGTACCTTCGCTCCTCCTTCGGGCCTGTCCATACATCAGAGTGAGACTTCGAGGTCTGCGCTCTCCACCCCTCGTCATTCGGTCCACAATCCAGGATCCCACCCGAGCCAGCCACTATCCCTTGCCGATCATTACAACCTCCCGCTCCAACCACCGAAGCCATGGAAGAGCACTACGCGGACTTGGACACGCCCTCAATTGGAAAGAGAACGATACGAGTTCTTCGAGACCAGGGTGACGGGGCGGAAAGAGGTCTGGAGCGGCTTGAAACAAGCCATTGGATGCTTGCACGAAGGGGATTTGGACGATGCCCAGGGTATCCTGGATGCTCTAGTCGTCACATTACCCACGGGAAGACTTGAGGACGGTGCCTACGACGAATTTGGAAACTTGTACAGGATGCCCGAGGCGGTCATTTCAGATCCTATCAACGTTTCCGAAGATGCGGGGGACATGGACAGCCAGACTGTCCTGGGTGCAGGTGACATAGACACGCTTGCAAAGTTGGAAGCCGCCGAGGCAGGTCCTACGAGCTTCAACAAGGAAGACACTGACGGCGAGAAGGCCAAAGAAGCCAAAGGTAAGGCCGTTGTCGAAAGGGACGCTATGAGGGTCAAATGTCGCTTGAGCGACCGAGGAGGCCCCGACGTTGTCGTGCTTCTAGGCAAGGGTCAGCGCGTCGCGGCACTCACCCAGAGAATCCGAGATGAAACTGAGGTATGCTAGCTAGATGTGTTCTGTGAAGCTCGATGACTCACTCCCTCTCTAGGTTCCAAGCCAGGCGCGGATACGAATCGCATATCTTGGCAAGATCTTGGACGACAGACGCACTCTCGCCGCACAAGGCTGGAAAGAGGGCCATGTCGTCAATGCGCTGGTTGTGGGAATGTTCCCTTGATTTGTTCTACGGCATCTGTGGAGGAGATGGCCGCCGAGTCCAAGTTGCGGTCATGGGCGTTATGGAGCAATCATCTTCTTGCCAGCGACTGTTACGACATCCGATACCCTGCACAGTGTATGTCTAGTTTGGAGAAGTACATAACTAAGGAAGCACAGGCGTCAGTGTGTCTATATGTAATTGCTGGGGTTTCTTATCAGATGAGACGACTGTACTCGATCTGGCGTTTGGGGTCGCGAGAGTCTATCACAATAATACCATCACCTCCAACAACTGCTTGGTGCTTCTCTGATCACGCTGGTGCAGGTGTCGAGGTTGATGTCGATGTCGATGCTGGCGGTGATGGAAAGGAAGGTGTCGGGAGATTTCATTGCCATTTACGGAGTACGGAGTACTACAAGGCTGAATGACGTGGTACCAAACTTTTCAGCTTCAACTTCAACTTCAACCTTCTTCGGAGGGAAGCTGTTTCGATGAAAGCCTCGTTAATCACACCAAAGCCCAATCATCAATCATTTCCCCTACGGTCATGGATACGGCCCTGGCCCTCAACCTGGTATGATGGTCCCAGGCCTTGAATACCTAGGTACTCCGTCCTCCGTCCTCCGTCCTCCATATCAGCACCGAGTGACTGTCAAATATCATCCACCTGAACCTGATGCTGCGCCGCAACTCAGACCCCCGCTCACAAATACCACAAGGACAGCAGCATACGCGGCACAGGCGCCGAATATCTCGGCCCGCCGCGCATTCGATAAAAAGCCGACGCATAGAGCGAAGACGACGGTATATCCTGCAATCAATCCCAGGCGTTTCGGGTTGCTTCCAACGAAGTAGAGGTTGAACATGGCCCCGAAAAGCAAGCCTGACGCGAGGATGATGTATATGATGGCAACACAGGCGTGCAGCCGACGTTCGGAATAGTATGAGAGCGGGTCATCGGGACTAGGATTGCATCCTTGCTTATGCGACTCCAGGTCAGAGCCAGGTGCTTGCTTCTAGATTCCGAATCCCACAAGTAAGCAAGCAAGCAGTTTGACGTATGGTCTCCTGACACTCACCGCGAACAAAATCGGGAATGTGGTCTGCAGGAACCTGGTAAGGCGATCATCCTCCGTTGCGACCCTGAGTGACAAGAGGTCGTTGGCATCGTTGAATATATCCGCATTTCGGCCGTCGAGTGCAGGAACACCGGGTCTCAATGAACTGGTGACATTGTTGAAGCAATTCCGAACAGCTTCGAGGGTCCTGTGGGATGGTCTTTCGATTGCTCTGACTTTATGCTCCAACACAAGCATCTCTCCTAGAGGTTCTCAGTTGAGTGGACTTACAAGCTGGTGACGGCCATACGGTATTCCCTCATCGTCTTTCTCAACCTAATGACCAAGTCAATTCTCTCTTGAATCTGCAACCGGCTGCGCTCCTCGAGTCCTTCAACTCTCATACTGCTCCAATCTCTCAAGCCAGCCTTGACAACTAAGGAAGCCCGAACATGGGAGTTGTCCAGTTCTTCCAGACGATCACTGATTTCGAGCAGATCAGTCTGCAGGTACAGGAGGTTGCGGATACCAAGATTGTCGAATCTGCGAACTATACATGGGCTCCGATCTTTATCACGGACCATGAACTGTGCCAGCCCACGGTAACCGGCTAAGTGTCCCATCGAAGTTTCTCTGATTTGGATTGTGCTCTCCGAGTCGACTGGAGCAGGTTTGAAACCCGTACCCCATGTTGCCGGTTACATTTCAGCCTGAATTGAAGAGGTGCCAAAGACATGCACAATACTACTGGCTGCTCACTCAACCCCCGCCTACCACAACGCCACAAGGCAGATTTTGGCGCGGCATGGCTGACTCTTTCCCACACACCAGCGTCAGTTACAACGCAGCCTGAGATTGGAAGACTTTCTCCGGCAACGACAAAGTTGCTCTGATGGCAAAGTTGCAGAGTTCCCTGGGAGGAACTCATGAGGTTGAGCTCCTGACCGTCGACGAGGCGTACGGCTATATGATACGAGATCTCCCCCTTTCGAAATCAATCCGGACAACGAGGAGTACCCCTATCGTACACGAAGATTTCCCCTTTTGCAGCCTGTCAAAATCAATCCTCTACCGGACGACTCGGACGACTGGTTTAAAGAAAGCGCCGTTGTTTCCAAGCAAGAATTTTATCAGCAATTCCCTGGCCCCATCGATAATTTCAAGGATGAGGAAGGTTCTGACACTGATGTCTCTCTGAACGGAAACATTGAGACCAGGCACCGCTTGCCGCCGCCCCACATTTCTGACCGACCGCCAAATAGACCACCAGAGAGAAGCAATCGCCCGGATGTCAAGCAGCATAGATTGAAATGGGATCTACCAGTCATACTTCAAGGGACTGAAGTCCTGGCCTGTCCTGACACAGGATCCGAACAGAACATCCTGTCCAAGGACACTGCCAGCCAACTTGGCATTCTGGGCCAGCTGGACCCAAGCCTTTCGACCAAGTTCGTTCTAGGGAACGGCAAAGGCGTGCAGTCCCTAGGAGCCCTTGAAATGGAGATCCGATTCGCACAACAACCCGACATACTGCTGACTTGCATGTTCCACGTGTTTGAGAGCTTGATCCGTCCAGCCATCATTGGCGGTGTATTCCTGAGACTTACCGAAACCATGACGAAGCACCGCGAACGTCGGCTTCGAGAAAGGCACGCGGCTTCTGCGTCCCCTCTGCAGGTGATGCATATCGGAACTTCCAGGGAGAGGTTCAGGTGTTACGTGGACAGTACCTTGGTGAATGCACACGCCGATACGGGCTCGGAGATGGACCTTGTATCCCAAAAGCTTGTCCACAAATCCTCTCAGCGCTCTAGGGTCTTGGAGCATCGCCTAGCAGTTCAATTTGCCGATGCGAGCATTGGTTGGATATCCCACCAGATATTTGCCAGGTTCTCGGCTGATTTGCAGCAGCCCAAAACTGAGTGGATTGGCAAATTGTTCTATGTGCCAGATGAACTGCCCTGCGAGATTCTCCTGGGGGAGGAGACTCTCGACAACCTGCAGGCATTCGATCGAGAAAGCTCCTTCGCGATGGAGATACTGGATCCAGATGGTATCGAGCTCTGCACAATCTTCTGGGCGCATCATCTTGAAAGGAAGACAATACAAACGTTCAGTAGACTGTGGGAAAGGACTTCGAATGCCAGAGCAAGAAAACGGCACGCAGACGGCGATGGTGAGTGTGAAGATGAGCATGAGTTCCGACTGGGCTTCACTGACGTTTGCATAGAACCGCCGGCGCAGGACAGCGAATTATCGCTTCGCCTCGACGACCCGTTATTGGCCGACGTCCATCCACAGTTTTGGGTATGGTTAGGGCAAATGGCATCAGGAGGCGAAGTGCCTGCAACCCAATCTGCCTGTAAGCATGCTTCTTCGTCATATCAGCCATGACTGGGTTGGGAACTGAGCACAACGCGAGTAGTGCCAGACTACATCAACATGCCACTGCTCCATGCGCTGGACGGTTGGGAGACCCATCGGCGGCGTAAGACCGACTGCAAATTGGAGGATAGCCGTGAACTCTTTTCGGAGGGAGAGCGTCGACGACTCTTCGACGATTGCAGGGATACAGTCCTTAATGCGTTGCAATCCACCATGTTAGCCAACTCGGAACCTCCTTCAAATCCGCCTGCAACGCCTCCAGACCCCGCGGAAGACATGGCTTTGGGCTCAGCTACAACACCATCCAGCCTAAGGCCTACTAGGCCCATCACTGCATTGTCCGTCGTTGACCTGTCTCCGACTCCCGGTGCTGTGCCCGAACCAGCTCGTCCCGGGGCCGGTGCTTACATATGTACGCACGAAGATTGTGCTGCTGCGCCCTTTCCGACACAGTACTTGTTGAACAGCCACACGGACAACATGCATTCTAATGCGAGGCGGCCTCATTTTTGTCCGGTCGGCGGGTGTCCTCGAGGTCCTGGTGGTCAGGGCTTCAAGAGAAAGAATGAACTGATCAGGTAAGTGAATCAGTTATACTCGACTGGTTTATTGATTCTGACTGCGGACACAGACACGGCTTCATGCATCTCTCGCCAGGCTACATTTGCCCATTCTGTCCTGATCAACTGCATAAATACCCACGACCTGACAACTTGCAACGTCACGTACGGGCGCATCACTCGGACCAAGATCGAGACGACCCTCGGCTTTGTGAGGCGCTCGGTCTGCGTGTGACCAGAGACGGAGGCGCATAATTTGATGATATGATGATATGATATGATGATTTGAGGCAGAAGGAATCATCCAGCATATTGAACTTGATTAGTAGATAGAATATGGCTACAAGTGAACAAAGGCATGGCCTCGCTCGTGATCAGGATCAGTAAGGCCAACGCTTCGAGGAATAAATAGGAGATAGGAGATAGGAGATAGGTGGTAGGTGGTAGCAATCATTTTCAGTTGGTCCCCTCCGTTCCGTTCTTGCCAGAAGCCTCTCAGTTGTAATTGTTGATTGGAGGATGAGATGGGCCACTCAGACAAGTAAAGGCGAGAGAAAATATGTCTGCAGGATGCATGCAGTAGGCAGCACACAGGATTATGGAGAATTATGTACCGAGTATTGTGAGGCTGACTCGATGAGTCGCCAACAGATACAGATATATGGAGTAGATGTAAAAAGGTAAAAGCGGCGAGCACGTTTTTATTTTATCACAACTACTAGTCAAAGTCGCTATTTTCAGGACAACGACAACGACAACGACAACGACGAAACACACACGTCCGCGGTTCCAGGACAGGACCGCAAACACTGTACTGCTACAATACACTGCTACACTGCTCCACTACACTGCCGACACCGAGCACGGCGGGATTCACCATGTCCATGTCAGTGTCCAGCCCGGCCCCCCCCTCGCCGTCTGCGGTCTCGACGCTCATTACCAACTCCGGCGCGAAGTCTGCCTCGGAGGCGCTGGCGCTCGAGATCATGCATAACCTACAACACCAGCACAACTGGACCGGCCTGAAGCGGCATCTCGTGTCTGTCGCCGCCCCGTCGTCCGGCAGCTCGACGCCCACCACGGCGACCGGAACCAGCACCGGAATCGTCACTGTCACTGTCACCGTCCCAGTCATCTCCGGCCTCCCGCCGCAGCACAGCTACATCCATCCAGACCTGCAAGCCCAGCTGTTGAAGCATGGAATGTCGGACGCGGCGGTACCGGTGCAGCGCGAGTTCGTGCTGCCGCTGTCCCTGGCCGAGAAGTGGTCGTTGGCCAGGTTCTGCGCCGTCTTCGACCAGCTGCCAGAGCGGGACGTGATCACTGTGCAGGCCACCGGCTCAAGCTCAAGCTCAAGCTCAAGCTCAGGCTCAGGTTCAAGTGCACCCAGCACTGCGCAACGCCGACCCAGTGCGAACGGTCAAGCCAGTGCCGGCCCGCCGCCGTCCAACCCGGCCGTCTATCAACACCGCGACCAGAAGCGTGTGTTGCTGGGCATGAGGGCGCGCGAGGGCGGCGGCGGAGACGGCACCGTCGTCTACTACATCATGCAGGAAGGCGAGGTGAAGCCTCGACAGAATGGTTGAGGAGATTCAGGTCGGGGCGCCCCTGTTTACTGCATCGCCCTCGACCACAAAAGTATGCCTGTCTGGGCCTGGGCCTGGGCCTTCCTTATCCGACCCCATCCTCGCGCTCTTGTCAGAGTAGGGAGTCTGGCGACGGCGGTGTTGACGAGCGGCAGCAAAGCAATCTAACCCTGCCATGTTCTATCTTAGCTTCCCTTCTCTCCCTCGACGAACTTACGTCGCTGCCTCGCTGCACCTGGAACCAGTGACGTCCAACCTGCAGCAACACGGTGGCCACTACGGGGGTGATCAAGAGTGACTTGCAAATTTCCACCTCGCCACCACCAAGGAAAGACGGACCGGGTCTATCATACATACCGGATTGAGAGACGGATCGATCATACACACAATCCGGTATGCATGGTAAAGGAAAGCGTCTGAGGTACATACAATCCAGTATGCATGGCAAGGTAAAGCGTCTGAGGGTACATACGATAGGGTAGGGAGGGTCGCTAGACCATGAAGCAAGTCCAGGACAGGATCGATCCAATCCACCATTACGACAGACTTGCTAAGCAGGGCGCGACGTTAAGCTGGACGAGGGAGGTGGTCTTTGTACATTGCGACGGGACCGCATCCAAGGCGCCAGAGTCGCCAACCCAGCGGATGAGGATGAGCATGAGCATGACATGGTTCATCACTGGGCGCATGTCTTCTCCTGTATACAGTGGCCGTCCAGTCTGGTCCAGTCTGGTCTGGCTGATCTGGCTGGTCTGGCTGGCCGGTTGCGTTAACAGTAATAGTAGACATGCAATGCCATCACCGTGTGGTCGAGTGCCATCTGAACATGCATTGATGATTGAGTATGAGTATACTCGTACTCCGTAGTCGCTAATGCAATGTACAATGTACAATGTAGTGCCGCCGCCGTCAATTCGTCATGCTTCATGGCCCATTCCAGTCGTCCGTCCAGACCATTGCGCCCTGGAAATGCACTTGAAACCCCTGCTAACCACGGCGCAATGCCCCCGTTGGTGTCGATCCGGCAGTCCAAAGCCTTGCCATTCATACAAGAGACAGTACATATACAGGAGACGACATTCAGCCAAATCCCAATCCCGACCCAACCTCGCCCAACCTACTCCGTATGCATCGCATCATTTATTTCCGAGTGAACCACTGCTGGCCCTTCAATTTCTCCGATCGGATGACCCGGTGAGTTCTGAGCTGGCCAAGTCTGGCCTCCTTCTTGGCCTCCTTCTTGTCCTCGTTGGCTTTGCGCTCCTGGTAATCCTCCACCGACTCCACGACGTCGTACTCTTGTACAGGGATACCCTCGATGCTCTTGACCCGAGAGCCCTCGACAAAGACGCAAACCCCGGCGACGATACCGGAGAGACATCCAAATGTGATAAAAACCCCGGTGCCCCATGAGGGCCGGTTGAACCGGTTGTAGTGCCACATCCATACGCACAGACAGACTTGAAAGCCCGTGTTGAGCATATACATCCATACAACCAAGTCGAGCGTCCAGGACTTGCTTGGAGGCGCTCGAATTCCCGTCAAGGGGGCATCGGGCATCGAGGTTGCTGGAATGGGAATTGCAGGGTTCCCTTCCAACTCCGCTATCTCCTCCTCGCTGTAAGGCGGGGGAGATTCCGGGGTGCGCGGGTTCTTCTTGTTGTAGACTGGCGGAGGGCCGATGTCGTCGGAAAGCTTATCCGACCCCGGCAGACGGTACCAGGATCGATAAATGCCCGCGAGACGGCGGTGATAGAGTTGTTTGCCTCCCAGTCGCCAACGCATGAGGTAAAAGAAATCGCGCGCGCGCCATGGGAAGAGACAGTATGCTGTCACGCAAAATAAGGCGTTGAGGATCTGGGAATCGATCTCGATCCACTTCTGACGCGCACTGCTGTCGTCCTCACAATTGGGATGGCACATCGCAGGCGCCGCCTTGAGGAGGACGAAGAAAATCATTGCACCCCAGCCGATGATGTTGAGGCCGTAGATGGTCACAATGAACCCGAAAGGCGTGAGAAAGAATTTCCAGAACGCCTGCAAACCAATCATGGTGGACTGCGTCCAGGTGTGTTTCTTGGGGAATCGGTAACCATTGGGATATGTGCCTGTTTCATCGGGGCCGGTTTGTATCTGTACAACTTGCGCCTTATTGGTGTCGCGTTGCGAACAAGACATGGGAGAGTCCTTCTCTTGCATTTCTGCGGTGTCGGTGTTTTTTTTTTCGATCTGTCCCACTTGACCGTTCGGCTGTATAGTCGCAGCCTCCTCAGCCAAAGACTCCTGCAGCGGTCTCGATGCGCTTCTGGGGAAATATTCATGTCGCTCCTCCACAATCACAAGCGGTGCACCCGGACCTGCAGATTGAGTGCTTTTTTTGGTCCTGGTACTTGCAGAACTGGTCCGCTCCATCCTTTGACGGTAAATGTCGTAAGGGTTCGTCCCGCGACGCTCCATTTGTCCTTCGTGGGTCCATCCCTCCTCCGCAAACGCACCGTTCCTGATCTCAGGCAGCGTTGGAATCTTTGAACCTATTTCGCCAGTCGCCTGCCACATCCCCAAGGGAGGGTTGCTCTCGATAAAAGACTGCATCAGGGAGGAGGTCCGCGTACGAGTGGGAGCGGGCAGGTGTGAGGTGGCTGAGGGTCTTTGATAGGCGTCTTCCCTCCCGCCATCTTCGGCCTCCTTCTCGGAGGACGAGTCTCCATTGTCTGCATTGAAGATTGGGAAGGGTTCCGATTGACTGGCAGCCATATCGGCTAATGTGATAGAGGTTGAGAAGTAAAACGGAGGTGTCCAGACGCACAATCAAGGGTGGTTCGCGAGTCGTCGTGTAGCTTAGGATGGGCAGGCCAAGAAGTCTGGTTCTCTGCAGGGCATGTTTACAGAGTAGGATCTCCTTAGGGATGCCAGGTAAAAGGCGCCGAGGAGGATGTGTAGATATGTTTATGCAATGTATAACTTCAATGCGAGCACCGAGTTTTCTTATACGAGCACCCACCACTTTCGGGCATTTCCAAGGCCCAGTGCCCAGTGGTAGAAGAACTCAAAGAGTACGGATACAGCGTCACCAGAGCCTTGGCCCTACAGGGAACACCCTTGGCGCCTACACACCGGGTACGTCCTAGGCACCAACTAGGCACCTCCTAGGCGTCCACCGAGAAAGCCTAAAGGGCCACTAGACTCTTTTCTGGCTAAGGGAGATCGCCCAAAGGCCCAAAGTTCGGGGCCTCCGCAGGTCTAACTGTAAGGGCTTAGGCTTAGGATCTAGGGCTAAGGAGGCTTAGGGGCCCAGGGCCTGCCCAGCCTAATGCCTGCAACTACGTAGTACGTCAATCGTACTGTCACAGCTGCTGGTTGGGCACTGGCACCTCCACCGTCACAACTTGAACAATTGAATCACTACGAGAGGTGCACAGAAGCCCTCATAAGAATTGAAGAGGTCCTGTAAAGTCTAAACTCTCTGGATCTGCTCGTCCTGAATCAACCTCGCTGAGCTGAGTATTATCATAGGTGTCCATGTCTCGACCTCTGGCTGGCCAAAGACCGCCGCCGAAGTTCAACACGCAGCCTTTTTCCACCACCAGGTCATTGTCGCCCGCTGCTCAACACATAGGCCCTGCCCTGTTTGTATTTAGTAGCCAACGAAAACCTCTCGAAGCATGGATGGAAGAACGAATGGAAGGAGGCTGTCAACTAATAAAATTACTTCTCAACCATCAGGTCAAGCTCTCTAAGGATGCAGGTGGTCACACCTATTGACTTGTTGGTTGGTATCAATGCATAAGCATTACATACATCATCATCATCATCATGAGACCATGTCTAAGCTCTCTCAGAGGATCTCCAGCGCTCGGCCCACTTCAGGTCAAGTCATTCCGTCGTGCACAAATCCGCCGAATCTTCTCGAGTTTACAAGGGTCGGCCATAACTTCCTTGGGTCTCACCATAACCGCCTCGAGTACCATGGTTGTTGCGGTGGTCTGCATCCGAGTCAACGCGTGGATCAAGCTTGTTTGCCAAGTTGGAGGAATGAGGGCCCGCTGTAGCAGTACCGCTTGTCGACGAGGTCGGGGCGTATCCTGAGCTTGCATGAGTTTGACCACCATATCCACCGACACCGCTGGTAGGATTGTTGCGATGGTCAGCATCCGAATCAACTCGAGGGTCGAGTTTGTTTGCTAGGTTGGAGGAATGAGGGCCAGCCGTGGCAGTACCACCTGTCGACGAGGTCTGACCGTATCCAGAGCCTGCATGAGTCTGACCGTATCCAGAGCCTGCATGAGTCTGACCGTATCCAGAGCTTGCATGAGTTTGACCACCATATCCACCGACACCGCTGGTGGGATTGTTGCGATGGTCCGCATCCGAGTCAACTCGAGGGTCAAGCTTGTTCGCGACATTGGAGGAATGAGGACCCGTCGTAGTAGTGGCTGTGTTTTGACCGTGGCCATACTCTCCTGTGGTATGTCCGCCAGTATGACCGGTATGACCGGTATGACCGCCATGGGTAGTATTCAGGGTTGATGCATCATGAGCAGTCGTGCCGCTATGCCCGTGGGTTGAAGTGGTGTGGCCGGTCGTGGTTTCATGAGTCTTGTTGCCCGTCAAGACCTCCTTTGCTTTGTTCACGAGACCGGACATGATTGTTTGTGTGTTGTGTTTGTTGTGTTTGTTGTGTAGATGATATGAATGTGTGTGTGTTCAGAGTTCAGACGAATGAAGATTCAACTGGAATTTAGAATGATGGAAGGGTGGAAATGGTTGTTTATATAGACATCCATCCTGTCCGCCTGTCCGTCGAGGTGAAGCAGGCAGTCACCCTCTGGGAGAGATTTCCAGTGTTACGTCACCAGCGGGGTGGCATTCTCTCATCTGAAAGCAGGGAAGGCGCCAGGTGCAATGCCAATTTTCAGGTGTCATACTAGTAAATGGCATTTTGCCTCAGCTCTGCATCACAAACTTGAAGTGCTCTGTACTAGGCAGGTACCTACCTGCGGACCTTTGCGTACACAAGGCTTGCACAATTGTGGCTGCGAGAAGTTGATTGGCTGTCCGAGCCAACAGCCACAATGCCAAGCGGCCAGTGCCGTCATGGCTGCGTCACGGCTTGGTGCAACTTGGACGCGGATGTGGCATGGAACTCCCCATTGGGGTTAGCGGGCCCGGGCAGGTTGTCCCCTTGACTGACGGAATCTGGGGAGAGGCTGACGACACTAGAACAGGGCGGCCTTGATCAACGTTCCGCAACACCAATCATGTACGCGGCTGTCGCTCCCCTTCCCGGGCCGAGAGTGTAGATCAACCTGTTGTTTCGCGTTTGTGCCCTGATGGTGATTTCGGGAGAGAAGGAGGGTGGCTACATAGTAGGTACCCGCAGGATTTTGGGAGAGAGAGGGTTTATTATGTAGAATCAACTGGGAGGCTCTGGTCATTCGGTAGTAGGGAGATGTCGGATATATTCTAAACGAGTGTTGCTCTGAAAGAAGATGCCAAAGGAGTGTGTATGACACCATGCTATGGTTAGTGCCCTCTTGGTCAGCTGAATGCGTCTACGCTCACTTGGCCTGAAAGCCACAACTGCTTCTCTGCTCAACCTCCAGATCAAGCGTCCATCGGGACAAGCTTTCCCCAAAGTGGTTCTTCCCTTCTTCGAATTCAAACAAGGGGTCGTTCCGTTCAAACGCCTCTACAAGGATAGCGACAGACCCAAGTCGTGCCGAACCCCGAGGCATAGAAGGCTCCTTAACCGCCGATATCATCATCGTCATCGTCATCATCATCGTCACTACCCTCGGCCTCGGCGTCCGCGTCGCCCATAACAAGTCCGTCGCAACGCGACTTGGAATCACTTATGCCCTTGGATTTGGGACCCACGGCGTTGTCGTCTCGTGGCGGGGGGGTTGCCTCATGGTTCTGATAGCGGTCATGATCCCACCCCTCGTGATGCTGGCGCTTGCCCTGATCATTTTGATGACGGTGCTGATGCTTGTGCTTGTGCTGGAGGGTGCCTCAACTTTCTTCGAGGAAGAAGTAGTTCCCAGCGAGCTTCTGCTCTTGATCCATCTGGGATTGATACTTGTTGATCCGAGGGCGGTAGGAGTTCGGGTCCCGACGGAACGTAACATCCAAGTTCTTGAGAAACTTATTGCATCCAGTCAACAAACTTTCCGGTGAGTTTGCACGAGCGTCCACCGAAGGCTTGCCATCAAAGACAATAACCCGGTCGGCCAAATAAGTGGCCATGATGAAATCGTGCTCGACAATGAATGCAGTCTTCTTGCTGTGCATGATGAATCGCTTGATGACACGGGCAGCGATGATACGTTGTTCGGAGTCGAGGTATGCCGACGGTTCGTCTATAAGATATATGTCGGCAGGAAGGCCTAGGGCCAGGACGATAGCAACACGTTGCAGTTCACCTCCGGAGAGGTTTTGGACTTCTTGATCGATGAAGTCGTCGAGTTTGAGAGGCTTGACAACGTCACTCTGGAATTGAGGGCTGAGAAACGAGGCCTTGATTCGTTTGAAGAAGAGTTGTCGGACCTTTAATGGTATTAGTCACCAGTATGGTCATCGAGCACATGGGTAAGAGGCTTGATAAAAGAGGCTAGATAGGAGAGGTGGAATGAGGGTAACGGTAAAAGGTGATCAAGGAAGATGTACAGGAAGAAGTGTGAGAAGTGGATGGAGGATGAGGGAAGAGGAGAGGAAAGTAAGTAGAGGGAAATGGGATGGAGAATTGATGGGCGGAGGAGGTATAGGACACATACTGTTCCTGTGAATCTCGGCGTGATTTTTTGGGGCTTCATCGATATGTTCATCGGGGGGACCTTCTGAAGACCGTCGGGCTTCTCAACGCCGGCGAGCATCTTACAGAACGTCGTCTTGCCCGTTCCATTCTCTCCCATCATGACAATGATCTCGGAATCGGTGAATGTTCCTTTGTCGATTTTCAAGTGGAAGGATCCAAGCGTCTTCTCCATGGCGGGGTAATGAAAGCCACGGTTTTTGTCAATCATGTACTCCTCCACCCCTTCGGAAAGCCGGAAGGTCAGGCTTTCCTCACGGAAACGCAGGTTCTCCGTTGGGATATTGCCATCGAGGAAGATGTTAATGCCTTCTCGAACCGACGCAGGGAGGGTGACGACACCGTAGACAGCAGGTCTGCCGTAAAGAACACAGATGAAGTCAGAGAGGTAATCCAAAACTGACAGATCGTGCTCTACGACAATGACATAGTCGTCAGGCCGAAGAAGTTCTCGAATAGTTTTGGCCGCACTCAGACGTTGTTTGACATCGAGGTACGAACTCGGCTCATCAAACATGTAAACATCAGCTCTTTGCACGCAGACCAGCGCGATGGCGAATCGCTGCAGCTCTCCGCCAGATAGAAGGCCGATCTCTCGCTCTGCGACCGCTCCCAACTCTGAAGGGCGTTAGCTTGCCACCTTGTCTGTTCTTGGAGTTGGTCTTACCGAGAACATCCATAACATGGTCCAAGTTGCCCATATCAGATTTCGCTTGAATGAGAGGCAGAACTGTTTTGACGGGGCCTTTGATCGCTCGCGGGAGTTGGTCTACATACTGTGGCTTGACAATGGCTTTGAGGTCATCTTCAAGCACCTTCGTGAAGTAGTCTGCAGAAGAATAAGCGATCGGTCACTGCACGACCACTGCAAGGACCACATACTCTGCAATTCCGAGCCACGGAAGTATTTCAAAATCTCCTCCCAGTCCGGTGGGTTGTCATATCTTCCCAGGTTCGGTTTCAACTTGCCACTGAGAATCTTCAGGGCAGTACTCTTGCCAATACCATTGGTCCCGACCAAACCCAGGACCTGTCCAGGACGCGGCATAGGTAGTCTGTGCAACTTGAAACTGTTCGCCGAGTATCGATGGGTGACTTGCGTCTCAAGGTTTGTCGGCAGGTTGATGATATGGATGGCGCCAAAAGGGCATTTTTTCGGGCATATACCACAACCGATGCACAAACGTTCCGAGATATAAGCGATTTTGGATTCGGGAGTGACTTCGATGCAGAGTTTGCCCGTTCGAACCACAGGGCAGGACTTCTTGCATTCTTGTCGACATTTCTGTATATTGTCAGTCCAAAACCCTTTCTTGCAGCTGGTTAGGATTGCACACCTTCGGTTTGCACTGCGGGGCAGAAACACCGTTGTTAACGATATTTCCTAAATACAAGAGCAGTTTGACGGTATAGACTAACCTTGTCGGCGTTGACAATGGCAATTCTGCACCTTGGGTCAGCGATCTGCCATTAAGCCATTGTGTGAAGCACCTCTTACCTGGTTAACTTATCCGCCATTGTGTCGTTAGTGTCGGTGACCGAGTGTCGAACGCAGTTGAGGCTACTAAATGTGGGCGAGGGAAGGTGGCTGAGTTCGAAGGGTGTGGCAGAATGGGGTGCGGCGTCGTCCCTCCAGACTGAATTGTATATGAGTCACAGCAACAATAGACTTGACCCGACAATCGGCCTGGGTGATTGTGGGAGAGGATGCGGTGAATAGAGAGGCAATGATTGTGAACTGGCAAAATGGCTACCCTCAAAATCAAAATTCATGGCCCTATGATTGGATCAATTGCGGGGTGAATGGCCCGCCGGACACTTCATCAACACTAGGGACGAGTAACACCGCTGCTGTGCTTTGGTATTGTTCGTGCCTGACTCGGGCAGGCTTGGCAGTCGGCTACCATGCCCTTCGGTCACGTGCCTGCCACGGCCCTGGGCAGCGCAGGGCAGGTCCTCAGCGTCCCTCACACTCTTTACCCCGAGAAAGAGTCGTGAGCCCGTACTCTCATCTTTCCGCACCCATCTCTCCATACAACTCTTGCACTTCAACCATTCTTCTTCCTCCCACCCAACAACCTATTTCACTATCTTGACGCGCCTGGAGGGCTCATCCCACCACGGATGGAGTGTAAGTGGTCTTTTTTCCCTGCTTGAATGCCTGTACCGACTTGCGGTTTCACTGCTTTTCCTGGCGGTTGCTCGGCCTCGCATCAAAAGCTCAGCGCCATCCCACATGGTCAATATGTCCTGTTCCCTTAGCTTTTACAGGACTTCTGAGACGCCGAACCGGGCTTTGCTGATCGCTTGATCGTCCTCGCTCCCTGGATCCTGGCTTGGGACCGAAGCTGAAGGTCATCTGACAGCCTCACCCTAAATCATCTCGCCGTCCCTCATCGTTATCGAATCCATCTTATATTGTCCATTGTTCGTTCCAGAAACATTTTTACCATGCTTGTCTGCCGTTGCCTGAATCGCGGATGTCTAAATTATCACAGTCTCGCGCTGTTTTGGGGCCAGAGTCATTTGGTGGGCATACCTTGCTGACGCTTTGCTTTACAGCCTCTAGTATTCTCGCCCAACCACCTCCACCCTCAATACCCGAACAATCCATGTCTTTCGAAGGCGCTTCTGAGCGGTCTGTAGCCGCCATGCAGAACGGGGCCGAGTATTTCGACAGTGAGAGCGACCTTTCCGAACCTGCAGAACCTCTCGCTGCCGAAGCCTCGCCGCCAGGTGTCGGGATCGACGGTGACGATGAAAACCCGCGAAATCACAAAGAATCAGAATCTGATACAGACGAGCCCAAACCCGAAGGTGACGCTGACTACGAGATGGACACGTCGATGCAGGCAGGCGGCGCCAAGTCGGACCCTCACAACTCCTCGTCGGATGAATCTGTCAGACCTGCAAAGAGAAAGGCTCAACCACTGGATGATGAAGAATACATTCGAAACAACCCCGAGATATACGGTCTGAGACGCAGTGGACGGGCTCGACCTGTCTTGAACATGGCAGAGTCTTCTGATGACCAGGGTTCCGAGTCAGATGTTCTTCCTCGACCTCGGAAGCGTTTGCGACAAACCTCTCAGCGGTCTTCCAAACACGCTACTCCAGTGGTTGAATCTCCCACTAATTCTGACGATGATTCTGACGCATATGGCGGTCGACGTGCAAAGCTGACCAAGAAACAACGCCGAAGATTGTTACAGTCTGCCGAGAACCTGACACCTGCCCACGCCGAAATTCGATTCTCCACTCGTCGAGCCGCGAGAGTGTCGAATTATAACGAAGATGAAGACGATGACATGTTCGAAGATGATGATCCCGATACTACGACGCCTAATTACTGGATAAACGGCCAGGAGGATAGCTCTCCGGCCATTGACATTGTTCTGAATCACCGCCTCAAAGCCGACGTTACGACCCCGTCTTACTCAAAAGAGGAGTATGAGTTTCTTATCAAATGGCAGCAGAAGGCTTACTACCATGCTACGTGGGAAAGCATCGAATCCCTTGCGGGCGTGAGGAGTCTCCGGCGATTGGATAATTACATCAAGAAGATCCTGCAAGAAGATATCCGGATCCGCAATGACCCTAACGTCGCTCCAGAAGACAAGGAGAAATGGATCCTTGACCGAGAGCAGTACTTTGATGCCTTGGAAGAACACAACAATGTTGAGAGAGTCATTGGCG
Source organism: Capronia epimyces CBS 606.96 (assembly GCF_000585565.1). NCBI lineage: Eukaryota > Fungi > Ascomycota > Eurotiomycetes > Chaetothyriales > Herpotrichiellaceae > Capronia > Capronia epimyces. The sequence goes on from NW_006912913.1 coordinate 174,590, forward strand.
ATCGTGAAGGCGAAGCAGGTACCGAGTATTACGTCAAGTGGAAAGGCCTGCTCTATGAGCAGGCAACTTGGGAGCCGTCGGGCCTCGTCAGCCAAATTGCACAGAGCGAAATTGATCGCTACATCAATCGCAGACGCCAGGATTTCAAGTCCAACCCCGCCGAAAGCAATCCTTCAACTCGGTCAGCCTTCCAGCCCATGCGGGAGCAACCATCTTACATCCAGAACGGCACTCTGAGAGACTTCCAAATGACAGGCGTGAATTTTCTCGCCTATAACTGGGTGAAGGGGAAGAACGTGGTCCTCGCAGATGAGATGGGCTTGGGCAAAACTGTGCAAACCGTTGCCTTTTTAAGTTGGCTGAGACACAATCGTGGCCAACAAGGTCCTTTCCTCGTCACAGTTCCGCTCTCCACCATGCCTGCTTGGGCGGACACTTTCGACTTGTGGGCCCCCGATATCAACTATGTCATCTACAATGGTAATCAGAACTCGCGAAGCATCATCCGAGAGTACGAACTGTTACCTGATGGAAGTTTTCGTCACCCGCGCTTTCACGTTCTCCTCACGACATATGAATATGTTTTGCACGACGCCCCGTTCTTGAGTCAGATCAAGTGGCAATTCATGGCTGTGGATGAGGCACATCGTTTGAAGAACCGAGACTCTCAGTTGTATGACCGCTTGCGAGAGTTCAAAGCTCCTGCTCGCCTGCTCATCACCGGCACCCCCGTCCAAAACAACCTCGGCGAGCTTTCGGCTCTGTTCGACTTTCTGAAGCCCGGCGTCGTCAACATCGATGAAAATATGGACTTGACCAACGAAGAAGCAAGTGCTAAGATTGCGCAGCTGACCGAGGACATCAAGCCGTACATGCTTCGAAGAACCAAGCAGAAGGTCGAAAAGGATCTACCTCCTAAGACGGAGAAAATCATCCGAGTCGAACTCTCCGACATCCAGCTTGAATATTACAAGAATATTTTGACTAAGAACTATGCTGCCCTGAACCAAGGCGCAAAGGGTCAGAAGCAGTCCCTGCTCAACATCATGATGGAGCTGAAGAAGGCGAGCAATCATCCCTTCATGTTCCCCAGTGCTGAGGAGCGCCTGGTACCGGAAGGTGCTCGCCGGGATGAGGTTTTGCGTGCTCTTGTTACGAGCAGTGGGAAGATGATGCTTCTGGACCAGCTTCTGACCAAGCTGAAGCGCGATGGTCATCGTGTGCTCATTTTCAGCCAAATGGTCAAAATGCTGGACATTCTCGGAGACTACATGGAATATCGAGGTCATGCCTATCAGCGTCTTGACGGTACTATCGCTGCCGCTGCCCGACGTATCGCCATTGACCACTTCAATGCTCCCGATAGCAGTGATTTCTGCTTCTTGCTCTCGACCAGAGCGGGTGGTCTCGGAATCAACCTGATGACTGCCGACACCGTCATCATCTTCGATTCCGACTGGAACCCGCAAGCAGACCTGCAGGCCATGGCTCGGGCTCACCGAATCGGTCAAGTGAAGCCTGTCAGTGTCTATCGGTTAGTGTCCAAGGAGACAGTTGAAGAAGAAATCCTCGAGCGTGCGCGAAACAAGCTCATGCTGGAGTTTCTGACCATTCAGCGTGGTGTCACAGACGAAAAAGCTCAAGCACGACGTAGCGCCATGGTTGGCGAACCTGGCAGCTCCAGTGAAATCTCCCGGATCCTCAAAAAGCGAGGACAGAAGATGTTTGAGCAAACAGACAATCAGAAAAAGCTTGAAGAACTCGACCTGGATGCGGTGCTCAACAGTGCCGAAGATTATAAGGTCGAGCAACCAGACGGAACTGAGGCAGACGGCGGAGAGGATTTCCTGCGAACGTTCGATTTTGTTGACGTCAAGGTCGACGAGCTATCTTGGGACGACATTATTCCCAAACAACAACTCGAAGAGATCAAGGCCGAAGAGCAGCGCAAAGCTGATGAGAAGTATCTCGCAGAAGTCATCGAACAAAACAAGCCCCGAGTACGCAACCATCAGGTCGAGGATCGAGAAGCTCGCAAGGCACGACGTCAGGAGCAACGCCAGAAAGAAATCGATTCAGACAGCGGGTCCGAAGACAATCCCAAGGCTGACCCGGCCCGGCCCCTGAGTGAGCGGGAATATCGGTATCTAATCAAAGGTCATCTCCGATACGGTTCGATTGACGATCGTCAGGAAGAATTCTTGGCCGAGGCACGCCTCCGCGGTCGGGACATCGGCGTGGTTAAAGCCGCCATGCAAGAGGTGTGGGACAAGTCAGTCGAGCTATATCAAGAAGAGCAGAATCGTATGGCCGAGTTAGAGCGTACTTCCAATCGCCCGATCACCAAGAAGGATAGGAAAGCAATCCTGTTTGAGCTCCACGGAGTGAAGCGCATCAACGCCGAGACCATCCTCGATCGACCGGGCGAAATGCGATTGCTACAAGAAGTTACCTCCAGAGAATCCGACTTCAGATCCTTCCGCATTCCCGAAGCTACCAAGAGCGCTGGTTATACTTGCGCGTGGGGCGCCAAAGAAGATGGCATGCTCTGTATCGGCATTGCTCGTCACGGCTATGGCGCGTGGGAGAGGATTCGTGATGATCCCGACCTTGAACTGAAAGATAAATTCTTTCTTGAAGAACATCGGGTTGACAAGAAAGCCGAACGTGAGAAGGGGGATGAGAAGAATGCAAAGTCACCTGGGGCAGTTCATCTGGTCAGACGTGCCGATTATCTCATCTCGGTCCTCAAGAGCAAATATGGAAATGATCCAGCTGCGAAGAAAGCGGTTGAAAATCATCATCGGAACAACAAGAAGCACAATGGCGAAAAGGCCGGAGGCACCGAATCGCCTGCTCCTGGGTCTCATCGCAAGACAAATCGTGATTCAGAGAAGCCTAGACATCGAGTCAGTCAAGCTCATCGTGAAAATTCTGAGAGACATGGCACTCCCAGATCCGAAGGACGCCATGCCCATGGCAAACACGACATTGAGAGCAAAGACCATAGGGATCGCAAGCACCGCGATGAACATGGTCACACACGCCACAATAGGCATGCAAGTGATCACAGACGCGGCGAGAATGCTGCCAATGGATCTGCTCCCGAAGTCGATCCCCTGATGCTGATGCTATTCAAACCTGTCAGAGAAAGTTTGAAGAAGATCAAGGCAGCGACCAAGAGCGCCATCCCAGATGCACAGGCACGAGCGAATGAACTGAGGATGCTGCTGAAAGAAATTGGCAGCTTCATCACCGAGCAAGTTGCGGAGCTTGACGATAACCACGATTCTGTGGAAAAACGCTTCTGGTAGGTCTAACAGATCCGGCGCTTAAGCATCTGGCTAATAGTCAATAGGGAATATGCTGCGACCTATTGGCCAAACAAAGGTATTAGAGGCAAGGAACTTCAAACCATCCATGGCAAAATTGTGGCTTCCGACAACAAGCTTGCTGGTGAAGGATCGCCCAATGACGAGTCTAACAACGTTGATGGTCGAGCCAATGGATCGTACCAGACTTCACCACCCCAGTAATGAATGAGTTCCGAGATCCTACAACAAAACAGCCTGGACCGAAATACTGTGGTAGATGGACGCTGGTCCAAGGCCTGAAATGGTGCTTGTTGGTTCTCAGCATACGTCTACGGTTGTCAAATTACCTGACAAAGGCACATCACAAGTAAAATCATTGCCCAGGGACCACATTGTTTTCTGCCCCAGTACCAAACACCAAACAAACTTCGAAATCATGAGCATTTAGCGACCGCATCGCATTGGACGACTATTATGGGTTTATCGTAAGGTTAGAGCTGGAAAAAGACCAAAAGTGGAGGAAAACATCAGACCAGCAGTCTCGGCTACCGTGCTTTGCTGTGACCACGTCGCCATCGGAGTTGGGGGGATTCTGTTGGGGATGGCACGCTGGTCAGTATTACTGAGCGATTGCACGAGCATGGAGCCATGGAGTTGGATTGACTTGACTTGGGACAGCTGATGGGAGGAAGTGGAGGACAAGGGCGGCACAACGAGACGAATGGTCGATGGGCATTAAAAGTTACTGGCGGAGGATGTGAGGCCAGTCTAACAATGGAGGATGGGGATGGAAGGGAAGCAGGGCACATGATTGAGAGCTTGTGAACCCAGTGATTGATATTGGGATTCGAGTGGCCGCAGACAGTACGAGTACAGTCGCGAGCCCGACATACAGCACCAGTACCTTAGTAAAACCGTGATAGAGCGAGTGTGTACTTGTTCCACCCAGCACCACAAGCATATTAGTCTGCGATCAAAGCATCCCATGAGACTCGAAGCCCAAGGCTGGTGCCGCCGCACACGGTAGTGAAAGTTGGAGTCTGTAGGTGAAGCCAGAGAGCCTTCCCAATTCCATGGACGGCAAGGTTGCAGAGCAACCAGAGTGTGTACTACTACTATATCATTGAATTACATGCTGGCACCTGGCAAGGTCTGAGTGAGTAGATAGGCTGTAAAATGTTTTTGTTTCATCTGCCTTGATTTCTCTTATCTGCTTACAAGAGGTCGTTCACATTCCAGATGCTGTCTTCGAGATTAAACACGCCAAAAATTCAACCCAGCAGGGAGAAAGGAAAAAACAATGCCCACCCACCCCCCCCATTCGCCGCCGTGTCTCGTTGTATGCCATCCACCCCCCGTTGAAAAATGTGCGTCCACCTACCATTGATCAGAAAGAACATGTTGGGGACTATGCCTTCAAGCGTCTCTCCTCGCAAGGCCCGCAAACGGCCTTCTCCTCGAGCTTCCGCGTGATACCTTTCCTCATCTCCTTCTCCGTGGGTGTGACCTCGACGTCGCGGATGAAGAAGCGTCCTTCATCGCCAAATCCTCCCCCGCATTCGAAACAGACGAAACAACGTTCGTGATACTTGCCGCCAAGTGCTTCGACAGTCAATTCGTCTAGGATCTGCTGCTTACACTCTCTGCATCGTGCCGAGGTGCGCTTCGTGTGGCAGGACACACAGTATGCGTAGTTGTCACGTTCCACGAAGGGCGTAGTGCTGTCGAAGGGGTCGCCACACTCGGCGCAAAAGAAATGGCCGACGTGCCACTCCGCCCCAGCCGCAACGACGACTTCGCCTTCAATGGGGGTTTTGCAGGAGCGACAGCGTGGAGAGAAAAATTCGTGAAAGTCGAGGTGGCAGTAGAACCGTAGAGGGTCGTTAGCTGCGTCGGGGGAGCTTGGGTCAATGCCTAGGCTTTCGAGTCGTTCCGAACGTTTGTCGTCGGGTTCTGGGTAGAATGAAACACATTCCAGCAACGTCGAACAATGGTAGCAGGAGAAGCATTCAGGGTGGAAGCGGGCTTTGAGGCTACTGGTGCGTGAGCCCGACGCGGTAACGATGCGGCCGGAGATGGGTAGTGCACAGCTTGAGCACGACACCGTTGGCATCGAGTGCCGAGACAGCCAGGGCAAACGACTGGACGAGCCATTTTGCATTGCAGGTTTGGTAGGGACTGTTGCCGTTGCCGTAGGCTGCGGCAGTGGTCTGGGAGGTCGTTTGGTTTCATCCACTAGGTTGACAGTCGGCAGGGGAGACTGACTTACGTCGTCGCCAATGGTGGTGATGGGAATTTCCTCTCCGTCGTCCTGAAGACGTATCGTTGGCACAGTTGGGGCAGACACCGTCAGAGATGGGACTGCTGGATTTTGTCTTTGGTGTAGCTCCTCGTCAGGAAGATTGATCGTTGGAATAGCCGAAGCAGAGACAGTTACTTCAGGAATATGGGGGCCAGCCTTAGGCAAAGGCCGGTCACCAAACCTAGCAGCTGTTGGAGACTGTGTCAATTTAATGGCAGGTCTGTCAATGTCTAGACTTGTCTTGGGCGAGTCACCAGATGGTTTCCATGACGGATCAAAGCTGACAATGGGCCGACCCAGATGATCACTGACGGCAGTCGGTGTGGGTAGATTGGGACTCCTGTCTTTTCTCTTCATGCTCGTTGCTGCTCGGATATCTTCACTTCGGATTTCTAGTGTGCCGGCTGATTTAGGTGTGTCCGGCGCTTCAATGACATCGATGGGAGGCGCTGGTGGAGGTGTGTTGGCTGTATAGCCTGCATTTCGAGACTGACTAGGCGGATTCTTGTGAATTTCGAATGGATCGATCCTGGGCATGTCTGGAAGCGGTGCGGTCTCTGGCTTGTCAGATACCTTTTTCTTGAGCCAAGGAAGCGTATTTCTGGACTTGACTCTCAGAGGTAGTGTGGTACTCGGAGGCTTGATAGATGCCTGGGAAAGGTCGTCCTTCGGCTCTGGTTCTTCGTAAATTTGGCTTTCAGGGTTCGGGAAAGACACCTTCCGAGACCCGCTGGCTTGTCGATGTCCGTTGCTCCGTCTCCTTGCGTAGGATTTCAGTTCAGGATTGCGATAGGCAGCAGACTTTTCCTCCTCTTCAGCTTTCGGGTTTTGATGTCTCCACACCAGGTCGGCCGCTTCGCTCTGAGCTGCATCGTAGATTCTCTTCTCATCGTCCTTATGGTCAATGAATTCTAATGCTTCTCGTAGGTTGTGGGCCTCCTCCTTTTCCAACACCCTACTTATTGATTCCACGTATACACCTTCGTCAGGAGGTGGTGGGATCTGGACAATGGCTGTGGGAGACACCTTTCTGCCCTTGAGAACCGGTAGGTCACTGTGAGGAGGTTGGGCTAGCGGCCGACTTCTGACGGAGGATGGTGTGGAAGAAAAGGAGACTGATTTGTGCACGATGGGATGGTCTCCATTGCTTGAAGGTGCTTCATCTTTCTGGCAATCGTTGTGCCGAGAAACAGCACTTGGAGCAGAGTCGGAGCGTGCTACCGAAACCTGAGAGGCTGTCGTGCCGTGTGCTTTGGGAGAAAAGGGAGGTGGGCGGGAGCCTGTTGGTCGAGCAGGTCGATTGTTTCGTAGGTTCTCGAGATAGGTCGCTGAACAGCTTTGTGAGTACTGTGACTTGAATGGAGGGCTCCGAGGGGGCATTGTTGGTTACGAAGATGAAGAGACACAGAACGTACACTTTTGCTCAGCGGTCATGCAGGTGGGTTGAGGCGGAGACACTTTCCTGCCACCTAAGCTGCTGCGTTTGTGGAACATGATGAACAGTTGTGTATTCAATTCAATAGAAGCAATGTAATAGGGTTTACGGACGGAGTGTCCTGTCGTGTACCGGGGGCAGAGGACGGGGGCAACGGTAGGGTTGTTGGGCAGAAGTGAACGCAGCACCACAGGAATAAGAGATACATCAACAGTCAAACACAATATTCGGGGTTGAGAACTCAACTTGAAGGAACAGCCAACTGAGTTATTCACCTTGGTAGAGGCCGTACGTTCGACCAGGGAGGGCACCGGCATGATGCAGCGCAGGCAGCTTTTTCCTGTGTTTGCGGCCGGTGGTTGCGAGGCCAACCAGAGTCTTAGCTAAGGACGACCTTCAACCCCTGAACCCTGAACTCTGTGAACTCTGAACTCGCCGACAGCTGCGATCTAACTATGTATCCCGTACGGATACTCCGTACCGATGTCTCAGCATGCTCGTGTCTGGGGTCTGGGGAGATACTGTTCTCTCCAACGGTGTATCCAGTCCAGCAGCTGCCCTGCATCATTGACACAAAAGTGGTAGTGGTCGGTATACGGAGTGTCCCGGCGCTCCCCCAAAGGAGATGTCCGCCTGCGCTTGTCACCGATGACACGAAGCACGAACTTTTTCTGTTTTCTGGGGAACAACTACGGAGTCTCAGTAGTAGAGCACATCTGGAGCCCCATCCCATCATGGGTCTCCAACGCACATCGCAATATGTCTTGGTCGGCAGGGTTGACTTTCTGTTGAACGCGCGGTGACTCATCCGTGCGCCGTGCGGAGCTGCCTCGGCTTTGCTGCATTGCTAACATTTCCAGACTCGTCCTCGTCTCTCTGTCCTCTTATTCCTGTCGCTCGCTGTTTTCTTTTTTTACAGAGTGGATGGAAGTTGGAGGTTGGAGCTGTCAAAAAAAACGGGAAATAAGATAATGGCAGACATCATCACCACAATTACAGGCCGTGTTCCCTGCCAGAATCGTCCCCGTCATGAGAGGGAATCCGAGAAAACTATCGACATCGAGCAGACATCCTCCACGCTGCCCAAGATCGACGATCCGCCCCCAGACGGAGGATACGGCTGGGTCTGTGTGGCCTGCATCTTCTTCATAAATGGTAAGAACAACAACTGTATTCTCATTCGAGATGTCTGGATCTTGCGAAACATCGTATGTGTCGAACCATGCCTGATCAAGGTCGGATCCGGGGTAAATCGAGATCGCTTCTTCTACAACTACTATACACATACTAGCACTATCACCCAATCGCACTCTTTGCAGGTCACATCAAATCAGCCACTACACTGTCTGACGGACGAATTATAGGACATACATGGGGCGTCAATTCGACATATGGCGTCTTTCTTTCATACTACCTCAACAACGACTACTTCCCGCACACTTCGGCCCTGACCTACGCGTTCATCGGTGGGCTATCCATCTCTCAAGCTGTCCTAATCGCCCCTCTTGCAACGCACGTCATCCACCTTTACGGCACGAAAGTATGCCTTCACCTAGGCGTCTTCTTCGAGACATTGGCCCTTATTGGTGCCAGTTTCGCCAGGCAGAGATACCAGATCATTCTAGCCCAGGGCTTCTGTTTCGGCTGGGGCATGGGGTTCCTCTTCGTCGGCTCGGTGGGGATCATTCCTCAGTGGTTTGACAAGAAACGCAGTGTCGCCAACGCCATCGCTGCTGCAGGGTCTGGCCTGGGTGGTTTGATGTACAGTCTCGTCACCCAGCGCGTGATTGACACGATGGGTCTTCCATGGGCGTTTCGTGTTCTGGGAATCTGCAGTTTCGCAGTCAACCTGACGGCTTCAAATCTCATTCGCGACCGCAACAAACAAACTGGATCGCGGCACAGAGCCTTGGACACGAAAATTCTCCGGCGTCCTGAATTCCTCTTTCTCCAAGGCTGGTCCTGGTTCAGCATGCTGGGCTATACCATCTTGCTCTTTTCGCTGCCTGCCTACGGTCGCTCGATTGGCTTAACCGCGCAACAAAGCTCCATCGTAGGCGCAGTACTTAACTTGGGTCAAATGCTAGGTCGACCCTTTATTGGGCTCACCTCGGATCGCTGGGGCCGTCTCAACCTCGCCACCTTTTATACATTCCTCTGCGGTGTCTTCTGCCTTTCATTTTGGATCCCTGCCGAAGTTGTCTCTTCGCCTATGGGCTTGTTGTGCTTCTTTGCCATCGTCGGCGGTGCACTGGCCGGCACTTTCTGGGCCACTATTGCACCGGTCGCTGCCGAGATCCTGGGCCTTGCAGACCTCCCTGCAGGACTCAGCCTGACCTGGCTTATTATGGTGCCGCCCACGACATGCGCCGAGGCTATCGCATTGCAACTGCGACGTCAGCATGCCCACAGCTGGGTCTATCTGCCTCCCCAGATCTTCACCGCTTTGACGTATTTCGCTGCAGCATTGTGCTTGTGGGTAGCACGAGGATGGAAGGTTGGACAGCTGGATTGGCAGGCAAGCGACCAGCGGGAAAGGGAGTGGGAGCTGGCGACGAGGCAAGATAGTCCACTGACCGAGAACAAAGGCCCGGGGCCCGATGGCAGCAACCTGAACGTGCCAAACGAGGGAACAGTCCGGGATACCGCTCAGGAAAACGGCATCACGACGAAACGGGACATCTGGCGTACTAGAAATATGGTCAAGAATATGTTGGCCCGGGAAATCGTGTAGCCACAATAAGACAAGTGATACCGCTCATGTACAAGGCATATGACCGGCAATATTAATCTCCAGATACAGTACACCGTACACAGTTTCCACTTTCCACTTTCCACTTTCCACCGCGCACAACACTCGCTCACCGTCCTGGAGAGACCGACGGGTGTTCTAGCAGACACATAGACCGGTGGTATCTCCCTAGGGTCCAAGGCCAGGCTTCCCCTTGTCAAACATTTACGCACCGAAAGGTGGAGAAAGAATCCAACAAGGTGCAAGAGCATGAAAATACACTGGGTTTGGCAAATGGACTGGATGGATGGATTTCTCAACCTAAAATATCATATCTGGCTGGTTTAATACCTCTCCATTGTCCCTGCTGCCCAGCTTCCACCAGTCCCATACCGGCGCAAATGTAGAGCACCGTCTGGACAACCAATCCATCGCCCGACGCAGAAACGAGCAGTCAGACGACCAACGCTGAATGAAAATATGCAAGCGAAACACCCCTTCCGAAGATACCTGTCCTCAGTGCCATCTCAGGCCACCTCCTTGTCCGTCCGAGGCGTTTCTGCTTGCTGGCCGCTTTCTTTAGTTTGAAAGTCTTATGCCCTCCACACGCTCTTGTAGCTATGCCACCTGGGGCATATGCAATATATCCTCTCAAGCTGGACAGACGAGAGTCGCTTGTATCGAGCGAAAGTCCCGCTTTGGCCATCCTGAACAAAAGAAATGTCGATATAGCTAGGGCTATACCTTCGTAAATGGCGATAGTAAGCATACCAGAAGAGATGCTTGTTGCGAACCACTCATCACTCCGTGCAATAATTCAATATGACAGAGCTGCAGACCAGTGTTTCCAGTACGATCAATCAAGATGACCGGTTAATCAAAGGGTCTGCTGGACAAGCTGTTGCGGATGGTCGCTCTTCATTCCCTGAGCTTTCGATTTGCTGCCTCCTTAGAAATGTTCTGGGCCGCCCCGCTGCGCGGCATCAAATAGAACGTGCATTACAAAGGGAATTAATTATGTTGAAAGAATGGTCTCCGATGGGGTGTAAGACAGGCGTTGGTTGTATGCCTTTGTCGAGACGGAAATCGGAAATGTCTGTGTTAAAACCGGATTTGGTGACAGTTTCCACGGCTGTCGATAAACATAAACAGATGAAAGGTCATCCACCAAACCGAACCAGCTTAGTCCATGCGGCTCAAGGTCGTCGAAAATTCATAAAGTGGAATAGGGTCGTAACAGAAGATCCCAAGAACGCCACAGAGCCGTTGAATGACACCAGGGTCTCTGAAGGAGTGTTATGAGCACCGTGCGTTGGAGTGGGGTGTTGAGATGCCGTCCCCTTGTTGACCAAGGTTCTAACCCGCCTGCGAGAGATCTGGCTTGGGGCTCTCTCAAATTGGTCATAGTATTACATGGACCCAAGACTCAAGAGTGCTTCGATAGCAACTCGTTCCTGGGAGTCATTGACGCCAGCGTCCTTTGAAATTGAGCATAGGGTGGAAGTATTGATAGTCCCCGGCTTAGTCGGGGCAGTATAGGCGAGTTCAGCTGGAGTCTTGGATCGGTATCTTGGTTGATACGAGTACGTCGCAATAGGCTGATAAAGCCGACCAGCACCAGAGACGGATCGGGCTGCAATGGGAAGTGACCGTGCACGCAGTGCCTCGGCGCCGATACTCGCCCAGTCTTCCTCGTCGGTGATTTCGCCGTCTCCAAGGTCCTCATCAAGAGGTTCGGGAGCGACAGAGGAGACGTAGCCGTCGTCGTTGCCATCTAAAGACATCTTGTCGGCTTCGTGCTCTAGCATGTCTTGATCCTCGTACTCAATTTCTGAATGAGAGAAGATAGCGGAGTTGCCAGTGTAGCTGGTACCGAAGTTTTCGGATCCAGTACGCCAGGATCGTTGGCCGGGGACCTGAAGCCCAGGTTGGGAGTAGGATGATGGTAGACTGCCCGGGGGGGTCATGGTAGATGCTTGACGCTCTCTAGGTGGCTGGCCTTTGATGCGAGCATCCCATCTTCCCCAGCCAACCTTTTCAAAAAGGACATCGCCCTCACGGCCTGTATTCTCTGGACCGCCGCCCTTGCCTTCCAGCGCAGCCACAACCAAGCGGCGAGCTTTGGCAGAAGTTATGCGAGAAAAGCCTGGCACTGAGGTTGTCAGGTAGCCCATGATATGTCGGATGGCTAGAGGGCCATGAGACAACAAGATATCTGGGAGGTGATGCTTGGCCAACATGCTGGGGGTGATAACCCCGGCGCTGTCCAAGTCGCCCAAGCTATCCAGAGCCTCAGCGCTCAGCGCAGTGAGTTGTGGTTTATCAGGGGCATCTTGCAAGTCAATGTCTGAGTCCAGCTGAGTGCTCTTTGGCGACATTGGGCCATGCTGGTCGCTTGCGTGACGGCCATGAGGCGGAAGGTTGGGAGAGATGGAGTTGGGAGGCGTAGGCAACATGCCAGAATGCTTCTTGGAGGAAGCGACCGGTACAGCAGTGAAGTTGTCCCGGCCATTCATGGCGTCGCGCGGCTTGGGAATGTCGACGGATGCGGACTTGCCGTTGAGGGCCATACCGAGGGCGGAAATGGGTGTTGGAGCCATGTTCTCTGCAATTCTGCGATAGAAGTCAGAGCTAGAGCTAGACGCGCAGTGAGTCAGCATATACTGTGCGCATGAAAGAAGGATTTAGGTGACGCGTTGGTGGTGATAATGGCGATATGTTATTGTCCGAACAAGCTCAATATGACTCACCACAAAAGCGCGCGTCTCTGCTACGGATTGCGATGACTGCGGTATGGGACTGTGAGATCGGCTGGATCGGCAAGGTCGCGAGAAGTCGAGCAGACCAAGTGTGGCGACGGAAGGCACAGGCAGTGGAGCTTAGGTAAGTGGAAGTGGCGATAAGAGACACAACCTTGACGGAGGTGTCTGTACAGCGATATCTTCCTTTGGAATAAGGAAGATGAAGGAAAGGAAGGAGAAGAAGAGAAGTGAGTGTTGGCGTTGGCTCTTTTGATAATAGAACAAGCGGGGTGGGTGCAGGGCGTGTGTGAGGTGTGTTGGTGTTGGATGATTGAATCCAGAATCCAGATTGGTTTGTTGGATTGGCAGATGACAGAGACGAGATAGGGATGCAAGCCAGATAGAGGGCAGACAGGCCCGGAGCCTAACTTGAAGGCCTCCTAAGCCTGGAGGAGGGTGGTGCGGGTGGTGCGGGTGCACTTCAATGGGCCCTAAGGCCTTAGGAGCCAACGGGTTAGAGGGCTTGGGGGTGATGGGTGATGGGTGATGGGTGATGGGAATGCCCGGCGCCCCAGCAGTAGCAGTACGTAGTACGGAGTAGTAGTACATAAGCCTCGCGGCCACCACCGTCATCGTCATCCACCACAAACCAGCCATAAGGCCCCGTGACCTAGTGAGTGGCCAATCGGTAGGGCTCCTAAGGCCTTAGGCTGCCGCTGCCCTACTAGTCTGTGTCTAAGGAGCCGTGCCAGACTGCCAGTGGTGAGTCAATCCACCACCACCACCAGCAGTTCATGCAGGAAATATTCGGCAGGCCCCCTACGTACCTAAGTCGACATACGGATACATTACTTAGGCTTGTGGGGGGCGTGGCCCCAATCCTCTCGGGCTTGCTGGGCAATGCTCGTTGCCTGGAGGCCGTCTGTGACAGGCTCATTAGGCCTGAGAATTCCTTCTGCTTCTCTGTGGTGTACGAGTACTCCGGACCTCTCGGGGCTAACCCCAAGCCCCAATGAGTGGCGACTGTCTGCGGCACATGGCCTCTACAGCTTCAGCAATTGCACAACAACCTACAGCCTGGCTCAAGCGATGAATGAAAGCCCGCCGTCTTGGTAGACGCTAGAAAACGCACCGCATCTGCCGCTCTTCTCTCCTCTCCTTCAGGAGACCCGGGCAAAGGCACCAGTTATCCTCGACTACCTACTACGTACTCTGTACCGAACGGGTCTGTTATCTCGGACCACACAGATAACAGGATCACGCTGCACCACGCATGGGCCTCCTCAATCGACAACCAGTCCCGGGCGATTGCGGAGAAGATGTAAAATGAGGACATAGAAGAGGCTAGGAGACCTGTCACCCCAAACACCTCAGGATTCACATTTCAGGACTACCCATCGCGATCGGAATCGGGATCGGGATCAGCACCAAGGTTCAACACGAATGTTCTCTTCCAAGGTCCGCCCGCTTGTCACTTTCCCACGTGCGTCGAGCTGGCGACTCTTGTCCATCCCGCGTCTCGCGTCTCGTCTGTAGCGCGCGTGGGCAGGACCTGTTGTGTCATTGCTGTCTGTAAACGGAGAGCTATACCACGAAATCTTCCACGCCCCCCGACACCCATCCCTTGGTTGGTGCTCACCGAACACCGCACCAACAACACCTGTCGCAAGAGCCACGAGGTCTTCACTCGTGCAGTCATGTCCAATCACTATAAGGCGTCCTGTAATGCATGACTCAAAAAGTTATTTGAAATGGAAATCGCAAATCCATGCCTACACTATGTCTGTAGACTTTGCCGGAGCTCGCTTGCAATCATCGACTATAAATCCATTACATTATCATGCCTCAGGCGTAGTCATGCAGTATATGATATACATGACGGCATCATCATCACTCCTCCACCGTCAAAGCTGGAGAGATGTCAGTCATCTCCAGCTGCCCAAAGTTTGAGATCTGTCCCCGTCAACCAGGAGCCCGGTGGTCCATAATGAAATAGCGCAACAGGACAAGGCTCGAGTCGCCATCCCAACTCTGCGTCTACTTTTACATGGTCAGTCTCTTACTCTCGCGAGGGTCTGTATACCTCGACACCATCTGCTCACCCAGAGGAAGTGTCGGTGATTCAGGCACCATTTCGTCATCCCAGCTCCCACTCCTGCCATGCACAGGGCGGTAAAATGCCTGAGTCTGGCGAGGAGTGGATCGAGTGCGAAACAGGCTCTGATTTTTGGTCACTGTTTCGTCTCGGTCCTCAAAAGCGTCCACCTCCTGAGCCCGTGGCTTGCTTGTCCGAGGTTTCCGCGCGACATCGTCAAGTAGGAACTGATAGAGAATCTGTGAGAAGCGCCTCGATAGTCACCGGGCCGGCGTCCCGAGATTCAGCCATGACATGTCACTGTTGTCAGGGGTGCGACTCCGTACTCGCACATGGCTGAAATAGTCGCCGGCCTCTTCCTGACTCCAGCCTGGCCCTACTGCCGGTTGTCTTTCCTCGTGATGTTGGACCGACCGTATCGAGTTCGGCATTGGGAAAGTGGGTATTGAGGGGCTTCGTGTTTCCGAGCTATCGCTCGTCTCACCCGACGCCGGAGTTTGCACAGGATGTGCCTGGGCCTGGGCAGCAATATAGCTGCTTGGAGGTTTCAATGGACGTTGAGCTGGACCTGACCACGTGTTGCCTACAGGAGTCCACGCCACGTCGTGGACACTGGTCGGGACGCCACTGGAGAAAGCGCCTTCATACTGTTCATCGTCGTACTCGTCATCGGTTGTGTCCATGGTCGCGGCGGAGCTCACTCTTGAAACCCGCGCCTGAAGGCCTCGACTATGTGGACTTGAGGGGCCACTTTGCAAATTGGGACTCCCTGCCGCGACGTTTCGCGGTTCAAGACGATTTCCAGCGCTGTCTCGCAGAATGATCTTAGGTGATCTCAAGGAGCTTTCGGGAACTCCCGAACCGGGCCAAAATCCGCTCCTCCCAAGGGTTGTCCCGCCTGAACTCCTGGAGAACAAGCTCGTTTGGTTCTCTGGAACGTGTTCGCCTTGGAAATACCTCCCCCAGCCTTCGTTGGTCTTGCGTTGAGACGCTTGTCGAGCAGGGGCTGCTTTGGTTGTCACTTGTTGAGCGGGAGTCGCCTTGCCCAGTTCGATGCTGGGTCTCTCCTGATAGTCGCCCAGATCTGGCATCATCGGCTTGGAGATGGTAAGCGAGCCCTTCTCCCTGTCTCGCTTAAATAAGGATTGTCCAAATCCCATGCTCGATCCACGAAACCCACGATCTGAGGAGACTCGTCGGATCAGGTGTCTGGGATCTGGTTTGCCACCGAACATCGCTGTGCTGTCCGCCTCTGCTATGACCGTAGAAGGCACCGGGCTCCTTCCCATGGGCTGTCCAGCTCTTGATAGAGGCTGCAATCCTCTTTCTACATGGGTGTCCTCGCCGCTTCTTCGTTTGGCGTCCGGATACTCGGCCTGCTTCTCTTTCTCCCTCTCCATTCTCTTCTTGCGAATTGATCTCAACCACAACAGGAGAATGACCAGAATTAGCGCGACGCCGCAGATGCCACCTAGCACACCCCACAAAATTGTCAGGCTCCGAGATCTACTAGATGACCCCGATGTGGCTGCAGCACTGGTTGCTGTGGCACTCGCAGTTGTAGATGGCTGGGTGTTCGAAGGAGTTGCCAATGGGGCCTGCTGACTCCCAAGCAATTGAGTCGATGCAATCCAACGATTTGCAGTCTGGTTGAAGAATACCACCGGGTCATCGTCATTGCCACCAACGAATGCTATCAGGCCATCGGCGCCCTGTGCCAGATCAAAGTCCGTCCGCTTGGCTGACGGCGCCAGACTGTTATTGTAGGCGGGATAATTGTCGAGATATATCGCTCTTTTCAACCTGGATGGAGCGCTAGGAGTGGCTGTAAGACTGGTGCTTGTGGCATCGCCTCCCACTGTTTCACCATAGGACGCAGGAAGGCCTCCAGGATTTAACAGAACGTTTGTCGTTATGGTAGGCGGAGACTGACCCAGATCAAATGTTTGCAGGATCCTGCTGCCATCGTCCAGCGTAAGCACCGCACATTTCGCCGCAGAAGAATCGGGCAGTGGAGAAGGCAGTGCTAGTCCGAGGTCTTGCCAGCCGTCGGATGGGCCAAAGGTGAAGACATTCAGGTTTGTGGTGCTGCCGCCCACCATCATAGCGCGATCCTGTGCCCATGGAAGCATGAATGGTTTCACTACTGGAGGGGCAATCGAGCTGTAAGCCAACACTCTGTATGGCGGATACATTTCGACAAGAAATGTCTGCGAAGATGGCCCTGTGTAGCCATCTTGGGACCCTCCATATACCAGCAGTGATGACTGGGCATTCATGTAGGCTGCTCCATGGTTCAGGCGATGTTGAGTGACAGACACAACTGGCGTGATGGTTTCCCAGGCTTTGTCCAAAATTGAGTAACGCTGCAAGCCTGGATAGTTGGAAGATGATTTATTCGCTGCGCCGCCGACAACATATAGCGCTGGTTTTGAATTGTCTCCGTCCACACCACCCTTGACGCACACCGCGCCTGTCACTGATATTCCGTTGGTCTCTCTCTTCCACTGTGCACCTTCCTTCAACTCCAACGTCTGGAAAGCCTCGGGTGAATAGACGTAGATGGTATCATTATGAATGATGGAGCAATGGTCTTCGAGCGCAACCAGAGGTCTAGGCGCTGACATGTCCAATGTCAGATCTTTTCACCACAATTGGCGCAGGCAGTTGTTAGAGCCGTAAATGCATTTGCATCTTCTTGTCGATTTTGCAAAGAAGATTCTGGTTACTGGTACGCAGGGCCTATAAAGTCTGTGGTCGAGAGGGAGTAGAGAGTGCGAAGTCGAAAGTGGTCCGATCCAGAGAATCAACTCGTTGCTGTGCCAGAGGGCGCACTATAGGATCTAGGTACGTTCACGGGTTGCTTCTGATGAGAGCGCTTGGACGCAGACTTTCCGGTGCAATCGTTAAGCTGCGTGTTTCTCGAGCGACAAAGGGTCGCTTGGACGTTGATTTGGCCAGAGCTTGGGCCAGGTGAGTTCGGCGTAGTGTACAGGTCATTCAAAATTGACAGGTGTCTGTGGATAAGGGGAGACTCAGGAGGAGGCGTCTGCGGCGCGCAGAAGGAGGGCGAATGTCCCAGTCACGGTCAACTAAAAGAAATCGAGACTGTTGTGTCGCTCAATTGGAGACGCGAACTGGAAGAGAACCAACACTGTTTGTCGAGCAGAGCGAATTGGCTGCTGAGAGCGCTGGGCGCTAACCCGGACGGGGAATACGACCAGGCGGATGGCGGGCTCTTGCGCAGGTACGGAGACTGAACAGTGGACGCATCCCCCCTGGCAAGAAATAATGGAGAGACTCACTGGGCGGTGGGAAGGCGGTAGGGCAGCCCAACTACGTACCTACCTTTAACCACTGCAGTGCCCCTAAGCCCCTTAGCCCTTAGCCTTCCTACGCCCCGCCTGCCCCCTGGTGGGATCCATTTCGGCGTCTCCATTTCCCTCTCCATCTCCATCACCGCGAGCCTCCTTAGCCCCGTGATCCAGGGGTACTGTACTACTCCGAGTACGCGACTACCACCCGCCAAACACGACGGCGGTGACACATAAACGAGAACAATGATTCTAGATGGCATGATATATGTATAGAAACAGCATGGCCGGGCTTATTCAACATGGGGTTACTCCCACCTCCTCCGTGCGGATCACGTGATATACTGGACTCGATATTGTTCTCCGTACACCTACCTAGGTACGATTACTACCTACTTAGGTACCTACCCAGGTACCTCCCTAGGTATTCATGACACCAGTTCACTCCCCGCCCTCGTTCACCTGCTGTTTCGCTTTCCACTGGTGAGCCATCTGTAACAACTTGGACATCTTGGCCGCACTCTCGTCGTCCGCGGGGAAGACATAGTCGATATACTCCTCGAACCGGTCTTCCTCGATCTTTCTCCTCTTCTTGACCTTACGCGGCATCTGCTTTTCAATCTTCTCAATGTCTTCCGGTGACCCATGTGTTTGCTCAAACGACCGCCAGGCATTCAACAAATCAACCCGTTCTTCCTTCATTTCCTTCGACTTGAAAAGCTCATGTGCCCGCTCAAATATCTTGCGCGCCCGACCCTTGGCTTCCTCGCTGACCCGCTGCTCTTCATTTTCGCCGGCTTCAGGCTCGTTAGGATCCGGCACATTGATCTCAAACCGCGCATAGTTGATCCAGACCTTGACGTGGTCGGTCTTGTGTAGGAGGCGCTCGTACAACGCCCGGGCTCGATCGTATGCTTCCTCATACTCTTCGAAGTCGATGTACGCCTTCCACACCAGTTCTGGCATGTCGAGTGTGGGCTGCTCAATGGCCAACTCAAAAATGGCCCGCGCTCGGTCCAAGTCGTCGAGCCCACGCTCAAGCTCGGCGAATTGGATCCAAGCTTGACTGTTGGACGGGTTCCATTCAATCTGCTTCTCGAAGAGAGTGCGACATCGGCCAAATTCGAATAGCTGCTTCTCCAGCTCGATGTACCCATGGAATAGTTTGTCCTTCGGGCACATCCCGATAGCTTGCCCCAGCGTCTTTCTCGCCGCCTGCAGTTGCATTTGCCGCACCTCAAACTGCGCTTTCAAAAGCCATATTTTGGCGAAAGTCCATTTCTTGTGTGGGATGAGCTTCAAGCACTCTTGGTATACTTGTCTCGCCCTCTCGATGTCCTTGTTGGTCATCTCCTCCCATAGCGCATAAAAGATCCACAGGTAAATATACCTCCGCCAGTGTCGCTTCTCCTGTGATGGCGGAACTTGGGCAATTGCTCTCTCGTAGACGTCTCTCACACGTTCCACATCGCCTCCCGCCTCCTCCAATCTGGCAAAGTCGAACCAGGCATCGTAATTGCGAGGATTGGCCTTTACTTGTTCCTCATACTGCACCCGCCGCTTTGCAAGGATGACATCCTCCACTCCTTCCCGATTCCCAAATTGCTTCTCAAACTGGGTATAAGACTTGTGGAGTAAGGCAGATCGAGAGCGTGGCAGTCTGTCCAAGGCATACTTGTAGATCGCCCTGGCCCTCTCGTACTCCTTGAGTTTAGCCTCATAGCGTGCATACGCAATGAAAAGCTTTTCATCCATAAAATCATCACCGAGGGTCTCGATGGCAACGCCAAACACGTCCCGCACCAGTTGACTCGTCCCGTTTTCTTCCTCGAATTTCGTCCATCTGATCCAATTTCGCGGCTCGGGATGAACAATGGTGAAGCGTTCGAAGATCGCTCGCGCACGGTCATACTCGCCATATCGCTTTTCCAGTTTGATGTACGCCAGCCAGGCCGCCTCGTCCGGCTCCCAACTCATCCATCGCTCGAAGACTTGCCTTGTCCCAGGTATATTGCCCAGCGTCTCTTCCATATACACATATTTGTACCAAAGTTTGTCGATCCGCGGAAGAATGGTGACTGCTCTGTCCAGCAAGTTCCGTGCATGGTTGATATTCCTTGTCTTCATTTCCGCTTCGATATATCGGATCCATAGGACAACATGGGTGCTGTCGACATCCAAGGCCCGCTCGAAAATTGACCTTGCGCGTCGGTATTCTTTCTGCTCCAATTCCCATTGCGCATACCGCAGCCAATTGTTCATGTTAACCCTGTTGCGGCGAACATAGTCCTCGAATTCCTTGCGCTTGCGACCCTGGAATTCATGGAGTTCTTCTAAATCCGCAAAGCGCTGGGTTGGCGCTTGTATGCCCGGTTCTTGTCTATCGACTGCTTCACGAAGCAGTTGTTCTGCAGATATTTGCACAGGCGCAGGGGCCTTGTTCTTGACCCGCGGAGGGCCTCTTGAGGAATCCATGTTGAGGAGATTCGAATTAGGATCTGAGGACTCCGGACGTTTCTGGGGATGGTGTCAGTAGCCAGAACTGTACGTGGCACTTTGCGGTGCCCGCAGCGTGATTGCCAGTTTTCAGAGGGTACCATGGCAGGCGATAAACTTTGAATCCGTCACAGCCTGCGGAGATGCAATGCCAAGCAAGCAATAGGATCTGGATTACATAAGAAAATGTACGGTCCACCATAACTACTACCTGGGCGTATCATGTGACTGGCCTGCCGTGTCCTCAATCTACTCCATACAAGTGTTGCCAAGGTCCTCATCAGCGCGTTCCCTAATCTGGCATTTTGGACACTTCTCCGACTCCCCTGGCTGGAGCGGTCGTTGTCACGTCGTTCGCGAGTTCTTGTAATTCAACTGTCCGCCTCCTCCGTCTCTTCTGGTGACTGTTCTCTTTATTCTAGTGTGTCGGGAGGAAGTCCTTCAGCACCCTTCCGGACGATGTGCTAAACAGTCCCGACAAATCTTCCTGCATACCCACCACCGATTAATATTCGACCTTCTCGTTGATTGCCGCACCGGCGACGGCTGCACGATCCGCGACCATGGCGGCATTCCTCGATAGCTCCTATAGTCTGGTGCACCTTGATAACACCGCCGACCAGCCAAGTCAGCAAGATCTCAAGACCCAGCTTGAAAAGGGCAGTGACGAGAGCAAAATAGACACGATGCGGAGGATATTGACAATAATGCTGAATGGTGATCCGATGCCCAACCTTTTGATGCACATCATTCGCTTTGTCATGCCGTCCAAGAGCAAGCCGCTGAAGAAGTTACTGTACTTCTACTATGAGATATGTCCCAAGCTGGATGCGAATGGAAAGTTGAAGCAAGAGATGATCTTGGTGTGGTATGCTTAATGCTGGACCGTCGATAGAAGGCCCGGTGCTGACCCCATTGACAGTAATGGTATCCGAAATGATCTCCAGCATCCCAACGAGTTCGTTCGAGGAAATACGCTACGGTTCCTTTCCAAGCTGCGAGAGCCTGAACTGATCGAGCCACTCCTCTCTGCCGCTCAGACATGCCTCGACTACAGACACGCATATGTGAGAAAGAACGCGGTGTGGGCACTAGCTTCCGTGTATCAGCATGCCCAGCACCTTATCCCTGACGCACCCGAAATGCTCTACACTTTCCTGACTGCAGAGACCGATACAACATGCAAAAGAAATGCCTTTGCTGCTTTGATGAGCATAAGCCATGAGAAAGCTTTGGATTATCTTACTGGTATTCTGGATGGCATTCCCAATGCCGACGAGTTGCTACAATTGGTTGAGCTCGAGTTCATCCGGAAAGACGCGGTGCACAATCAAGCAAACAAAGCCCGATATCTACGCCTGATCTTCGATTTGCTGGAAGCCAGTACCAGCACGGTGGTTTACGAAGCTGCTACTACCCTTACGTCTCTCACAAGCAATCCGGTGGCAGTGAAGGCCGCGGCAAGCAAGCTGATCGAACTCAGTATCAAGGAGGCCGACAACAACGTCAAACTTATTGTGCTCGACCGAGTCGAGCAACTCAGAAGAAGACACGAAGGTGTGCTTGATGATCTAGCCATGGAAATACTGCGCGTCTTGTCCAGCCCCGATCTTGATGTTCGACGGAAGGCCTTGAGCATCGCTTTGGAGATGGTGTCGAGCAAGAACGTGCAAGAAATTGTCATGCTACTAAAGAAGGAGCTCAGTAAGACCGTGGTGGAACAATACGAGAAGAACACCGAATACCGACAATTATTGATCCAGTCCATCCACCACTGTGCCATCAAATTCTCCGAGATTGCCGCCAGTGTGGTCGATGTGTTGATGGATTTCATTGCGGATTTCAACAACAGCTCCGCTGTGGAAGTCATCTCATTCGTCAAGGAAGTGGTTGAGAAGTTCCCCAAGCTCAGATCGTCAATCGTCGAAAAACTCGTGTCGACACTTGGTGAAGTTCGGGCCGGCAAGGTGTATCGTGGCTCGTTGTGGGTGATTGGCGAGTATTCTCTCCAAGAAAATGATATCAAGGAGGCCTGGAAACGGATTCGGGCAAGTCTCGGAGAGATACCCATCCTCGCATCGGAGCAGCGCTTACTAGACGAGCAATCCAACGAGGATGGGGAAGTCAAGGAACAAGTCAACGGTCATGCCACCAAAGTAGCGTCGACTGGCTCCAGAAAAGTGCTCGCAGACGGTACATATGCAACGGAAACTGCGATGACCAGCGACTCGGCAGCAAATGCTCGGTTAGAAGCAGTCAAGGCTGCACAGAAACCACCGCTGAGACAACTCATCCTGGATGGTGATTGGTATTTATCCACGGTCCTTTCATCCACTCTCACCAAGCTCGTAATGCGACATTCTGAAATCTCTTCAGATCAGGCACGTACCAATGCTCTGCGTGCCGAGGCTATGCTTATTATGATCTCAATCATCCGGGTTGGACAGTCGCAATTTGTGAAGGCGCCCATTGATGAGGACTCCGTTGATCGTATCATGTCGTGCGTAAGGGCATTGGCGGAGTTCACAGAGCGCAGAGAGCTGGAAACATCGTTTCTGGACGATACACGAGATGCCTTCCGAGCGATGGTGCAGGCCGAGGAAAAGAAACGCGCTGCCAAAGAAGCGGTGGAGAAGGCGAAGACGGCAGTCCAGGTCGATGATGTTTTCTCCATACGGCAATTGGCTAAAAAGAGTGCAGCTGATGGGATAGACGAGATTGATCTTGACCTTGAGAAGGCCACTGGCGGCGATGCCTCCTTCGAGGACCTGTCGTCTAAGCTCAGTCGTGTGGTACAACTCACAGGCTTCTCCGATCCAGTCTACGCCGAGGCGTATGTCAAGGTGCACCAATTCGATATCATCCTTGACGTGCTGCTTGTCAACCAGACAAATGAGACGCTCCAAAATCTGTCGGTCGAGTTTGCAACATTGGGCGATCTCAAAGTCGTGGAAAGACCGACTACCCACAACCTCGGGCCACAGGATTTCCTCAATGTGCAGTCCACGATCAAAGTGTCAAGCACTGACACTGGCGTGATCTTCGGCAACGTCGTCTACGATTCGCCTTCCGGGACAGATACTCATGTGGTCATCTTGAACGACGTCCACGCCGATATTATGGACTATATTCAGCCGGCGACTTGTTCCGAGTCAGCCTTCAGGACCATGTGGACCGAATTTGAGTGGGAGAACAAGGTCAACATCAACAGCAAGAGTACGAACAAGACACTCCGCGAGTTTTTGGAGCAGTTGATGAAGAGCACCAACATGACCTGTCTGACTCCGGAAGCTGCCTTGCAAGGCGATTGTCAATTCCTCAGCGCAAATCTGTATGCACGCAGTGTTTTCGGTAAGCATGTCTTCCCCACCTCGTTATCGCGACCTACTGACCAAGCTAGGCGAGGATGCATTGGCGAATTTGAGTATAGAAAAGACGGCAGACAACTCGATAGTGGGATTCATCCGGATCCGCTCACGTTCACAGGGCCTGGCGTTGAGTTTGGGGTCATTGAAGGGCTTAAAAGCGGGCACATACTAGGCTCCGGCTCGCTCAGATGATATTTGGATGCGGCAGAGGTGGCAATGACAACGAGTAGCACGAGCTGTCGCGAGTTAGAGAGGGCTCAAGAAGCAGTGACATGTGACTACGTGACAGATGGCGATGAAACACGAGACAATCAAAAGCGATGTATGCCAGTCACGTGCAAGGCTGGCCCAACAATGAATGGTGCACCTCGATCATCGGCCATTGTTGGGATATCCGGATGTGTGTTGCAGCATCCCGTGCAGCCCGAGCCAGAGTACGCGTACATACAGGATCCGTATACCAGGTATTTATTCGTACGTAGGGGCCGCCACCTCCGCAGTTCGATCGATGGCTCGAGTCCGCCACTGGTGATGTCTCGGAGACAACCTGACCTGACCTTTGCACTCCCAGCCATCGCATTCTGCCAACCCACTCCGGCCCAAGTAACCAAGTTTCCAGCGTCATGTTGCTGCTGAAACCCACCATCTACCGTCTCTGTAAGACTCGGTTATGCTAATTACTCTGTAGTGATGCTGTCCTCGTCGCCCGTGTCGCAGCTATTCTGCTTTGCCCATCTTCCCGCCTGATCCTCGACTTCTCGTCGATTCCACCGGCAGCACCTTCGCAGTCAATAACCAGCCGCACGCCCATGGCGCCTTGGCTGCGATTCGCAGCACTCCCAACATCCCTTCTCATCTTGATAGCCAGGGCAGCCTCGCCGGTGTTGTCGCAGGGTTACGACTGGCCGTATAGCCTGCCTCCCGATGCAAAATACTACCCCGAAGATGAAGTACTCATCAAGCGAGATATCGACATTCAACAGAAGTTACAGAGGAAGACAGCTACCGGGGTGAGGAAGATGAGTGGCGACCCAGGGGAGAAGTTCTATATGGACTACTGGGGGTTTGAGCAAGAGGAGGAGTCGAATAACTATTCGAGCCCCACGAACGCCACGCTGTTCACCTCGTTTGAAGCGCCCGTGCGCGTGCACTCTCGAAAGAGGAGTCCGCGGGCAGTCGAACCATATCTGCGGCTACCTGGCTGGCATCTCTTCGAAAAGAGAGATTTCCAGTGTCCGTCAGGCACTTCCCCCTGTACCTCTGTCGACCGGCCCAACAGCTGTTGTGCAACAGGCTCGACTTGCCAGTTGGTGGAAGACACCGGCCTGGGCGATGTCGGATGCTGTCCACACGGGCAGGTCTGTGCAGACTCGCTTTCCACGTGTGAGGCGGGTTACACCTCGTGTCCCAATGACCCAGGCGGCGGGTGCTGTATTCCTGGCTACGCATGCTATGAAGTTGGCTGTGTGCAAACTTCGACGGCCACCCTCCTGACCCCTTCGACGACGACCGTCACCTCTTACACGACTGTAACGCCATCCGTCTCGTCTTCTCCGAGCGCCTCAACAACACCAACTCGAATATCGACCTCGACCCCAACCTCGACCGCTAGCGCATCAACTCTTCCCCCACAGATCTCTACAGTCACCCGGACAATCACAGTCACGTCCTCGGCCAGCAACAGCCTAGCATGCTCGACGGGGTATCGGTCGTGCCCAGCCTCTGTAGGTGGTGGTTGTTGCCCGACCGATCGTGAATGCGGCTCTGCAAACTGTCCGCCCACCACCACCACCAGCTCCGCAACTGCGGCGCCCCCAGTCCGTCCAACGAGTCTAACTACTACCGAAGAGACCACCACAGTCCCTCCTCCAAACACTAGATCTACCTCGACACCTACCTCAACGCCCACTTCGACCACGCCAGTCAGCGGCTGTCCCACCGGGTTTTACGCCTGCAGCGCCTACTACCAAGGTGGCTGCTGCCAGATTGGGCGCAATTGTGACAAGACATCATGCCCCGCAAGTGCAAGCACGACGCTTGTTGACACGGGCAGTCTCACCATTGTGGCGCCCACAGGCAGCGGCATTACTGCCCCCGGATCTCTCTTGACCGGCGCCTGCGCCAACGGCTGGACCACATGCGCACCGGTTGTCGGTGGCGGTTGCTGTCCTTCCGGGTACGGGTGCGGAGCCACCAGTTGCACGGCCAGTGTCAGTGGTGGCTCAGGCGTCGGCAAGATGGCGCCCAATCTGGCGACGAGGGGTTTCTCACGGGACTCTTGGACACTACGGTTGGTGTCATTTTTGGCAAGTCTTCTTTGGGGAGCTTTAGCTTTTTAAACCCCGAGCAGAGGCAGCGGCAGCTCTTCTCAAGACTGTACTCTTTATTTAGCTGGAAGCTCTGTACAGTCCCTCGCCCATGCCGTAATTATCTTCCCGGCGCAGGCCATATGCTCCTGGATCTGTCATTCTGATGAGGTACGAACCATTCACCAGTGCCCTGGTCGAACATGCTTTCCTTCGGAATGATAAGCGCGAAGGGGGGCCGTCAGTGGCAGGGAGGGCACCAAAGACGACACTGCCAAACGAGTGTAGATGCATCAACATCGCGAAGAAGCAAGAAAACAGAAATAGATAATTGAAAGCCAAGCAAGGCCTGGATGCCGAATGCCGCATGCCGCAAGGGACAATCGCGGTTCTCTCGACTTTTTGTATCTGTCCTCTCTACATGATCGCGCCTAGGCATGCAGTCAAATACTTGACCACTGCTACGCCATCTCAGTCCATACTTGCACACGAAAATACACCCAAGCACAGACTTGGACCTAGGCAGACACTGCCTCTACCATTTTCTTTTTGGTTCAGGAAAATACATGCACCCATCTTCCTCCTCTCTTCGAGGGCAGAATCTCACCCCTTTTTCATCCTTGCACGTAGCCAGAGGCGTGCGACAGATGGTCTCCGGAAAGCGGATCTTCCACAACTGCCTAGTAATCCCGGCCACACACCACTGGTTGTCAGGGGCCTTGCAAGCAAGGCACTACAGAACCAAGTCGCCTGCCTCGTTCTTGATGATGTCTGCGACCTGGTCAGACAGGTCGGCCGGCTTGTCTGCGAGTACTTGTTTCAGCTGCTGCCGGTACTGGGGTAACCGCTCGTGCTTGGAGTCCAGGGCGTTGATGGCAAGGAGACATTTCGTAGCGAGCAAGTATTTCTTGCGCCGTACATATAATTCAAAGCCCACACACTGGGCTTCGACAAGTTGGGGAGAAAGCTCCAGCAAGGGGCCGAGGAACTTCATGGCCTCCTTGAGCGGGTCTTTCGTCTCCACGAGAGTCTTGCCAAACGGATCGGGATCTTCCTTCTTATTGTCAACATCTTCGCTTTTCGGCGCAGATTTGGCGGCCTTCAAGGCTGCTTTCTTCTCTGCCTCGATCTTTTCCATCTTCTCTTGCTCCCGCTTGGCCTTCTTCAACGCCTTCTTCCGATCCGCAGCGCTCGTTTCGCCGGATTTGCTTACGCCATTGATGCTGTCCGGAATAGGGCCGTGAACCAGATCCGGGTTGTCGAAGAGAAGAATGTACGCTTTAACCGCGGAGACAGCCATGTTTGAGAAAAAGGGGTGTTCGCGAAGTCGGTCCTCCCATCGTAGCATGTCGACGTATGCTCGGATCATACCTTTGCGCAGTGAGAAGTTGTGAAAGTCGAACTGATCCTCCTGCCAGGTGTCGAATATGGCGAGGATCTGATGAAAGCGTTTGAGGGCAAGACCAAGTTTCCTCTGACGAAGGTATGACTGCCCGTCTTCTGTCAGATACCAGACGCTTTGCATGTCGACCAGATCGCTCAAGGGGCCACCGGTCTTATTTTGGGTGAATTTGCTGGCGGTCTCAAGCGCCTTATCGTTCAGATCCGCTCGCAACTGATATTTCGTGCACTTGGTGTTGATGGCCCGATCCTTCTCATCCAAGGATCGAGCTTGATCCATAAGCTCGGCTGCTTTGACCGAGTCACCCTTATGTTTGTAGGCCCGTGCCTTGACCGCATGGAAGTCGACCGACTTGGGTTCAAGTTCGATACACTTGTCGGCATAGTCCAAGGCCTTCTCGAGGTTGCGACTCAGCTTGTAGTTGTAGTGCTGCGCGAGGAAATAGAAGACCGAGGATTTGAAGCGTGATTCCTCCTTGCTTTCACCGTTTTCAGCGGCTCCATTGGTCTGCGAACCCAAGTTTCCCGCAGCGTAGCCCTCGGCCAGTTCTTGGACAATGTCGCGCTTTGATTCGTCTGTATACAAGTGCTTGATGTTGGCAAATGTAGAAGGGATACCTTTCCGTAGCATTCTCTGTAAATAGGCATCTGCAGCTTGCTGGAAATCATCCCCTGAGAGCACATCTAGCGGTCTCCGCCTCGGCATATCTGCTTTGGGGAATCTGTCTGCCAGTTCCTGATATGCCTTCTGGATCTCTGACAAGGGGCCGTCCTTCAGTCCTTTCGACTCAATAAAGCCATCGTAATAAGCCGAGTCATCAGGATTGCGCTCCAAAAGAGCGGCGTAGGCTGCCTCGGCCTCTGAGTTTCGACCAAGTCGAGCCAGATAGTCGGCTCTCATTTCCATGACCGCTTGTACATCCGGGCTTTTCTTGCCCACTGCCTCGAGGTGATCTAGTGCCTTCTGGATGTCGCCTGATTCGGCAATGATATAGTTCTTGTACAGAACGGCTTCCCAATGCTCGATATCCGACCTGCTAGGTTTCGTCTTCATTGTCTCCTCATAAGTGGTGAGCACATTTTCCGCATCCTCGTAATTTCCAGCGAGATGGTGGGCGATAGCAAGAGCAGTCCAATTCTGCCTGATGCTTGATCGCTGTTGTAGCATATTTCTCCGACTTTGGATGTATCCTTCGTAGTCTCGCATTTGTATTTGAAGATGCGCCAGATCTCGCTGTATGGGGGCCGAATCGGGTTCTAGCCTCAAGGCAAACTTGTAGGCTTTGATGGCTTCCTCATAGTTCTTCTCACTGCGATAAAGGAGCCCATAGACATGCCAGCAGACGTGAGATTTCATGTTATTATTCAGGGCGATTTTGGCCAAAGCAAAAGCTTCCTCTGTCTGGCCTTGAGACCCGATTATCAGGGCTTTCATAGCTTGGGTGTCTGCATGGTTTGGGTTCTTTCGGAGGATTTGTTCTGCCGCTTTCAGACCTAGAGAAGACATGTCAATCCTGCTCACGACACAAATGGAGGCCTCCTACCCTTTTTGTACTGCTTATTTTCAAAGTGGCGGACGACCTGCCGGAATAAAGCACCATCTTTGTGGCTCAGCTGCTGTTGCGCTTGAGCCATATTGACAAGAACGTTCCCTCGATGATAGGATGGTTCGGTGGTGGGTTAATGCGGTCGCGCAGGATGGCTGAAGCGATGAAGGCCAAATGAGTGCAGGACTAGAACATGTTCAAAAAGAAGTGAATTGGAGAACAAAACGATAACAAGCGGCGAGACTGACCCTCCGCAATACAGCAAAGAGTTGGGTAATAGTGAAGAATTCAAGATGGACTCAAAGAGTCGGCCATTTGGCCAACGGGCAGCCTCGTTGGGCTTGGCAGCATCATTCCGCCGCGCACGTCAGCCTCATGCTACAGTAGAAGTACTATGATAAAATAGGCACCCATGTACATTACTTGTTATCCCCAGACAACATGTCGCAAGAGC
The DNA here is from genome assembly GCF_000585565.1 of Capronia epimyces CBS 606.96. Lineage (NCBI taxonomy): Eukaryota > Fungi > Ascomycota > Eurotiomycetes > Chaetothyriales > Herpotrichiellaceae > Capronia > Capronia epimyces. The sequence continues at coordinate 204,094 of NW_006912913.1, forward strand.
AACGAGCTCAGGCCATGAGAAAGCATGGTAGTTGTCTACTAACATTTCTTCATATGGCTATCATAGCAGCCAGCTCCTCAACGCCGAGCATACCCCTGACATCGGTCAAACTTCTTTTGCCTGCGCGATGAAATCTTTCAAAGTGCTGGCACTTTTGAGCAGAAGTTCCTTCTCCTCCTGGTGCAATGGCATATTCAGAGATCTCACAATTCCCCTACGTCCTAGCACCACTGGCAAGCTCAAGCAGCAGCCCAACTCGTCGACCCAATGAGAGATTGGTCGAACATTTCGTTGGTCAAACAAGATAGACTTGCAGATGCTCGCGCTGAGAGCAGCAATGCCATATGCAGTGGCGCCTTTGGCTTCGATGATCTTGGCGGCCTTGTCTTTGGTCTCTCTGGCGATCGCCTTGCGGTCGAGGGTGACATTGGGAGGTAAACACTGATCTAGCGGGACGGCGCCTATAGTGACGCAAGACCAGGCAACCTGAGTTTGCTCGTCAGGACAATAGTTCGGTACCATGAACAGATTTGTTCGCCTACCATTTGACTTTCGCCGTGCTCGCCTAGTACGTAGGCGTCAATGCTGCTAGCATCCACGGCTATCTTCTCCGACAAGATACCTCTCAGCCTCGCGCTGTCCAGGAAAGTCCCGCTCCCAATCACCTGGCCCTTTGGGAGGCCGGAGTATTTCTGGGCAAAGTATGTCAAGACATCACAAGGGTTTGCAACAATGAGAATAACGGTGTCCTCTCGGAATGGCTTCATATCATTCGTCGCAGACTTCAAGATTGCAAGGTTTCGGCCGAGGAGGTCGGTCCGTGACTCGCCTGAGGAAGGAATCCTTCGGATCAGAATGGATGATTCAAAGAAGAGCATGAGGACTAACCATGTCTCTGTTTGGCACCGGCACTGATTACGACGATGTCACACTGCCCGGCTTCTTTGTGCGTTCCACCTCGGATCCTTACGCCGCCCCCTCTGTAGGCCAGTTAATAAGAGAGGAGATAGACGGTAGGCATACAGACCCAACAGCGCCATGGTACGTAGTGGCGTCCCCAAGGTCTTTGACTTGGGCGTCACGTATCGCAGTGTTGGGATCAACCAGCACGACCTCGCTTGACACTGGGTTGAGGATAAGACAAAGGGCAACGGCAGAACCAACAGAGCCAGCTCCGAGAACAGCAATTCGAGTCTTGGAGGTTGAGACTTCTGGATCCATTGCTGGAGGATCCATGTCGAGGCTTATCGTTGCTTCTGCAGCAAGGCTACCTATACTAATAGGTATGTGATGGAAACTGGAACTAGAGTTGACGAGACGAAGCTAGCAGGATAGTGACATCAGACATCAATGGCCGCAGCCGCAGGAAGAGGAGAAGAGGATTGTGTGCCTGGCACCTGCCTGGGTTGCTCAGGTGCTATCGGCGGGGCGCCGTCGAACACTGACTCCTCGCCAAGCACGTAAAACTTGAATAGCAGAGCGAAACTTGAAAGTCAGTGATAGGGTGTACTCTGGACTCTGGACTGTATCGCAGTTGCATCTTGGTGTGGTGCACGGTGCACACGCTTCGAATTCAACGAACATTCAGCTTGATGCCAACCACAATTTGATCTAGTGTACGGATGCTTTAGGTACCCCAAACCGAGAGTCTAGATACCTTGCAGTCTCCGCTCTCTCCGCATTCTCTGTATGTACTATTATATGTACAACATTAGGTAGGTAGGTATCAACCACCCTTAGCTGACCCTCCTAACCCAACAGAAGGTGAGATGTGTTGGAAGAACTCCGCGCCTATCGTTGAAGGATCGACACGACAACATGCATGTGCCCCCATGCAACCACTGCCTTGCTGACGTTTGTGGCTGAGATGAGGCACATCGAACGGGCTCAGGCCTCTTCGTCATCAAACAGGCTTTCTCTGGAGTTGAGGGCGACATCGTCTCTGTTATTGCCACAGTTGCCAGATAATGCTAAGACGGAGCTTGACTCATTTGACTCGACTGAAGATGCAGGGCGACTTATTGAATTCCTTCTTGGGCGCACTTCAAGCAACCGTCTCGATAGTCCTGGTTATCTTTTACGGTGTTCTAGCCACTCAGTTTAAGCTTCTAGATGGACCTGCCTCCAAGAAGATATCTACCGTCTGTATCAAATTCTTCTTGCCGGCCCTTTTGATCACGAAAGTCGGCAGCCAGCTACACGCGGGCACTGCGGCCCGATATGTGCCTGTTCTTAGTATGTCTTCAATACCACCAGTCCTTTTTGAGATCTGCGCCATGGCTCATTTCACCAAGTCTGGGCCGTCTTCTATACTCTTGTTTCGATCGCCATCGGCTTGTTAGCCGTCAAGATCCTCAAACTTCCTTCTTATGTCACCCCGGCTATCGCATTCAACAATACAACCAGCCTCCCGCTTCTTCTTATCGAGTCTCTGGGGTCGACCGGCATACTGGACCGTCTTCTGCTCCATGACGACAGCGTAAAGGACGCCGTTAACCGCGCTCAAGCGTACTTCTTAGTGTGTGCTGTAGTAGGAAACTGTTTGACCTTTGCCGTTGGTCCCCGCCTTATCAAAAACGAATACTCTTCAGAGGAACGGGAAGTGCAGCAGGGAGTGGACGAAGAGAACGGATTTGAGGACGAGGATGACTTGGAGGAGCATCGCGATGGAAGACGGGATGATCATGTACGGAGCCCCCATGACCCCGACGACCTGACCTCCCTCCTACCGGGTCGAGTTCGCACATTTGGAGATGAAATCACGGAAAATGTCTTCAATATTGGGAGGAACCACTGGGCGCAGTTGTCTCCTCGCACTCGAGATGTCGTCGTCTTCGTATCCGACTTCGTCAACCCGCCTCTTATCGGCGCAATCCTGGGGGCAGCCATTGGCCTCACTCCACCTTTGCACAGAGCATTTTTCAACGACAGTAGACATGGTGGATTTTTCAACGCCTGGCTCACAATATCCCTGAGAAATACTGGACAGCTGTTCGTCACCTTGCAGGTAGTTGTAGTCGGAGTCTCTTTATCCTCTGCGCTGCGAAAGATGAGACGGGGCGATGACAAAGGCTTAGCATGGGTACCTGCTGCCTTCATCTTGCTGGTGAGATTTGTGATGTGGCCGGTTCTTTCCATCGCCATTATTTGGGGTCTTAGTACAAGGACAAAGGTGCTGCCTCAAGATCCTATGCTCTGTTTTGCCATGATGTTGATGCCGACGGGACCACCGGCCATGAAGTTGGTGGCCATGGGGAAGGTGAACGACATCGGTGCCGACGATGAAATGATCTTGTCAAAGCTCCTGACGGTGAGTGCAACTTCGAACGACATATCTCTTTGCTTGAACTGATCTGACTAGTTGTCCTACGCCGTTTCCCCAATTCTTGCTCTTACAGTGGTTGGGAGTCTTTACGCAAGCGAGGCTGCTATGGTAAAGTGAGGGTTGATGTTCAAATGCTCGAGTCGAACCACGCAAACCGCTCCTTGACGCCGGGGAAACAAGCTCTTCTCATATCTGCTGCTCCATACGAGTCTGCAGGCTTACACAAGGACCACGGGATGGTGTTATTCCTTAGAAGTCAAGCGCCGGTTCGTCAATAGGGATGTGGCCCGGAGATGCTTCAAGGAGACTAAACGAGGGTTTGAAACTAGTGGTAGATACACAATTCGCAATCTTGCATCTCTCGAGAGATCGGTGCAAGTGTGGCGGCCGCGATGCAAACTTGTGCGTGGTGATCCTGAAATGCCAAAATGGCGACAGTCACGTGGTTGAACGAATAGCTTTAGGGGCGACGACACACGTACATGTTCTTAAAATATCGTTGACATCGTCCTTGTGGCCTTCCACAACTGGTGCATCGAACTCGACTTGCTGGAGCAGTTGACAGCAGCGCAGCGACATCCGGATTACGGAGTATACAGATTCGATGTTGAGACCAGATGTTGTTCTAGGCTTGTTTACAGAGCACTCCGTTTACAGAGCACTCCATTTACAGATGCTCTCTATTAAACCGTTATTATTGACCCATTTTGATAATGGAGACATCCGATTCACTTGTCGTCAGCGTTCAGATATATCGTTGCGTGGCCAAGACCTTCGGTGATCCTTTGAAATCAGCTTCCAAACACTGGATGTCGGGAGACGGGGGATTTGAAGAGTTGGATCGACACCAATACGATGGAACTTGATGAAGTGGAAAGGGAGCCGATATTTGATCGATACAGCCGGCCTGGACGGAGCACGGTGGATACATAGGTGTGAAGTGAAAGTTGGACTTGGAAGGCACCCTCGTGGATGGGAATGAGACGGTAGCAAGGACTGATGCTTAGTGGGGGAGCGGCGTCGAGGCTAACGACTGGAGTTCGGAAATTGACAGCAGATTGACAGCAGCCAGGCGCGGCGGTACAATGCTGCAGCACTTTGAACGATGGGAGTTTAGCAAGTCGTCACAAGACTGACAGGATGAATAAGGGGCAACTTCTGAAAGTCGAGGTTGGACCAACTGCGCCCTGGGAATATGATAGCGTTGTACTGTATAACCGCAGGTAGATGCAGGTACCTACCTACCAACACAGTAGCTCATGGAGTAACAGAGTACAGCATCTACAAAACACGTGCAGGGCACCTGACATGAACCTCTACTACTACGTAGCAGGCGCCCAACTTGAACTTAGTACAACACAACCCTAGGCGTGTTAACCTGGCTTTGTGGGTATCTTCATCCTGCGCTCCTCCATGTTCAAGATTCGAGCGGGGCCTAGAAGCGACTCCGACCAGTAGGATCAGCGGCGGCCTGTGCAGGCTTAGATTGTGGCTCGCTTAGCTGCGTTAGGCCCGCTGGACCGCCTCCTAAGCCTCCTAAGCCCTTGCCAGGCCCTGGTCACTCTCGAGCTCCGTGCCTCCGTTCTCCACGCCGTCTTCGCGGTGTCTCTCCTTTGTACGGAGACCTAATTGTTGACTGCTTTGCTTTCGGTCTCATCTCTACCAGTCCAGATCTTCCGCATTGATCGCGCACACTCATCCCATTTTACCATTTCTTTCTTTTCTTTGTCCCTCGTTTTGCCCGACCTGACACTCTTTTGGATCCTCACTCCAGTCGTTCCTTTACCCTGCCGTGACCTTCAGCTGTGGACGGGTTCCACGCGCTCCATTCCTTTACGCAGTCTGGACCGAGACCTCGGATCCCATTGACCACCGACGAACCTCTACAGTAATCTAAAACAATATACAGGAGAATATACACTTTGATTCACCATGTCTTGTACGGCCACCTATTGACGATATTAATCTATTCGTTCTCGCCTACCGACAAGGGCCTCTCGATATCCGCCTAATACAATGTCCTCACTCGTCCGTCCCAAGGATGCACCACAGATCCAGCCACGAAATCCCCTGGCTCGACCAGGCCCTATACCAAACATCAGACTAGAGGCCTTATACACCGAGCGAGCACCATATTTGGTGGTAAGGGAGGATTCGTCGTCAACTTCGGACAGTGCAACGAGCAGTGCGTCCTGTGGCCCTCATGATAGCTCCGGGGCCTGTAAAAAGTCTTCTGATTCTGGTGGTTCGAACAACACTTTGCCGATTGTCCTAGGAGTGATCATCCCTTTGGGCATCGCCCTTCTGGTCCTAATATTTCTGCACCGCCGACATGTGAGGAAGTTGAGAAGAGAGGATGCAGACGACAAACACAAGTCTCTCGATTTTGGGCTTGGCGATACACATCAAGGGGCGGGCAAGAAGAATCGTCGGAAGGGGCCAGAAATGACCATGAGTGAGACGAAGGGGGTCAGTCGCCGCGGACAAGGATTGTCATTGGATTTGGGCATGCACAACCCATATCTTCTGCCACCCGAACTCCAGCAGTCTCGGGAGTCACTGCATTCACTCTCCCGCTCCATGAACACCGGCGACGACAAGTACCGGGCTACCACATTCATTCCAGACGATGGGTCTATACGGCCGCCTTCGAGTTTAAGGAGTCCCATCGATGATTCGTCCAGCTACACAGGATCGTCTAGCCGCAGATTTCAACCCGACTCGAAACAAAACCTGCTGCGCAATGCACAGGACAACCCGGTGGGAGCCCCTTTGAGTCGCATGTCAACGAACTCCGTCCAAAGTGCTTCAGCCATTTCTTTACCCGCCGGCACTAGAACCATAGCGCAGGCGAACAACAACAATTTGCTTACCCCTGCGACGGCAGAGCCCATCCGTGACTCATACGTGAGTACTGCTAGCAGCAATGGAGCTGTGAATGCTTTAAGGGCTAGCAACAACTATCTGGGTCGGTTTATCAGCGGAGGGAACAAGGCCGAGTCTCCCAAAAAAGAACCCACTACCACAGTGACAGAAATCACAGTTGAACCACCATCCGAAGACATACGGGCCCCTCCGCCTGCGATTGTCAAGGATGCTCCCGTTGCACCTCCTACCATCCTATTACCCCAGAATAACTCGGCACCCACTATCAGTTTGGATGGCCCAGATTCTCGACAGCCGAGACTACCCCAACTCAGCTTCATTGATTCTCAAGGCAACAAGCAAAGTTCGGTCGAGCTTGAGAAGCCTCTCGAAATAGTTCCCGACAGCCCTAAAGGCGCGCCTCAACATTTCGAAGCCCCTTCGACGGATCTCAGCCCCTTGACACAGGCTACCCAAAGTCGGTCAAATCATCCGGACGAGCAAACCTCGGTGGACGAAGTTGACTACTACGATGAATACGAAGACTATGGATCTCAAGATCACCAACACGACGGTCTTGAAGAGTATCAGCACTACCAAGATTATGTTGACTATGATCCCCGTCGACTGACGATGGGTGTGAGACCTTTGCCTCCGGATGACCCGAGTGAGAACCCGGAACAACGAGCCAACCGCATCAGATCATTCTACAAGGAGTATTTTGATGATACAAAGCCACAGAGTTCTTTCCAGAACGGACAGTACTATGATGGCGCTGAAGATTACTACGACACATACGGCTCAGGAGGCCACTACGATCAAAGCGGTGTTTACCCACCTCACAGGCAGCCACAGAACGGCGTTCATGGAAGACATCGTGCGACGGTGTCAAACGGAAGTTATATATCGGGACCTAGAGCATTTTCATCTGCTTCAGGCAGGTATGGAGGACGTCCTCCTCACCTGACACCTAAGAGAAAGTTACCACCGCCCACGCCGCTGAATCTTCTGCCCACTCCTCATTTACTGAAAGAGGACACGGTTCTACCGATCGATTTTGCCCCGCCCCAGAGATTTCAAGCGCAGAGGGCCGGTACGCCTGACAGTCTTCGAGGAGGGCTCAGACCGTTTTCTCCTGCCGCGAGACCTCATGTACCGCTAGTATCGTCTTTTGATGATCTGGCGGTGCTACCCAGCCCGTATGTCTTTCTCGATATGCCAAAATGTTTTTTTTAGCTAACGATTTGAACAGTCATGCTCTGAGAAAGTCATCGACCTTTACAGCCCTCGATTTTGCACCACCACGAGGTCCAATGGGGGTAGATACAATGAGTGAAACAGGCAGCATCCGGAGCAATCGATCCGGAGTATCAGCAATGCATCTGCATAACATTCGCAAGGGAGCCTACCGAGTCAGCCGGATTCCTAAGGAGGTTGCAGGGACCAAGGACGAGCTGGCCACAGCGCTGAAGCCGCAGTGGAATCTGAATCGGTGATGCATCTACAAGGACATTCTGGTCATTGAGTGCCTTGCTATAGGCTGCAACAAGGTTTCCAGCACTCGAGTAGCGGCAGGAGTTCTGGACGGGGACTGTGGACCTCCAGGAAGGGGAATTTCCTGCAGCATTTAACATGTTTCCCTGAGGTCTCCTGGAATGAATGTATATTCAGGGGGACAGTATGAGGCAGTTCATCAGGTGACTCAAAATCTACGAGACAGTTCTTCCACCACTCGAATGGGACCGTCAGCTGATTGGATCTCGGAATGTGTTCTACCCTCAGATATTTACACGAGAATCTGTAGGGTCGGCCGTGGCATCCGGGGTGCTTTCACTGGATCAACACGCTGCAACCTCGGCTCTGCTCTGCAGACTGTTGCTTCCTGTACAGAGCGCCCTTGTGCTGACTGGCCTGGACAATTGGGAGCAGTCAAGAGCTGTGATGTCTTAGCGGCGAGCCCTGGCTCCCGCGGGGTCACTTTTCCGGACTACTACTGAGACAGTATGAAGTAGCGTGTGAGACCTATTGCTCAGCGTCAGAAAGTGACAGAAATGACATGACCATCTTGCGGTACCTAAACTAAAGCGTGGCCAGCAGCAGCCTCTTTTCCTAAGATTTGTGGTCTTCCCAGTAGACAAGAACAGTGTGCAGCTCCAGGAAATAGGACAGACAGAGCTGCAACGCATATCACTCTGGTGACATGAATCACGCAACCGATGTTCATAGTCCATAACTCGCGCAAGAGGATTTGAGACACTAGTCACCTGGGTGCTCCGTATCGCCCACTTGAATGCCTCAGATAGGCTTCAATTGAGTTTAGCGAGTGAGCTTTAAAGCTTCGGCGCCGTGGAGTAGGACCGTGGAACAAAGCAAAAAGCCTGAGGTGCGTGCCCAGGCTGCGGCTGCCGCTGTGGGCTTGGCGCAACCGAGCATGCTTAGTAGGCCCTAAGGCTGCTGTTACCCTACCTAAGGTAAGAGCTGAAAACCTACCTGACTTGGGTACCTAGGTAGCTCCCTGGTAGTTATACTACTAGCAGGAATCTAAGCTCCCCAAGCCTCTCTATTAGTTAAAACAACCACTGGCATTTGTTACAGTAGCTGCTGCACATCGGTGACCTAAGGAGCCCTGTGAGCCCTGTGAGCCTGTGTTAGGACTTACTAATACTGCCTCCGCCCCAATTTTGCCAAACATGTCTTTCTTCAGCCTCAACAAATTCCCTCCATCTCCTCCTTTGCCTTATACACTGTACAGAGTAACGACATTTGATCAACCATCGCCGGGTTGACACCATATCAGACTTTGCATCTTGAACTTTGCCGCTCCGTACTCCGGTTTCCGAGGTCCCCTGGTCAGAGTGCGCATCCAGGGATCGCCGGTCTAAACGTCGAGTTACCGCGTTCTGACACCTCCATCCACTTTCCCTTGCACCTCCTCGATGGGTGCTCAGCAGAGGCCAATCTTACCGCCATAACACTAGCTTTCCCTGTCCTCTGGCCCGCGTTGTCAAGATCTTCCCGTCTTCAGGGCTTCAGATAGACTTCTCGACCTCGTCTACCCGACTGCACGTCTTTATCGCCCCGTCTGCTGCGGCGAGCAAGCCTGCCTTTCCTCCTGCGACGACTCGGTTTGTCGTAGGACACCGCGAAAATGTCCGACTCAGCTACATTTTCAGATACGGCTTCAGATACGGCTTCAGATACAGCTTCTGTTACGGCTTCAGGTACGACTTCAAACACGACTTCAGGTAGTGTTAACCCACCCTGCATTGTCTCTGCAACTGACCTCGAAGCTAGATACCGCCATCACTACCGCGTCAGATAGCTCGGGCAACACGTCCATCTCCCCTACAGCCTCGATCAGTTTAACCACCTCCCCTACGACGACAGTTACCATCACAGATTCCTCCGCCTCGACGCCTGAAACCACCCCTACAGACACGAGTTCGACGCCCATAACAACGAGCGTATCTTCTGTCTCGTTACCTCCCTCAACGACCGTCGTCGAGACCACACCCACGCCCACAACTCCAAGTGTCATTGCTGTCACATCCACTATAACCGAGACTCCCACCTCGACTGGAGGGTCCGCGACGCCTTCCGTTGTCATTGTAACGTCGACATATTCGCCAGAAGCGTCGCCCTCACAAACCTCGACCATTTCTTCGGTAACCCAAACTTCTTCATCGTCCAGTACTCCGTCAGCCTTGAGTGCCTCCGGCTCTACCTCGAGCTCTTCTTCCAGCGGCCTCAGTTCGGCAGCCAAGATCGCAATCGCAGTGATCATCCCAATTGTAGTCATCGCTGCCGCGTTTTTGATCGGATTCTTCTTTTGGCGGAAACGAAAGGCTAGAAAGGATGCAGAAGAGCTCCGCAAGAACGAGATGGCTGAATACGGATTCAACCCGAACAGCGACCCTACCCTGGTCCCCGCTGTTGGAGCATATACTGACAATCAATCCGAAGCTCAAGATGACAATAGCGGCTATCGGGGGTGGGGAGCTACACCGTCAAACCGCAAGGCGTCAACAACTCTGGGTTCAAATGGTCTAGCTGCTGGCGGGCTTGCTCTTTCGGAAAGCAGCAGCCAACCTGGAGGATATGCATACCAGACTTCTCCCAATGGAGGCTCTGACAAGTATTCAGCGGATCCTTTGGTGAACGGCCACCCCGAAAGCGGAGATGGAGTTGCAGCCTTGGGTGCTGCAGGTGTGGCCGGTGGGCTTCATCGTAATCGCAGTGGCGCTGCGGACATCCATCGCGGTCCTTCAAACGCATCTTCCGCCTATTCGACTGGCCACCAGTCCGAGGCATCTTCGGACACTCACAATATGCCTGGCCCATACTACCAGGAAGAGGTTCCCTACAACATCTACAATGACGCTGCACCCAGCAGTGGTCCTTATGTCGACGGCGCATACGGCGGCTCCGGAGGTCAGCCAGTCATACGGGACGTCCAGGCAAGAAGGAACACGCGCATTGAACGAGCCCCAACCTTTCCCCAGACGCAAGGAGGTATTGCGCAGAACTTTTAAGTGTTGAGGATTTTGTTGTTTTTGTTTTTGTTTTTTTGCGGCATTTGGAGGTGTATATGTTTGCTGCGCATTGAGTTGCATTTGATTGCATCTTATCAAGCGCATTTTGGAGTTTGGCATGGGCCGGAGAATCAGTCTTATCTCCTAGGCCCTGTTTTGTTTCCTTTGTTGGTCGCATTCTATACCCTATGGGGTTGCTCAGACTGACTGTTATTTACGAATCTCCTGGTCATGGAGACACCCAGGTCGTCGTCACAGTTGCGAAATACCGGGATGGCACATTTATACAAAGCTTTCGGGGTCTAAATATCTTGTATTGGTCTATACGAAGACGTAATCGAGGACAGTGGGCCGATGGCGAGAATCAGGCACAAGAAGCAGGTCAGGAAGAGCAGGACTGTTGGCTGGACAGGTCAAATGGCCTCCATTAGATAGTTCTGCAGGATGATACTGGATCTCGAAGTCGAGAATCCGATGGGTCTTGTCAGATCAGGTAGGAGACTATCCAATGAATGAAGAGAGGCTTTGATATATTGAGTTCCGTGGCTGGGTTGATCAGTCTCGTGTTGGAGACACATTATATAATTTTATGTAGAAAACTATGATTGTATAGAGGAGGACTTATTGTTTATTGACGGGGCCTACTCGTAGGGGCTCGTCAGACTATATACTTCGTACGTCATATAAAATATAAGACCTCAGGGTGCTCACGTACATTTAATCTTCGACTGTCGGTCACATGCATGAGTACCTAAGGCAAACATACCTAACCTACAGGACGAGTAGCAATCTTCACTTCCACTTCCTACGGATGAGGATCGCGTGAGGGAATGTGAGAGGGTAGCTCATCCGTCCGCACAAAATCTGCATCGCACTCCATCACCAGCACCCGCACCCGCGATACCCAAGCCCTACAGAGCAGAGCGCTCCACACCTGAGTATTTCCAGCTACACAGGACTGTTTAGCCTGAATAGGCTGGAAAGGCGAACTTGGACTGTTCAGATAGCGCCACTTTGCAATGTCTTCAGAGCGACGAGGCAGAGGCCGTGGTCGTGGCTCTGGCTCGAAACACGACTCTCAGCCGCGTTCTGTTCTTGTTTCCAAAGCACTCTCGCGGCTTCTTCGCCATGCCGCTGTGGAAGAGCGCATCCCAATCGACAACCACGGCTACGTCCGGATGGACCATTTGCTCGGATGGCAGAGGCTCCGGAGCTTGCAGCCCCCAGTGACGTTCGACGAGGTTATCGAGGTCGTTCAAGAGAACGAGAAGAAACGGTTTGCCTTGAAATACGTCGGGGGAAGAGAGAGCGAGACTGAGGGCGAGAACGAGGCCATGCCGGCGCCGGCGCCGGCGCCGACACAAACACTACAGGTAGAAGCAGCTGGCCTAGCACCAGCTTTAACAGAACCCGCAACAGAGTCACAGGCAGAAACAGAGACGCAGCGTGCAATCTCCATATTTCAAGCCACCCACGGGACCGGCGATGTGAGGCGGTTCTTTATCCGCGCCGCCCAGGGCCATAGCATGAAGACAGTCGAGGCGGAGAGCCTGCTGACGCCCATCAGCCTCAACGACTCGGCGAATGTCCTGGACACGGTGGTGCACGGCACATTCTACGGCTCCTGGGAGCGGATCCTGCAGAGCGGTGGGCTGAAGCGTATGGCACGGAACCACGTCCACTTCGCTACAGGCCCGGCTCTGGACGAAGTGCTCCCCTCGGCCACTGGAGACGAGGACAGAGCCAATGTGGGTTCCATCCTCGGCAAGAACAAAGTCATCAGCGGCATGCGCAGTGACGCCCAGATCTTGATCTACATCGATATCCGCAAAGCGTTGGCCGACAGGCCTGACATGAAGTGGTGGAGGAGCGAGAATGGAGTGATTCTCACAGAAGGCGTCTCTCCGTCGTCTTCGTCGACGTCAGCGTCAACGTCAACGTTGTTGGGATCCGGGGACGGAGATGGACCGAAGGAGGAGGAAGCTCGTCAACCCGGCAAAGGGACAGAGGCAATAGAGACGCGCAAGGCGTCGGAGGAAGAAAAACTGGTGCCGATGGAATACTGGCTCGCAGCCGTCGAAGTAAAAGAAGGACTCGGCCTGCTCTGGAAGCAAGGGGAGGGGACCATGCGTGAACTGCCCGAGCATTTGAGGAACAAGGCCCCGCCGTTTGGGAAAGGAGGGCGAAATCGAGGACGAGGACGAGGACGGGGACAAGGAAGAGGAAGAGGTTGACAAGGCCGAGGCAGGCCATCTACTTTATCGTCCGTCGTTGGTCCATCACTTGTCCTGTTGTAGAAGGGACTGGGCCGAGCACCTGCATGGATACCTGCGTCGAGGCACAAATACTGGACGTCTGCGTGCTTAGAGCGAGAAGAGAGCCGGAGCATTTTCCCTCTGCTACGCTGGAAGAACGTGAGATCAGGCAGTCCTCGAGGAAGCGAGGAGATGTAGATGTGCGAAGAGAGGTCTCATACGTCTCTCCTGGCACCCACGGATACTGTACTTCCCCCATTATTGGGACTCGCTACCTACTTAGGTAGTACGGAGGACGGATAGGTACCGAGGTAGGGATAAGGGGATTAGGAGGACGGGTACACTACTGCACTGGGCGCTGTCAACAGAGTCGAGGCCCAGACAGACCCGGGCACGGATACCATCTTTATCTACATCATGATCCTGTATCCGACATGTTGACAACTACGTGGCCTGGCCGCATTCTATATCTGCTCGCTCCTTGCTCCTCGTCCTCGTCCTCGTCCTCGTCCTCGTCCTTGTCTTCCTCCTCCTCCTCCTCCTCCTCCTCCTCGTCGTCTCTGTTATGTTCCTTGCTCGGACCGACGCTCTCGCCTCACAAACAATGATTAACCAGTTGATACACCTGATCTTCAGCACTGGGTTCTCCGGCAGCGAGACGCCCAGGGATAAGGATTTCTTCAACGAACCCTCCGTCATGCGACCTCAGTTGACCGCCGCCGCCGCCTTCACCAAAGACAGTTCAGTCGACCATCATCTTGTGTCAGATTCCTCCTCCTCATCCCCCTCTTCCTCTTCTTTCTACCGCGTCGTTTCCAGCGGCCTTGCGGGCCCGAACCCCGGAATCCATTCCACTTATGCAGCCCCCAGCGCCTGAACTGCGAGACAAATGAACTACCGCTTTCCACGTTCTGAATAGGCTGTCAACGTCATCGTTTTTCCGGGGGGTTTCCTTTTTTTACGGCTGTATCAATTGCATGTTCCGGTCATCTCGAGCGGATCTACACCCCAAGGAAGGGCAAATGACGGAAGTGGAATCCGTGAAAGGCATCCGATGAGCTTAGCTGGCTGGGACCCAACCTCTCGCTCCCGACTTGGACACACACACAGCTACGGCTACAAGCACTAGCACCGACACGAGGCCCAAGGATCAGAGACAATTCTGGCGGTACCGACCAACCCTCCGTTGGCAGGAAGCCTTAGCCGCCTGGTCACAAACTGTCTCTAGGGGCCAGCAGGAAACCGAAACCCGAAACCCGAAACCCCGTCGCTTTCGAACTCGAAGAAGAACTTGTCTACCTGCTTTGCTGGTCTCGCATCTCGCACAGGACGGTTGGGTGGCCAGAGCCATCGATCGGTACGCAAAAACTTACTATAGGTCATGACATGGCCCCCTCTTCTCCAGAGCTTCACTTTGGTATAGGCCTTACACGGCATTTGCGCTGAAGGGACGAGCAACGATCTAGGTACGAAGATCGGGTCTTTTGATCCCGCCTATCGTGCTATGAGGCATGCTCACAGGGCAGCCTTTCAAGCGAGGTTCATTGTGTCAGAGGCGGGCTCGGGCGGTCACTACATAGAAGCTCGGCCTTTCTCTATAGCTAAGGTACCTAGCTACGTATATGAGGACGATTGTATAGATGCCTAGGTACTGTGCACATACGGCATACAATAATACGAGTACGAGATTTATATGCCACAGCTGTTCGTTAATCGACCCAGTCGATAGCACTGTTATGTGCCTAAATCAAGCGACGTAGTTGGGCAAAAGGCTTAGAAAAACATTCGCTGTTTAAAGACTACGCTTCCCATAGCTCATACCGGCACGAGAGCATAGAGGTGTACCACCAGCGGGCTGCAGCTGTCTTACCCAACACCGCTTCTTGTGGGCGCCAGGTGACTCCAGTGCTAGAGGTCTTCATTTTGCATCCAACCAAATGCGTCATGGCGGTGACATACAAGGCTTACTGGATACTTTGAATCCTCCGTTCTGGGGTAGAGCGTAGACGCTCAAGACCATTTCGGTTCGGCGTAGGAGCGACAACAACAACAATGGCTGGGCCAACCTTAGTATAGAACTGCGACGGCCGCCTCGTCACACCAGGGCACGAGGAATCGATTGCCCGGTCCCCGGTCCCGAGCCATCAAGCCAGCAATATCACGCTGGTGGACTTGCACAGTTCGGCAGGAAAATAGCAAAACGGGCCAACGGGGCCGTTGACTTCATGGTCACACTGCGACCAGAGGCCATACACCCCTCCTGATCTGATGCCGCCGGGCTGGATCCCTTCGAGCTGCCACTGGTCTTGACCTCCATAGGCGATGATAAACCGCCATCGTACCTCTCTCCCGCTAGGTGCAAGGCATGCGAAGCCGCGGACGGCGATGGCAGGCCGTTGGATGCCGACGTGTGATCGCGATATGCCGGAGAAGAACAGCTTGGGCAGGTCTGGACAGGTAGGGAGGGAGGTCTGCAGGCGCGGGTCTGTGGAAATATCGTCGTTGAGCTGGAGGTCCAGCTTCATCAACTCTCCGCAAGCCTCAGGCGTGTCGTCCAGCGTGGGCCGAGCTCCGAGCTGGCCGGCCCACGTGTTGAAGGCGAAGAGGTCGGCGTAGTCGAGGAAGGAATATGTGCCCAGCCAGGTCCCCGTGACTCGGGCCCAGTCTGTTGGCTTGGTCGGGTCGACCAAGGAGCGGTGGGGGATGGAGAAGCTTAAGCCTTGAGGCATGGTGATGTGGCCCTCGACGCACATTTCAAAGTTGCGCGCGATCACACTGCACACGCCCTCCAGCAGTGGCCAGTCGACCTGCCCGGTGCCGTCGCGTTTCCACGGGCCATATTCGTTGTCCGGCCCGACACGACTCCAGTCGTACGCCATGCGACGAGCGGCACCACGCGCCTTGTGAGTGATGCGCTCGCGGACCGTGAGCCCGTACAGGACGTGCAGTCGCGACGCCGACTCCGGCCGGCTTTTCTGCTGGTCGTCGTAACTCATCGACCGTGTGACTGGTCGTGTCGGAGAGTTCCACGGGTTCCCGTCCGCGCCCGAATACATCATCCGCCCAGGCAATCCCGAGTCGTGGATGAGGTTCTCCAGCCCATCTCGATGTCGATCGAGGTCTGCAAAGACCTGGAGGTTGAGCGACAGATATCGGTCGTCCTCCAGCGGGACCTTGCCGT
This sequence comes from Capronia epimyces CBS 606.96, assembly GCF_000585565.1. NCBI lineage: Eukaryota > Fungi > Ascomycota > Eurotiomycetes > Chaetothyriales > Herpotrichiellaceae > Capronia > Capronia epimyces. The sequence goes on from NW_006912913.1 coordinate 220,252, forward strand.
TGGCAATCTCGCGAGCGGTCGGGGCGAACTTGGCCGTGTCGAGGATGCTGAGGACGGCGCCCAGGTGCTCCTCGCCGTCGTCGTGCGTGTCGGCGACACGCCATTTCGATCGGATGGCCCGTAACGCCCGCAGCTTCTTCCGCAGTTCCCCATGCCAATCCCACCCTGACCCCTTCTGCGGACGGGCAGGTGGCGGCATCAAGGACCAAGCATCATTGGGGTCGTCGAAGATGTGCAAGAAGGCCGATTTCCACAGGAGTTGGTTGTGCGCACTGATGAACTCGTGGGCGTGTTTGCAAGTCCGACCGAAGCGGATGATGGAGTCGGGCGAGAGAAAGGATAGAATGTTACCGAGGATTTCTTGCGGGAGACTGAGCATGTCCATTGCTGGTGAGAGCTGGCCGTCCTAAGCCGTGAACCGCTTCTGCTTGTCACTTTCAGAGGACGGCCGCAGTTTCGTCGAGAGCTCCCTGACGACGGAAGAGAGGATATGAGCCGGAAACGAAGAGGGACTAAACAGAAAGGGAGTTTAGGTCGTCGTCGAACATGAAGCGTGGATTGAAGCGACGGCGGGCTGACAACGTCACGATCTGCTAAGGACTGTACGGATAACAGTTAATTGTCTGTTGCTTCACCTCGACTCGTTATCGGTCTGCCCCGCCTTAGGTCCCCCTCTCTCGCCTGCGCCTAGCCGGCCCTGAAGCTTGGAGCCTGGAGCCTGGAGCTTGAAGGGGAATTAATAGTTGGTCTTAGCTAACCATCTACAACCACGGGCGTGTAGAAATGTTCGAAAGGCCTGGGAAACTTTGATCATTCCTGAGAAGCTTCGCAGACGAGTTCATTGGTAGCCAGTAGTAGTAGTATCACCAGTTCTAGTCATTAACAGAATGCAGACTGTGCAAGTCAGAGGTTAGAAGGGGGCTTAGGGGCTAAGGAGGCGCAGTCTGACCCCCAAGCCCTATAATATTAGGACAGACTTGGCCTAACCCTTAGCCCCAAGCCCCTAAGCCCTCACACTCACCTCTGGCAGACAATTGAATTCATTCGGCCAGCACTGATCACTGATCCTTCCACAACCATTTGTCCATTCTACCGCCCCAGGCATGCTTGATTGAATCCTGGGGTGCCACGACCATGCCATAGCCGCCAGCACAGCCTCGCGCATCTCGCATCTCGCATCTCGCATCTCGCATCTCGCATTGCCTCCCATCCTGCGTGTCATGCCTCATCATTGCATGCACGTAAAGAGATATTGCCAGTACCGAAGCATTTCCTAATCCTCGCCGTATCTCCTTGTGCTCCCCCATCCGCACCGAGTCCGGTTGCCCTCCGACATTCAGGCAGACACCTTGGAAGGATAGACTGCAACAATGCCCTTAAGAGACCTGCTCAAAAAGAAAGACAAGCTTGATGGTGGCGCGTCGCTCTCACACCCGCTGCCACAGGCCAACGAGTTCACCTTTGTTCGTACAGACACCCACACCGAAGAATACATTGAACCTCCTGCATTTGGCAACGAGTCAGAAGTTCCCCCAGTCGAGCCGAGGAGTCCTTCTGCGACAAGGCGATCGTTTGGACGTTTCCGCAAGAGCCCAAGTCCTACCACCTCGGACACACCATCCCCTGAGAAGGAAAGGAAAGAACACAGGAGGCTCTCTCAGCGTCTGCACCTGAGCAGAGATCGTTCGGCCAGTACGAGTTCGGTCAACCTACCATCCGACCTTCCCGAGCTTGGGGACACATATACAGAGTCGGGAGATCGCCAGGAGAAAGAGGCGAAATGGGAGGAACGTGCTACTCTGTTAGCTAGCATAAAACCCTTGATACCCCTCCATCCGCCGACAGGAGAAGACTTACAGACCACCAATCTGGGACCACCAGGGTCAACCCCATCCCGTCCACGCAGCATCAATGATCCGTACAGTGACCTCGACATTCAGAAAGCCATCCAGCTTCACGAGTCGGGCGATCTCGAAGAAGCCACAGAAATGTTCCACAGACTTGCGGATGCTGGCAACGTCTTATCTCAAGTCCTATATGGCCTGTCTCTGCGACATGGGTGGGGATGTCAGCCTGATCCTGCCCGAGCAGTCACTTATCTCTCTGCCGCGGCATCCAATTCCGCTACCATCGAATCAGATGCCTTGAAGGCGGGTATGAAGAAAGGAGGAGCGGCCAAGGGTGAACTTGTGCTTGCGATCTTCGAATTGGCCAACTGCTTTAGACACGGCTGGGGGGTGCCTGTTGATAAACCCGCGGCACGACAATACTATGAGACCGCAGCCAATCTCGGTGACACAGATGCCATGAATGAAGCTGCCTGGTGTTATCTTGAAGGGTTTGGGGGCAAAAAGGACAAGGTAAGCTACCACTACCACTACCATCATGATCCCGTGCTGGGGGCTGCAACTCGTGCCTGGGATATTCACATCGCATCGCCGATCTGGCCCAATGCTTGAACCGCGACACGTGATGGACAGCAACAGCGGGCCAGCTGAGCCGCATCGATGCACGATGTCTGTGGTCGCGATCCGGGTGTAGCACAGACACAGTCCCGTCGTCCAAAGAGCGACCCCAGAGACGCCATCGCGGCGGGTCTGACACCATCTGGGCCCTAGATGGCCCCCAAATACACGAAATACCCAAATACAGCACGTTCTCAATCGCTGCATCACTTTGGGCAGCAATGCAGGAAGCACTCCCCCAGTCAGCGATCGGGTTTCTGACCTCTTGACCCTGTCCCTTGCATTAGTTCCGACTTTGGCCGTTCCACGAATCAAGTTTGTTGTCTATCTCGGAGAGAAAATAGTATCACTGACCACCCATGTGGGATCTAGTTTAAAGCGGCACAACTTCTCAGATTGGCGGAAAAGAACGGTGCGAAGACGCTGGGAAACAGTTGGTGAGTGCATGGTATCTTGTTTCTTGCTTCTCTTTCGTCGCCTGGCGATGTTCTATCACTTGCCGATGCCACACCACTTGAGAAATTGACCAAGTCCTGCCCTCTGGTCTCAGTCGGGTTGAACCCCCTGCGATGCCCTGGCGATGCCCTGGATCTCGTTGCCAAGGAAGGCCTGATTGGCGGTCAGGCTACGACACTGTCTTCCGCGACCGCTTCTCCGACCTGGCCCACCAGCACTACACCGATTGTCATATCCATACGCACACCCTCGGAATTTGAGGCCTGTTGCACCAACCGCACAAAATCCGGTGGCTGGGCTGTGGTTGTCGGGGTCGCGCAAGGGGATGAGTTAGTCAAGGCCGACGTTTCAGGACCTACGCGGGCTCCGAGTAATGACTTGGAGATCTTGTTACTAACGCTTGTCCTTGGTGTGATGAACAGGATTTGGAAGGAGAAATATGATGCGCCCAAATGAAACCTGCCGCTGGCGGATGAAGCCTTTCGCAAGCCGCCCATTTGCAGCCGGCCGATTGAGACCTGAGACATCATCCAGGCTCGCGAGCGACGCGAAGCAACCTAAATGACATAGTCGAAGAGATCCAACCGGTTCATGTTTACGTACACGATTTTTTCATCCCTGCCTATTTTTGCATCCCGGCCGTGTGTGTTCACCGCGGCCACACTGTTTTGGACGCCAAAGCAACAACAGGCGGTGAGGAAGTTTTGGCCGGCATTGTGTCTCCGCTATTTCAAATCGCGGCGTTGACTCAGAGACTGCGTGCAATTGCTTCAACCTTGGCCAGGCCTAAAGACTTGGATAGATATGGCGACGCCTAAAGGTAGGCCTAGGGCTACGCGACGAGGTCACGGACAGGTCGCGCCGGGTTTTTGGTGTGGGTCTCGAGAGGCCATGCTTGGATATCTCGAAGACTGTTTCTCGCTTGCTTTGCCCGGGCGCAGAAGGGTGTGCTCTTCCATATTGATGGGCTCATGGTTAGGTTTACTTGGGGCCGTGTGATTCAACCGAAGACCCGGTGGTCTGCTATGTGGCCTTGAACATCAATACCAACATCCAAGTTTGTGTCTTCTGTCGACCCCCCCGATGTGTTGTTTTCCCCTGCTCTCGTCCCCATCATCTGTCACCCTCACTCCGGCCACACCTCGTGTCCGCTGTGATTGTAACTGTGATTGTGCCTCTGTCCTTTGTCTCTTCCTCTCCACGCAGCATGGTCGTCCTCTAAGCGTTCAATGTTGCCCGGCCCGTCAATGGCTCCTGGCTCGGCGCCACACCAACACCAACCCCGTCTGAGGGCAAGGCTGTACTCTGCAATAACGTAGGTATGTCCGTGTCGTGGTTGCGGCTGCTATTGATTAATTATCGAATGTAGATATTCAGTACACATATTGAGATTGGCGTCCAGTCTGTCGTCTGTGCGCTGCTTTGCTTTGTCTTGCCTTGTGCCACTGGACTGGCGCCCCGTCCCGTCGTCCCCATCTACCCGTCCCGTCCGGGCTTTACTGACAATAGTACATATCGGTCGGTCTTTATCTTGACTACCTCACTGACAGCACGTGGTCGGGTGTACAAGACTCAGATTGGTTTGGGGGTGTATACTATATCAGAACACGCAAAGTATGCTTCGACATCGGCTCCAAGCAGTAGTATCATAGTTATCTCAATCACTACTATGTACCAACTCACGCACCCGCTCTTCCCAAAGTTCGTAAAGGTCGTTGTCGTTAGCTAGGTAACCTGCCATTGTTTGCCCAAGCCCATGCACACTTTTCGGCATGCTCTTGTTGACAGTCTCTAATTGCCATCGATATCTGCTGTGGTCGTCGACATCATGCATAATCATCATTGTCATCATCGTAATCACCGCCGCCAGCACCACCACTACCACCAGCACCGCACCACTATTCATTCCTAGACCTTGACACTGCTATCCAGGAATATCCTGATCTGGTGTTCAGTTCTTAAGCCTCGTCCATACGTCTCTCCACATCCTCCCATCGTCCCATACAAAAAAATGCTCGTGAAAAGGTCGTAAGTAAATTGTCATCATATCATTCGTCCAAAACGAAAGGCCGAAAACAAAAAAAGGAAAGTGTGCCCTGAAGCTTATCATCTCTCGCTAATCGTTTGTTGAAAGATGAATCTGTTCAAAATATGCCACACAGAGAATGAACAAAGACGATGATTCCATGTGGATCAATAGTTGTAAGGGGATGTCCAACCAGATTGCCCTTGGTGGCGAAGGGTGTTTGAGACAATGGCTCTGGATCCAACACAGCATGGGTTGGTGAGAGGCCGAGAAATGTCTGGGTCCGAAGCAATCGTGGAGCGCTTACTCCACTCGAGCAATCATTTCTCGGAAGTCCCGAAGTACCTTCTCGGGTACTCGATCAAGCAAGACACTCCTTTCTCGGGCTTTGCTCCCCATTCCACTCAATTTCTCGATGCCGTCCCTTTCAGCTTGCATCTGAGCATACAGTTGCTGCAGACGAGTAGGCTTCACTTCGACAATATCATCGTCACTGTCAAAGGCACCATCGGCGTTCGCAATGTGGTTGTAGGAAGCTGCTGAAAGGGAGAAGGCAGCGGCAACTTGCTGCTGTCGTGATGGTTTTGTGAGATCGGCATGGAGGTTGGCGAGAGGATTACCCGGGCCTTGTGGGGTCATTCGAGACAAATCAGGTCCAGCGAGACTGGAAGGATAGTGGTTGTGATCTGAAGACGGTGCAGGCCGAGAAGGTAGGACATCATGTGCCAACTCTGGTTGAGACGCAAGCACGGCGTTGAGGACATTCCCAGCCTCGGAACGATAGTCATCGGATAACGCTGGCATATTGGATGTGACAACGGCGGCGGATGGCGGCGCCGTCGCCGCTTTTGAGCCAGCTTGGGAGACGATGAAGGCACCTGCTAACAAGCACATGTAAAAAGTATTCCAGCTGAAGCCAGTGTCGACCTGGACGTCGAGTGATTTGACAGCATTTGGAGGAGTAGGCACCCGGGTCGAAGATGTAGCAGGTCTCGGCGTTGCTTGCCGCTGTAAGTTGTCGGGCTCTTCCATCTTCAAGTCCTCGCTATTAATGAGACTGAATTCATCTTCCCAGTTGTCATCGAGGTCAAGGGTTCTGAAACCAGCGAAGTCGCTGGAGAAATTGTCTGGAACGCTGGCCGAGTAGGCACGAGTGCTCTGTCGCTCTAGATCTCTGACCGACTCTTTCAGGATGTTGTTCATGCGACGTAGTTCGCCGGTCTCAAGAGTCTTGATGCGAATGGCCTCGTCCCGATCGTACTGTAGCTGATGGATAATTTGCTCGCATCGCTGGCGTTGTTGCATCCACTGCTCCCTTTCACGGTGGAGGGTGTTTTCAAGACGGGCAGCTGTTTCTTCCAACTCAGCCTTCTGGCTAGCAAAGAGCTTCTTTTCTTGCTCCAGTCTCTCGGTGTGAGTTTTCTTGCGTTGACGGGAGTCGAGTCTATTCCAGTACGGGTCATTAGCCTCAGCATACGGAGGGGAGGATGGGGCATACGCACGCGGCTTGACGGTTTCGCAAAAGACGTTTCTGCTGTTTGAGCTCCTTCTTCTCCTCATCATTCGAACACTGCATAATGAGGGAATCGATGTTGGCCAAATTCCTTTCCTTGGGGATCTCGAACTTTGCATTCTTTTTTCTGATGCCATCAGATCTCAACACCAACATAGGTGATGTTGCCCGGAATCTAGAGCGTCTCAACACACGTCGTGTTTCGGTAGCTTCGGACGAGGTGGTGGATGCCCACCCGCCTTGACTGGATTGTGGTGACATGGATATCGCCGAGGTAGGGTCCTGATGATGAAAGCCGGAGAAGTTGACCGAGCCCCCGCTGTATTGTGCTTGCTGCCCAAAAGATTCTGGTACAGCGCCGAACAGGGGCGTGGGAGTGTTGTTCTCAGAACGTGTAGAGATGGCCCAAGGTTGGGTTTGGACATATTGCGGGCCGCAGCTTGCAGAGCTGGCCTGGCCGAAGTATTGGTCATTGGAGCTGGTCATGGGAATAGAAGACTGAGAATAATGACGGATGGGAGGCATGACACTGAGGGGCCGCTCCTGCCACGCATGCGGAGAGACATAGTCTTCCTCCATCTTGGGCATTGAAGGCTGTTGACCGTCAGAGGGACCAGCGCCTGCCAGGTCGGCGGGGGTGGAAGAATCGAGTACTCTGTCGTCAAGGACCGAAGAGTCGTCTTCAGTGAGGGCGGGTTTGACGTCGTTAGACCATTGAGGTTCGCCGTAGAGATAGTAGGGCTGCTGCGAGTAATGCATCGCCATGTCTGCAAGAAATATCGAAACGGCACTTGTTTGTTGTGTGCCGGTGGGAAAATGGATAAGTGGCGGTGAGAGAAGGTGGGGAAGAACGGCGGTGGTCGAGTTTTTTCCCGAGAAATGGCAAAGCCGCTAGGTGCGTGTGACAGTGACTGCAAGCTGAAGGAGCATGGCGGGATTGAAGTGAGAAACAAGGACAAGAAAGGTAAAGGTTCAAAGATGGATGTAGTTGAGTTCTGGCTCCTGGAGGAGAAAGGGAGGGGGATGAAGCTGGTTTAGTAGGTATTGCACGAAGACCAGGATCTGGGCTCGATACAATACCGTACGGGGCCAGAGTGGAGGCTGAGAACCAGAGATCAGAGACACGGAGCCTGAGGGACGACCCAAGGCCCCGTTTCCAGGTCGGCGGACGAGTGGTGAAGGGACTCGGCGGGAGGAGCAGGAGGATGGCCAGAGAGGGAGTCTGCGGCCGAGGAGGTGGAGAGACGGGAAGAGGAGGCAGGAGGCGGCGGATTGAACAACAGTGGTGATTGATTGCCCAAGACTCGATGCTCAGCACTCAAGACTCAAGCGTCCGAGACCAGCGCCAGAGCCAGAGGGAGAAGCAGAGGCTGAGGGGAGGAGGAAAAAGCAGCAACAGGAGCAGGAGGAGTCGGGGAGCGACGATTCAAGACTCAAAGACGCATTCAGGTTTCTTCGGATGCGATGACGGTTGGCGGGCAGACGGCAGCCAGGGTGGGATTGGATGCTTTGCTTCTCAGACACAGACAGACAGGCCGGCCGACCCTCTGCCTCGAAGGCCTCTGCTTCGATGGCGCTGGCGGCGTCACATTCTCATTCGTATTTCTTTTTGGGCAGCAGCAGTGGCTATGCACTGTGCAGGCATTCTTGTGGCCGGTGCACGGGCGGCCTGTAGCAGGCAGCGCAGGTCGGGTCAGTTGGGTGGGTGCAGGCAGCCTGCATGAAAGTTTGCTTGCTCAACGCATCCAGACTGGCTGCGCTCCTTTGCTCCCACCGGTCACCTTTATGCGACCGCCTTTTAGTTGCATCAACCTCCATTCCATCCGCAGTCACCACCGTCTCCCAGTCTCCCCGTCTCCAGGGACGGTTCGATCTCTCCTCCCCTCTTGTCCGCCCCCGAATAAGCGGTCACCTGTTTCTCCATGGCCGACAAAAGACCAGCTCGAGCGACGTCGGGCGACAAGACACAAGAGACAGGACGAGGTCAGAGGTCAGAGGCCAGAGGTCAGAGGACCCCCAGCCCAGGGGTCCGGTGACTCAGGACAAACCCAAACATGAGGCTTTATTCAGGCCAGAAACTGAGAACCCTGGGGACCATCGATGTGGTGCTCCGGTACTCCGTGGACAATCGCCGCAACCCGTTGAAGGTCAGTGTCGCGCTCAATGTTCAGCAGATGTTTGTGGCGTGAAAACAGATCCACGATCAGGGGCACGGCTCGGTCTGGTTTAGCTACCACGCCTACAAACGAAGCGATGCTTAGACCATCATCCACCAGGATGGGGATTTTGCGTCCGCTGAACGGCTCGGGCCTCTAACCTAGCTCCCCTGTTCGCCTCTATGGAGTACTTCTCTTCACCTCTACAGGCATAACTCTGCCTATCGATTTATCCGGCAACAATTAAAGTCAACATTTGCTTTACATCGTCCTTTTAACGAGTCTCGGGAAACAAATACGTCTAGAGAAAGCTTCCCTCCACCTCAAGTCCTCTGTCTCTGTCGCCACAGTCATCACTGCCGCTGCCATCGACCAATGCTAATCTTCCGCATTGCTACAAGTATAGTCGTCTGCGGCCCCGGTGATGTGATCGACTGATCCGCTGCCAGTGGCTGGCTGGCTTTTCCGTCCCGTTCGTTCCTTTGCTTGTCCGAGTAGTCACCTTGTCACTAGTGTTTTTCTTGAAGGGTCGCATCACTGTAATGTTACAGATGGCATCCAACGCTCGCAGGAAACACTCAGGCTGAAGGGCGTTCTGCTTGCTCACCGTACCTTGACCCCTAGCGCAGATTACACTCTCCGTCGAACCGTTTGATGTGGCTTGCCGGTGGCTTGTACGGAGTATTGTCAGAGAGTCCTCTTGCCCAATCATGAGGATCACCCCTTAGCGGTCTGAAACGTCGGCATCTCATGGCTGCCCAAGGTGAGGCTGCTCCCGAACTCAACCTAAGCTGCAGAATACGCCGCACAATTTTCCCGTTACCGGCTATGTCTGGTTTATCATTTACAAGTCCAATAAGCAAAGAATGGTCCTAGCCGAGGCTCATGGCTTCATGAATTCATACACATTTAGAAACACCTAATGCTGGCATGGCAGGTGCTTGTCAAAAGAGGCGAGGATGTGCCTCTGACTGGGTACTCCATCACAGCATATCCTGACACCAGTCCAGAAACCTTTCCTGTTCCTCTATTGTTGATCCCCCCTAGGTGCCCACATCCCTCCTGCTCACTTTATGTGCCGATCTCTTTCATTTTGGCAGCAATGATCTGCGGGTTCCGGGGATAATCTTCAGCACGCATTGGGACGATAAACCACCTGCAACCCGATGAAATCTTGCTGCCGAGTGAATACTCCTGGGCTACTCATCATGATGGTTTCCTCAACCGGGCCATTGGCACCAATCACGGGAAGAACGGGATCCAATTCATAATTCGATTCGTCTTGAGTAGGTGAGCCAACAACAGTCATCGATTCAGCCGAAGTGCCAGACTCAGACAAGTCTCGCTGCTTCGCCTGACGTGCTCGATCAACATGAGGAAGCCGGCATCGAATTTCTTGGCAATCTCCTGTCCTCGCATATTCAGGACATTGCCGAAGGTGGCGATACTCACAGTGTGCTCCTCGATCACAATAGCCGGCGTACGCAAAATCCGAACATAAGGGAGCATTGGGGTCCACAAGGGTATGGGCGTAGACGCAATTGAACCGATTGCATCTTCCAGATTGGAAAAACACGCAGATTGGGGATCTTTCTGGAGAAGGAACGTGGCTCAGATTGCACTGGGGGCCTGCAAAGCAATTGACACCGCGCGAAACGGAAGGACAAAGAGCAAGCTTGTTGTCGTCATGAGCACCAAGGCACTTCATTCCAAAGGGGCACGATCCTAACGCATTTTCATCAGTATGGCGGAAAGGGAGATCTTTCCCTGATCAGAGGCAATACCGGTGGAGCTGTATCGCGAGCAAAGCTTTGTCGAAGTTAGAACCCTGCCAGTGTCATCAGTATTGAGCAATCAGAGCGGAGGGGCGCTTCATTGATGAAGTGACGGACCCAGGATAATTTGCTTGTCTTGGTTGCCAAGTTTGTTGGTGTGAAGGTTCATCATGAAGTGCGGCATGCTGGGAGTTGTTGACTTTAGCTGAGCTAATCACCGGACCTGTAACCACTTGAGAGTGCTCAGTGACTCGAGTGAATGAACTTACTACCAAGGCTCACCATAGGGGTGTTTTCATGAATGAATATGGACTTGGAGCCAGAGGTAGACATAGCAGATGTGCTGAGTGCTTGAGGAAGAGCAGTTGGCAATCCAAAAATAGCATTGAGCCGGACGTTTGTTGAGCTAGAGAGATTAGTGTTGACATCTTCTTTAGAATTCACCCCATCTCGATGACCTCCTTGGGAAAAGATAGCGGCTTGTTGATATGAGGCTGACGTGGACTGTCTGAGTGCTGCCAGTTGAGATGACTTCGGATAAGGGTAAGCGGGTCGTTGCGAGATTGGTGGCTGTGTGCGTCGTTTTCGTCGTCGTCGTGCTGAGCTTGAGTTTGACTTCCGCTTAGTAGAGGGTTTTTTGGGAGGTTGCGGCCCGTGGGTTTGCTTCTGGACTACGTTCTCAAGAGCCTCAAGTCGTTCTGGATGTTGGTTAGCCAGCCCTGTCTTATGAAATTGGGGATGCAAGAACATGCCGTGGAGCTGCTTGAAGTCGGCGACCAAGCCGCTGTGGGACATGATGATATGACCCTAGAGTATATTTGTAGTAGTCAAAGAAGCATCAAGCAATAGGGGATAGCCGAAATGCTGGACAGCTTTTCACGATCGGTCTGTCAGTGTAAGATGAAAAGAGACCAGAAGGCTGAGGTTGTGCCTTCCGTCTTCCCCGCATACTAAATAGTACGCGACGAGGCTGTTAAACAATGCAATCTGGAGTGAGGAAGGTTTGCCGAGTCAAAATTGGACGGAGCTTGACAATCAGCTCCGGCAACATCAAAGAACCAAACCACTTGATCTTGATTGCATTCAGTCACCGACAGAGCCATACCACCTTACTGCAATGTCTCTCCTTTCACTTTCCTAGCATCGGTCGCATAGATTGGATGGATCGAATGTGAAAGTCATTGTCCGCAAAGATGCTGCAACCACGGATACCACTCCGCAGTCTGTGCCGGGGATGTCAATCCTCATCCTCCTGGCCCGCCCTTCGACGCTCCTATGCACAAGTCATTGACCCAGTGCACCCTAGTACCTCAGTTCTGGATACAGCTCAAGCAGATCCCCTATTAGCTGAATCACAAGACAAGGTCGGCCCAGTCAGGGGAGAAGTGCGACTTCGACGATACACTCCGCGAACCCCTGGTCTGCGTCACTTGATCAGACCGGTGAACGACCATCTCTGGAAAGGCCGACCATATTTCGACTTGACGTTTCCAAAAAAGGGCCATGCGAAAGGAGGCCGAAACGATACCGGGCATGTTGTCGTCCGACACCGAGGTGGAGGACATAAGAGAAGGATACGTATCGTCGACTTTGCACGACGGAAAGGTGGCAAGCATGTTGTAGAGCGCATTGAGCATGACCCTGGTCGGACTGCTCACGTTGCGCTGGTGAAGAACATCAACGACGGGACAAGAACATATATCTTGGCCGCAGAAGGCTTGCGGGCTGGCGACGTCGTTGAAAGCTACCGATCTGGTCTTCCCAAGTCTTTGATCCAGGAAATGGGTGGCCAGATGGACCAGGGTGTTGTCGCATCAAAAACTGCTCACAAGGGCAATTGTTTGAAACTGGGCATGATTCCTATCGGAACGCCAATTTTCAACATCGCCCCCACACGTGAATCGATTGGCAAGATCTGTCGTAGTGCTGGCACGCACGGAATAATCATTGGAAAGGGCGAAGACACGGTTCAGAAGGAGATGATCAAGCTTATTGGAGACAGTGGGAATATGGACATGTCTTCGTTGACCAAGGATCAGCTGAGGAAATTCGAAAAGGCAGCCAACTATGTCACGGTCCGGCTCTCAAGTGGTGAAGTTCGGCTGATTGACAAAGAGGCTGTGGCAACGATCGGGGTCGCAAGCAACATCAACTTCAAATACACCTCTCTCGGCAAGGCTGGACGCGCACGGTGGCTCGGCATCAGACCAACCGTTCGTGGTCTTGCCATGAACGCATCAGATCATCCCCACGGTGGTGGTCGAGGAAAATCTAAGGGCAACCGTATTCCCATGAGTCCTTGGGGCATCCCGGTAAGTCGTGATTCTCGCACCTCGCTTGTGCGTGTTTGCTAACTATCTCCAGGCCAAATCAGGCTACAAGACCAGACCGAAGAATAAGTTCAACCCTCTCGTTGTCACAGAACGACCGAGAAACCAGGGCAGACGAAGAAGGGGTTACGCTTAGATTAGAATATGTATCAATACAATCAACCGGCTCCGGTTGTTGGTGGGAACATGACAGAGCGCAGGGTTTGAAGCATGGTCCAGGGGCGCCCACGGTGAATCAGCACATACGATCTTTCTAACACCACATTCTTCCACATTCATGATTCAAAGAATATACCACCATTCCCCTCCCCCTCCAACCCATCTGAAATGACACCTGTTTGCCGCCTCAGTTTCCAATTCTCAACATCCGAGGCTGCCTACAGTTACTATCAACTTGTTTCAGTCTCTGTCTTCTCATTCCTTCCCCATCCGCTCTCCCCCGAGGGGCCAGGTTCACGATTCTCTCGAAAGTCTTCTTGCCGATTGGAGAATGCCCAACCATCTATATCTTGGATTGCCAGAGGGAAATTGTCTGCATCAGGCAGTGTATTCCGGGGCTCGCCTGACCCTCGGCCACTCATGGGCACTGCAATTCCAGAGCTCCTCCCGCTACTGGTCATGTTCTCACGTTCTTTTGTATTCCGGGAAAGCTGGGCCCCAGAAGCCCCAGTGCCCGTCTGAAATTCCGGGCGGTGCCACTGCATGTTCCGTGAAAATGCCGAGAGTCCGGGGTCGTTCCCTGCAAGCGAATATGTACCGAGTACAGAGTACATATGTCGCCAAATCACATCCTGGCCGACACCCACGGTCGTCGGTTGTCGGTCGTTGACAACCTCTCGAGGCGACTGTTCCATGGACTTTGTGTCGGCAGACTTGACAAGTTTGCAGGTTTACGCACTGTCTGGTCCCTCTGGCCCCTCTGGCCTGCGCCGTCATGGCCATCATGAAGCGGTCTCAGACAAAGGACGTTGATCTTGCCGTCGGTCCTGCATTGGCAGCAGTGAGTTTATTTGCTCTTTTCTCCCAGTGGATGATGGATGGTGTAACCAAGTATTCTCAAGTTACTGCCACAAAATCCCAAGCCGTGGTACCGAACACGGCACCTCTTGCTCCTCAACTGTATCCTCTTGATACCATGGCTGTCTGCTACAGCCTACGGGTTCGATGGTATGTTTGCAACCCGGAGGCTCGCCCAGCCGCGATCGCTCAAGTGTAAATACAGGCTCGATGATGAACGGTCTCCAGTCGCTGCCACAGTGGCGGAACTATTTCGACAAGCCCAGTTCCTCAATCCTCGGGACCATGAATGCCGTCTACCCGATTGGCAAATTCTTTGGCCTCTTCGCCACCGCCTGGCTTGGGGACCGATATGGAAGAAAGCTGCCCATGTACTTTGGCTTTGCCTTGCTAGTGGTTGGTGCTGCACTGCAAGGAGCGGCGCAGGACGTGGCGATGTTTATCGTTGCACGCCTCTTGCTGGGCATCGGCACCGCCGGCGTCTCGCAGCCTGCGCCCATTTTGATCTCTGAGCTTGCATACCCAACTCATCGTGGCCGTCTCACCGCCATGTACTATAGCACATACGTGAGTCCCTACCGTCGCCGACACTTGCTCGTTTCAGTTTCAGCCGTGCCTCGCAATCGGCAGAAGACCAGTGGCCCTGGCTATAGCTGACCGATTTCCAGTATGTCGGAGGAATCATCGCGGCCTGGAGTACTTACGGTACTTTCCGTATGCAAAACACCTGGTCATGGAGGATTCCCTCACTTCTGCAGGGAGCAGTGCCCTTGTTTCAGCTGTGCTTGCTGTACTTTGTTCCGGAATCACCCAGGTATCATCATCCTATGTTCTCATCACTCCCGCGGGACCAAGGTTCAACCCTAACCCTCTTCTTGCAGGTTTCTGATATCCAAGGGCCGGACAGAAGAGGCGCGGCGACTGTTTGTCAAGCATCACGCAGGCGGAGACGAGTCCTCCCCAATGGTTGCCTTTGAGATCAGCGAGATTCAAAAGGCCATCAGCCACGAAAAGACCATTCACTCGGAAACCTCGTATCTCGACCTCGTCCGAACCAAAGCAAATCGCAAGCGCACCTTGATTGCCGTCATCGTGGGTTTCTACGGGACCTGGGCTGGTGTCGCCGTCATTGCGTATTATCTGACCCTGGTGCTGGACACCATTGGAATCACGTCGGCCAGCATGCAAACCCTCATCAACGCCATCTTGAACGTGGTCAATTTCGTGGTAGCTGTGCTTTCCGCCGCGTTGGTCGACAGGATAGGCCGTCGTCCTCTCTGGATCTGGGGCGTCATCGGCATGTTCGTGTCCTATCTGGTCTGGACAGTGCTCTCGGCCAAATTCCAGGAAACGCATCGCTCGGCGTATGGCAACGCAGTCCTGGTCTTCATCTTTCTGTACAAGGTCTTCTACGACGGCTGCTATTCCCCCATGCTCCTCGCATATCCCATCGAAATCTTTCCTTATACGCTTCGCAGTCGAGGGCTGAGTGCATCCATGGCGACCAACCAGGTTGCTTTGATCATGGCACAATTCGTCAACCCGATCGCTCTCGATGCCATCGGATGGAAATACTACATTGTCTTCTGCGTTCTCCTCTTGATCTTCTTGGCCCTCATCTACTTCTTCTTCCCCGAAACCAAGGGAAGAACGCTGGAAGAGATTGCGGGCGTCTTTGAGCAGGAAAGTGCCGCCCTCGGCCAGGATGCAGTCAAAGAGATGCAGGCGGAGGCGGAGCTTGTCGAGGTGGTTGAACCAGCGCCCGAGAGGCGGAAAGGAGCAGCAACAAGAACAGCACTTCGACATTCTGCCAATGGCGCAGACCCTCAAGCCGGGTTGCGTAAAGAAAAAGGCTGCATCAGGTTTGGCTGATGGTCACCGACCTGGTCTCGAGTTTTGCCGTCACAATAGTCAAGATTGCTGCTTCCTTAGACAGGTACAACATATCAACCTGGTGACGTTCAAGAGTATACGTACTTGTTTTGTGCGGAACCCATGGCGACACTCACAAGGCCTACGATTTGGGTTTACATAGAGATAGTACCTTGACTCGCCGATGTCACAGTCCCAGTATCTAGCTCCGCAATGTGGTCCGGTGCAAACGGTCTGGTTCAGAGGCAACTAGGACGTGGATCCAACCGGGCAATCGATCAAATAGAAGCTCCCATACCCAGGAAAGCTCATGTCAACAGCTTCTTTGAACTAGCAGTGAATGGCAACTTTGTAGTTTGAAGGTCGGCTAATTCACATGATCGATCTCGGAATGAGACAGTAAATATGGTAAATTAGTTAGTCCCTTATGGGCTTAGCCTGTAAGATATCTAAATCAGGAAGTTGGGCCGCAAAACTGTCGCTGCTTTGCCGTGAAGGACTTTCATCTGTTCGCTTCAAGTTCGCTGTTTCAGCAATTGCCCACATCGGCAGTGAGAGTGAGAGTGAGAGTAAGATTGCCGACATGCCGAAGAACAAAAAGGCCAAAACGAAACACTACTCCTCGAAGCCGCCCGGCGAGCTCAGCCAGGCCGAGATTTGGGATGATTCGGCTCTGATTAGATCCTGGAACGACGCCGTCGCCGAGTACGAGGTACGTCAAGCTTGCTCTTGCTCCTGGGGCATTGGCTTCTGCTTGCTATTCTCTTCTCCATTGACACGATTCAATCTGATCTGGACAGTATTACCACAGCATTCACGCGCGCGGCGAAGACGTCGAGGAGATCCTGCGCAAGGCTGAGATGGACGACCTTGACCCCGTCGAGGCTGCGCCCAAGAACGAACGGCACGACGTCGACGTTGACACTACGGCCGGACACCGAGCCAGCCTTGGAGCTGCGCATAGTGAAGATGGAGAAATCGACGACGACGAGGTCGTTGCCGATCTCCAAGCAGCCAAGGATTCGCTGGCTCGACAAGGCACGTCTACCTCTGATTCTCCCCGGCACCTTCACTTCCCGCAGACTAAAACCACCCTTCTTCGGGTGACAAGACAAGGCTAACCTCAGTCTCCCTGGACAGTGCAAGCTGGACTGGATGTGCCTTCAGTTTCCCTTGCCGGCACAATCCAAGCGCCTCCCCCTCTAGACTCATCTTCTCAAGCACCACCTCCGATGAACAAGCCTGCAATAGGGCCTAGCTTGCCACCTACCGCTGCTGATGGTGCGTTTGGTTTGGACCGCATCCCCTTCCCTTCCTCCCAACCTGTTTCCAATGCTGATTTCTCACTCCTCCGTCTCCAGTTCCTTCGTCGGACCAGACACTCGAGAACATCAAAATGGCCTATTACTGGGCGGGCTATTACTCCGGTTTGTATGATGGACAACGACAAAGTCAAGCACAACTCTAAGCTCCAGGCCGCGGTCAATGATGGAAATCGGCTCACATGGCTCATATGGCTCACACGGGAGACCACAAGCCTACCTGCCTCGAACCGGGTGTCAACATTGACCTCCTTGAATGCAAGACCTTCTCAGCGTATCGAATAGCCTCTCGCTACAGGTTGAACCGAACACCACCTGTGGATCCTTTTGCTATCCACCGTCTAACATGGCCTGACGGATGGGCAAGCCACTATATGGCACCACAAGGCGAGGCTGCGACGAACGGACCTGGCTTATCTCATGTTCTTTCAAGACAACAACAGTGTGGTGCGGTGTGGAGCATGTGACACGACGAAGTCGAGACAAACGTCTGTCCCAACGTGAATTCGCCGGTCAGATTTACTTCGACATTTCCTAGAGGAACCCAAATCCCACACGCACGAGCATGGACCTGGCAACTGCTAGCGAGCTTACAATAGCACTACTCCATTCAACCTACAGCACAGGCGGGCTTCGTATGCTTATGGGCGAGGCGTTGAGCCTGATGACTTGACTGTGCTTGGAGAGCCTCTCTCTCTGATCGGCATATCGGGCCCAACAGTGTCTTTCTCGCACATCTGAATACATCGGATCCGAGAGCGTGTCCCGAGACTTCTGCTGCATAGGCATCCGATGCCAGTGTCGCCAAGCTACAACCAGTCTGACATCCGTGCTGCATTTCATTGTCCCCTCGGGGGTGGTGGGGGCCAGGAGCGCCTCGATCCAGCAGGGCATATCATATTCACAAGCAACAAGCACTCATTACCGGGGTGCCAGAGATGCGTTGACGAGCAGCAACCCCCAGGCAGCGCATTTGAACAGTGATCGTGTCGCGCCTAGGTAGTCAGAACAGCCTAGGTCGAACTGAATCATAGAATAATCTTGACAAGTCATGACTTGGGCTACTTGCTCGTTTCGTTCTCTCGAAATCGTTGGAAACTCCTAACTTGGCTCATCAAAGCTCTTCGTATGTGCCACACCGGGCGCCCTGTCTGTTCTAGGTATATCCTTGCCTCGAGTCGCTGTGCTTCGCTCCAAAAAGAAAAGGGTGGTGCGTTCAGTAGACCTCCAAGCTCGCTTAACCTTGTCCACAGTTCAAGGCCTGCGGATTTCTCGATTGCGCCCAGCTCAATCCACGGCGATCTGATAAGAGACATAAGCCGAGTATTCGCCCTGGTCGCCGCCAGTCACCAGATCAGCGGAACCCATGCCTTCGTCCTTTTTCAGGCGTCCTTTGCTATCCCGTCCAAACGCGTTGCCTGCTAGGTAGGCATACTCTGCATCGAGGGCTTGCTGGACTTTCTTTTCGCGCTTTGAATCGGTCTGTGCCCACACGTTAGCGGCAAGGACAGACGAGGCTCGCTAAATGCCAACCGTCGGGGCTTCTGGGGACATACCTTGATCAAGACTGATACAAAATCCAAGGGCAAGCCATACCTCAGGACCGTCTCGACAAAGACTCTGAGAACGATAACATGCACCAGACACATAACACCCTCACTCCAGCCTGTCCGGCCCAGCCGTAATGTCTCACCCCAAACCCTCTTCTCCTCAGCCTCGACCCGCTTCAGCTCTTTTACTTCGTCTTCCTTTCCACCTTCTTTGTACTTATAGTCCCGCGGTACCCACTTCTTCTCCCGCGCCTTATGCACAAATTCCTGTGCATGTTTGCTGAACAGTGTCACTGCGTATAAGCTATATTCGGCGTCGGAGGCCACGAAGTGGGCCGAGCGAGGCACGACCATGGGTGCGAGTGTTTCGTAAGAGCGCAAAAAGTCTTTTACACTGGAAAGGGGAACTGCCACGAGGTGCGTGTCCAGATGCTCTGAACCCTTGACCAGGACATCTGGAGGGACGATGCTCAAGAGCGACTTGGTGGAAAGGTTCCCTGTCTGTTTCCGCACAAGCGTCTGGAGATTTGTGCGGATCGAGTTGTATTGGTTGTATTTGGATCGGACGTCGTTGTCGATCGAGTTGACTTCCTGAAGTCCTGCTGTTAGCGACGTCGGCAAAATCCCGGGCCTGACTGAGTCCGTACTTTTGTTAAAAGGTCAATCAACTCCGACAACGGCTTATCGGCGCGGTATTTGACTTTGTTCCATGAGAAACTTCGTAGATACTGTTCGAGAGGTTCTAGAGTGAAGTAATCGGGTCAGTTCATATCAAAAGCGAGATTAGCATGTTTACTGCATTTGCAGACATACTGTCATTCACATTCTTATGCATGGCAATCTTTTCTTCATCCCCATCAAGAATGTTCCTCAGTGTATCCCCAACCTTGCTCACCACGGAGTTGCAGGTGCCCTCAAGTTTGGCCAGCTCTTCCGATTGCTGTAGTAATGCATCGAGCGTTCCAATCTTGAACTCCGGTACGGGGAAAGGCAAAACTTCGCCATTGGAAGGGTTCACGGTTTTCTGTATAGAAGAAAACGCATCATCCTTGTGGCCGGAGGGAGTGATTGAAGAAGGAACAGACACGGCGAGGTATTTGGTCGTCATGTTTGAGGGTCAAGGGCGGGCAGTCACCGGGCGGAAGGTATCCAGTGGCCGGGGGATTCAGCTAGGAGGTTCAAGACATAATCAGCCTGATCTGTCGCAGGCCGAGCTCGGTAGCGGATCCTGGGTTGTTTCTTGGGATTACTTGCAACAGCTCCTAGAGCCTCCTGCTATCACCTCGAACCCCGGAGCGATACTAGTGTTGGAGCTGCACTGCGCAGGCCAGCCCGGAGTGGAAGCTGCGTATGCCAAGACCGTTCCGCGTTTAACCTCTTCCGGGTGTATTTGATGCTGCTTCATCCGTGCTCACCACAGGTACGTACCTACTCCTCTGCAGACTTGGTGGCTTTAGCGCTCAGCCATGAGCGGTGTCGGACACATATCTCGGAAAAGCGAAGCAAGAATGAAGGGTAAAGTCTCTTACTCTAGGCTTCTAGGGAGAAAGGCGACTGGACGGAAAGATTTGAAGAGGTTGTCAACTGGGTTCCAGTCAACCCATGGATTTTGATTCTGCCTTGTCCTCCCCACACTGAACAAACAAAGGACAACGATGCCGAATCCAAAATGCTTGAATCCGTCTTGGTCACCAGGCTGTATGTCAGTCACTTTTGGGCAGGGGTGACGCCAGACATATACTGTTCTCTGTCCATGTCGGGCCAGCACTCGTCTGGGCCATTCTCCTCAATGTCGCCTCACTAAACAAGATCTTCTTGCCCATAATTGGTTTGCGACACCGTCCCAACCCCGATAGTCTGCAGGTGACAAACAGTGCTGAAAATGCCGTCTAATCTCGCCCTGTAAAAAGTCTTGTCCAATTCCACCAAAACTCTATCAAATCCAATATGTACTCCAAGATGCAGTTGTGGTCCGGTCCCATCTAGCTGCAATCTTGCACGCAATGGAGCGAGTAAAATGCAGGATTGTGCCTGAAAGCCGGGGCCAGGCTTCAATCCGTTGCCTTGTAAAGTGATTGTAACAACTGAAGGATCACGCGTCAGTAACTCACTATGAAGAAGGTGGACAAGAAGCAGACTGACCTTTGCATGCTTAGGTTCAATAAAAAGTGCCTTGGCTTCGACTAGTTTGCTTGGTTCTTCTCCTTCAGCAACTTCGAGGCTTTCGATCCATCCTTCCGCCCAGGCCTTTCTCCCATCTACTTTGGTCGTCTTCGCCTTGAGAACAAGGAATTGGCCCGCCATTGTCGGCTTGAGATAGTTGATCTCCAAACTCGCTGTTACGCCGACCTTGTTGGGCATGGCGGGGAATGCACACCGTGCAAGCCCTTCGTCGAGCATTGTGGCCAGGAACCCGCCGTGAACGACGCCTGGATGGCCACTAATATCTGTACCCACATAGAATATCTGTACCATGGATTTGCCATCCTTCTCGTTAAAGTGGTAGGGTGGCACCACGAGCATATTCGGCCCGGACAAAGTCCCCGCAGTCAAATTGTGTTGCCGGACTTCAGGCGGAATCTTGAGGTGTGGCCTCGACTCTTTGAAGTCCGGATTCGCTCGTAAGGACTGTGCTAAGGCACAATTTTTAATATGGTCGTCCACGTCGCGGGAAAAGGCATCGCGAGGCTCAAAGAGTGTGAGTGTCTCGACGTCGGAGGGGAGGGAGCCCATGATAGCCGGCGTAAGAATGGGAGGAGCGTAGGTGAGCGCGTAGTAGCCTCCGACAAGGAAGGAGCAGGTGCTGATGATCAGGAAGCTGACTGTTCTCCGGAATCGCGCTTTCCCTTTGCTGTGAACGACAACTACACTGGATTTAGTCTACTGTTGTGCCTGCCGCCGTGGACAATGAACTTGGACGCACCTGTAGAATAGAAACTCGGGACACTACTTGTTCTCGATCTTGAGCGCCGGACTGGGCTTTGCAGGGCACCTGAGCGTGCTGTTGAGGTCAGGAAGCCAGAGAGACCGCGGTGGTGTTGCGGGCGCAGGAAGGTGTGTCGGAGGGAAGTGAAGGGGAGCGCTGACGGTGTGGAAGATGCAACGTAGAATGATCTCCGGCTGAGTAGACTGGGTGATCGTGGAAATAGAGAGAAGGAAAGGATAGTATTTATCCTCGACTGGCCTGGAGCCATGTTCTGCAGATAGGAAAACGACTGGCCACCCGGGGCCGCCGCCCGATGTCAACGATGGAGGTTGCAGAAGATGGTAAAGACGGAAGGCCAGAAATTATGGGGCTTAGGGGCTTCTGAAGGGTCCGAGGAACAGAGGGTAATTATTGGGCATTGGGCTTCGCATGGAAGATGCTGTACAGTGTACGGAGTATCCGTGCCTAGTCCGTATAACTTTTCGTTGGGAGCCACAGCGCAGGTCAAACGCTTGGATTTTCGCTGCCTTTTTGGCCCGCCAGAGATGATACGACGATACACTACGTACGCAACGCGTATTCCGTATAGGCAAATCCCGCTCCTAAAGGTCTACAGTATGGAGTCCTTCTAATCCTCTGGGATGCCGCCCGTCCCAATCCCCCTTTTGCCTCGGCTCAGCCTCACGGCCCCTCTCGGCCTAAGAACCCAGGGATCCAAACACAGACCGATATGGACAGTCCTCCGGCGGCCCCGACGTAATAGATAGTACGTAGATACTACTACTATGCAGTAGGCATCCACCACTGCAGTAGTAGTGGCAGAAGCACATTCTGTAGGTACCTATAATTACGAGGTGGTCGGTAGCATTGATCAGTAATACGAGCGCACGGCGCCGCATCACGGATACCTACCTAGGTACCTATATCGAGGGTATTAGGTAGTACGGAGTAGATGGTTGCACGTCACCCCCCCAGAGCATAGCGCCATGCAGTGCAAAGTGCTGTTTGTACAGCATGGTAGACTTATGTATGTGTTACGGGCTTTTTCCTCTGCTGTGTATCCTACAATTTGATAACCTGCGCTCTGCCACCGTTATTTTCAGCGAGTCATCTGGTCGGACCGTGCATCTGCTCTGCCTGTCAGGCTACAGCCCAACTTTATAGCTGCCGGCCGCTCAAAGAAAGCCATAGTGGACACCACACCACATCTCAACATCCTTTCATGACACAGCTTTGATTGTTGGATGTGCCAGATCGAGTCCCCGACAGTTTGCCTAACACGGGCGCCATCGCGTGATAGTTATGAGCGACTGGTCTTCAGAGAGCCTCGACGTCGTCGCGACGTCGCCGCGACACCAAAAGGGCTTGATGGGGTGCGTAACTGTTAGTCTTAGTGCCAATGCACAGCACCTGCTTTGCGTGGTAAATTGGAATAATATTGCCATCAGGCGGCGGACGACGACTGCCGGGAGTGAGAACCTCTTGGTCGACCAGTACTGGGACTATGCGGAGGGCCGTGCTCAAAATGAGGTGCCAACTCAGGATCCTGGCTCGGAGGGACACCACTCCTAGGCGACATTTGTGCAAAGACGGGATCTTCGGCCGGTGTGGCTGGGTGGATTTCCATCCCAGACGTGCCCTCTACCCCAGAATGGGATCGAGCCCGCATGAACCGGACAGTCTCCTGTTCTTCAGGACGCCTCTCGACCGGTGACCAGCCCCCAGCAACACTACCAGCGATAATTCCGGCCATCGCCGCTGCAGGTCCGAAAACTGAGGAGGTGGACCTTGCCCGTCGTCGAAGTCTCTCAGGAGTGGAAGGTGAGCCCGATGAGGTGTCAGCCACAGCCGGTTCCGCGTCCGGGGTCTGGGGTAACTCGCTGTTCGAACGAGAACGGGACGGACTTCGTGAGCGTGGCATGAAAGTATCTCGTGGATGTTGCAGCTTGTATGCCAACTCTGACATGCGACCGCCTCTGATCTTCTTCAGGAATGTCAACTCTTCTCGAATCTCCTCCAGGGCCGGATTCCAATGCCGGACCCTGTCCTCGTCATCTTCAACAACAAACTCGGGCCCACGCTTTTTGCGGTGGGGAATGCTTGGTATGAGTTTGGCGAAGAGTTCATCCGGGATCAATCTGATGATCACCGCCACAGGTATGGAAAGGGCGCCGAGCACTATCGAGTAACCCCATTGAGCACCATTGATTTTGTGGATTGAAAATGCTTGACCACCCACAAACATGATCAAACATTGACCTCCAATGATGACGAGCTGGATACCAAGAAACCAGTAGTTTCGTAGCACTCCTTCGAAGATGTTGAAATGGTTGTCCAGTCGTCGCGAGCTAAGAAATAGTCAGTAAGCTCGGGAATGGACGGTGGTACAGCTATTCTTACTTGTATTGGTTGAAGATTTGCATCCAGACAAACGTGTTGAAGATGGTACTCTGCAGGCGATCCCTTTCGCCTTGGGTGCCGTAAGAGAGGATGCTTGCTCCAGCGAAGTACAGAATCAGCGTCACTACAAGCTGATAGATGGTCTGTCCGATGATCATTTTCCACATCGTGACGGTGATCAAGGGTGCCGACTTAGGCTCTGGTCGTCGTCTCAATATCGAGGGCGTGGGAGCGTCAGTGGCCAATGCAAGTGCTGCAAAGGTATCCATGATCAAATTGACCCACAACAGTTGCACGGCGGTCAGTACCGAGTTTTCATCATCATTTGCAACGGCGGAGACAAATGTCAAAATGACAGCCGTAATGTTGACGGTAACTTGGAACTGTAACCTGATCAGTACGTTCACTGTGGTCCAAAATCAAAGACATACCTGAAGGAACTTCTTCACAGCGTCGTTGACAGCCCTCCCCCATGATATAGCCTTCACAATTGATGCAAAGTTATCATCCATGAGGATGATGGCGGATGCTTCTTTTGCGACCTCTGTTCCTGCAATGCCCATGGAGAAGCCCACGTCGGCCGTCTTCAGGGCAGGTGCATCGTTGGTACCATCGCCAGTGACCGCCACAGTCTCTCCAAGTCTTTTCAGAACACCAACGAGTAGCTTCTTATCTTCTGGACTGGATCTGGCGAGTACCTGCAGGCGGGGAATGACCTGACTCAACTGCTTGGAGCTGAGCTTCCTGAAGACCGGCCCTTCCATAGCTATTCCCCCCGGCGTATATATGCCACATTCGGTTGCAATAGCCTTAGCCGTCATGATGTTATCGCCTGTGACCATGCGAACAAACACGCCTGCCATTTGACAGTCACGAACAGCATCCGTGACTCCAGGACGCAGTGGATCTTGGATGCCTACCACGCCAAGGAAGACCATGTCCTTAAAGACCTTGTCAAAGTCCGCCTGTTTCCTGTCCTCTGGTGAAGCAGCACCTCGTGGGGGCCATTCATTGAAATCGCGGTATAACAGTGCGATGGTACGCAGGGATCGAGAAGCATAATTGCTGACAATGTCGTTCAACGCCTCCATCTGGTCAGCAGTCATAGGTGAGTCGACAGTCCCTTTGGTCGGATCAGTGATAATCCTGGTGCATTTCGCAATGAGAATTTCGGAGGCGCCCTTGACTAGCATGCGGTATTTGCCGTCAGCTAACTTGATGACCACAGCCATACATTTGCGACCCGAATCAAAAGGCACCATTTGAACAACCTCTGAATTAGCTCGTTCTTCACTAATGGGTCCGATGGCGAGATAATCCACAATGAAGGAAAGGAGAGCAGTCTCAGTCTTTGACCCGATGAAAACCCGTTTGCCGTTCTCCTCGCTTTCGAAAGCCGTGGAGTCAAGTATGATCGAATCTCGGAGCAGTTGTTTGGTGTCCGACGAGAGTGTAGCCATGAACTCAGCCGGGGAAACATCATTAGATGCGTTGCTTCGGCCTTCCGGTTTCTTGTTGGGGGTACCAGTAGAATCCATTGGGACCTGCTTGTCGCCGAATCTGGAGGCAGTCGAAAGCGTGCCGGCAACCACAGACATCTTGTTTTGTGTCAATGTCCCGGTCTTGTCCGAGCAAATGGTGGTTGCATTGCCCATGGTCTCACACGCCCTGAGAAGTCGCACCAGGTTGTTGTCTTTGAGCATCCTGGTGGTAGCGAAGGCAAGAGCAAGAGTAACAGCCAATGGTAGACCTTCAGGCACTGCAACCACGATAATGGTAACAGCAACAATAAAGATCTGAAGAAAGCGTTGACCTTTCGACTGGGCACCACCATCCATATTCTTGAGTTCAACCAGGAACTTGATGAAGAGCACCACAAAAAGTAATAGTCCTGCGGCCAACCCCAATTTGGCAATGTATTCGGCCAACACGTTCAATTTCGACTGTAGAGGTGTCGTTTGCCCTTCGTCTTGTAGAGACATCAACGTCTTGCCATAACTGGAGTTGACTCCCACAGATGTCACGAGAAAGGTACCAATACCCTCAGTGACCTTCCCGCCCGAAAGAATGAAGGGATCCATTTTCTTCAAATTTTGATGGTTTTCAATGGCGTGGTAGACGTCATCAGCTGCGGTTTTCCGAATGATATCAGACTCACCAGTCGCAGAAGATTCGTCGCATTTCAGGTTGTGACCTTGAATGAAGACACCATCCACTGGAATGAGATCACCTGGCTCGAGGTACACTACATCTCCGACCAGCACGTCGTAAACGGAGATCTCCTGTGATTTACCGGAACGAATGACCTTGATCGAGCGCTCTTCCTTCTTACGATTCAGCTTCACGAATTGGCGTTCTTTCTGGTAATCGTTTAGGGCCCCGACAAAGGTGACGACAAAGATGGCGACCATGATTGCCACACCTTCTACCCATTCGACATGAGCCTCATGCGCCTCGGATGGAGCAGGCCGGACGGTTTGATAAATCCCCAAGGCGAGAGATATGACAGCCGCCACAGAGAGGAGAATAAGGACCTTGTCATTGTAGGCGATCCAAGCCAGTTGCCAAAAGGTTTTGACCTTTTTCTCCGGAAGTCGATTGTCCTTAAAGATGCGCTTGCGGTCGGCAAACGAAGTCTCGGATATTTTGGCGGGAGCGGTCATCGAGCCGGCGGTGTTGCTTCTGTTAACGGTCCCGTACTTCTCCTCGGATTCCACACCCGCTTGCACAGCCGCTTCGAAGGTGACTGCCCCCTCTAGGCCAGCTTCGTCCACGCTCAAACCGCTATGACGATTCGACCGCAATCCCTTTTCCAACCCAGCCAGACCACCCAGAGCATGGAAAGCCGCCAGATTCTTGGGGTTGATCATTTTGTTCAACTGGCCAGGGGTGAAAGCGAACTTGTTGTTTTCAACTTGAAAATCGGCCTCGGTTCCAGGATCCGGTCTCAGCGCCTCCGCATCGTTCATGACCTCGTCGTTGTTACTGAACGAGCCCTTGCTCATTTGTTCGTCCAACCCCGATGTACTCGATGCTATCTGTGTATCTCCGCCAAACTCAGACGTAGGAGACAGTTCCGACTCCAGAGACGGTGCCCTTGCCCTGGATCCAGGAACGGAAAGGAAGGTTTGAGGGGATGGCCCATCCAGGAACTGGGCTCTGGGAGACGAAACATTGTGTGGAGAGGTCGGGCGCGATTCGCGAGTGTCAAATGATGCGCGAACATCGGTAGGAGAAACTGAGGGGGGAGACGACGGGCTGGAGCCCTGGTTGAGGCCTGCGGTTTGTATGCGTGGCAACAGTCCAGGTCTATCAGAGGCTTCGCTGAAAGGTTGCCCAAAAGGTTGATAGACGGCGGAATCGTCGATGCTAATCGTTGGGGCTCGTGGCCGGGTTGGTGGTGGTTTGGGCGGGTCTGAGTCTTGCCCTTCGGGAGGTGTTGGAGACATTGTGGAAATCGAATGCGAACGCCGAAATATATGTGTGACAGAACCCAGAACCGATTCCCAAGCCTTTTCAACCACTCTTTCTTAGTCCCTGCAAACCGGTCTGAACCAATAATGTATTGCGAGAAAGTCCAAGGAGCGGCAAGGCGAAAGAGGCAGACACGTCCGGCTTGCAGGAGAAGTAGATGCTTATATTGTGCAGACGGATGGCATAAGCTGAGGAGGTTCTATTATGATAGACTGTGAGACACATTGCTTTACCAGCGAACGAATGGGAGGCAGCCGCGTACCCAAGAAGAATGGCCAGAGCAAGCGCAGGACCCAAATAGCAAATCGACCAACACAATCCCAGTGCTCGACGTACTTTCAGGATAGTAGACTGCGCTCGACAGTCACAGTCACGCCGACTGTCAGGTGAGGAGAGAGCACTGCAGTCTCTCGACCAGACCAGGGTCTCGGGATAGGAGGGTGTTGTGGTGGTGCCATGTACCCGCGTGGAAGGAGGACAAGCAACAGATGTTACTGGGAGGATGAATGCTCGTGTAGGGGGGAGGACAGAAAGAGCCCAAACTTCAACCGACAAAGTGAATAGTGAAAGGAAAAAGAATGTACAAATGGAACCAGGCAGACCGCCATGCCATTATGGTTTGGATGAGGGAAAAGACTACAGGTACTCCGTACAAGGCGATGAGTTGACTGACGGTGCAGATGGTCTAGAGGCGAAGCATGGAATGCAGGCCGCAGTACGGAGTATTTACTAGTGCTGTCAACAGCCCATGCTTAAAGTAGCCAAGTCAAGTTTATGCGACTCGAAACCCATCCAAGCCCCCAGCAAGCACGAGGCCGTTAGTACCTAGTAGTCCATAGCGTTATTTAGTTGTGTGTCTTCTAGGCCACATCAGGGAGCTGGTGCTCCTACTGCAGTTCCAGAGGCGCTTTCTCAATACACTGTATCCGCACTCTGTACTATAACTGTCTACTCCGTAGGCACCTAGTAGGTACTCCGTACTACAGGACCACAATAATAAGGTAATCCATCGGAGATTCCTCCCGCCGCCAGGCTGGTCAGTGATCCATGCCTAAGGCCTTGCCTGCGCCCTCAGATCAGTGGCACGGGTTGCTGGACCCTTTCAAACACCGTTATACGGAGTACACCATTCTCAACACCCTTCTTTTTCTTGCTCAGCGGCTACCCTCCATCTGACGGGAGAGAAAGGAGAAAAAACAACTCAACTCTACCCGTGCCCCGCCGCTTGGTTCACAGCGCCTCCCCGACTCCCACTGTATCTCGGCGTTGCAGCTGGACGCTGCTCTCAGCCAATTGAAAGATGAAATGCTGGCCAGGGCGTTTTGCACTGCCACCGTGCTAAGACCTTGCCAACCAGGCTCCCTCCCTGTCAGCGATCCATCTCTCACCACTGCTCATTTTCGGGGAATCCAGTGTATGTCAATTAGGATCGCCTCTTGACGAGACTAGGCCCCAGCTGACGAAGGAATACCGCTCTATTTTCTTACCTACCGTCTCCGGTCTATCGAGTTGTATCACAATTTGCCTCCACAGTTGACTCCATCCTCCTTTTGCCGCAGGTCCCCGTCCCTCGTCTGAAGCGAGACCGACGTCTTTTCGGACCGACTAAGCAGTACTCGTACATCACATCTGCTACAATCTCATCGGCTGTGATAAGGGTAGGGAGCCAAGATCGGCACCTCATAATACAGCGGAGATCCCAGCGCCAGTCACTGCTCGGATCTCTAGGAGACACAAACATGGGCGCCCACGACAAGACTTTGATCAAACAACGGCTTTGGCGTTGCACCAGGGAGACGCCATGAAGCTGGGCAGCGCCTTAACCTGAATATCTTGAAGGTGGAGAAGTTGTCTTCGTAGTAGGCTTTGATTACCGACGCGTTATCATAGGTTTTGATCCGAAGCCTTAATTTGGTTCATTCGAAGGACGAGGTTTGCTTAAAGTGAGGTCGCCAGCCCGGCCCCTGACCCCTGTCAACGTTTTCGAGCAAAAAGCAAGGAGCAGACATCAACCGTGGAGCCGACATCATAGCATGTTAACCGTCAAGCACAAAGTTACCTGTAGGTACAGAGGAGTTATTGTCCTCCTTGGACACTGGTACGGATACTTTGAACTGAATCCGACTCAAAAGTCCGGTCGAATATGCAAATGAGAACAAAACATGTTGCAAAACAGCAAAAAGACATGATGCAAAACGTATGCAACGATGATTTGTCTCCCTATGGCCACAACCTGTGTTGTGCATCAGACTACTTCATCTCGACCAACACTCTCAATCACACCAAGAACAATGACTCTTCCAATTTTGGCGGACCGTCACGCAGGTGGGCATTCAGTCAGTCAGTCAGTCATACTTGGCCATTAGTCCACCGGCAGCGCCGTTCTTCTCGATGAGTTCTTCGAATCCTTCGATGCGACTGACCATGGCGTAGGGCTTGAAGTCCTTCTCTCTGTGCACGGTGTGCTTGAAACAACCGCTCCAGCCTGGCCGGGGGTACTGGCGCACGACATTGTCGATGGTCTGGGGATGGACCAACTCGGCGCCGGCGCCAATATTGTCGAGCAGGGTGCCGAGGTGAATGAGGCGCGTGATCAAAGTGATGCTCCCTTTGTCCTGGATGTCTTGATGCCGGATGATGGCCTCGGCCACACTCTCTGCCTGCTCCTGCGGCGCCACGCTCTCTTGCTGCGCGGCACCCGGGACGGCCGTGAGATCCGGCCTCTGCAAGATCTGCAAGGCATGGAACGCGCCCCAGAACTCGAAACTGAGGCGCGTGTTGGTCAAGAACTCGGCGCTCGTGCCGATGTCGTGCAGCATCGCCGTCAGGAACCACGTCTCCTCCAGCGCGGAGTCCGGCGCCAGCCCAAACTCGGGAAAACACTGCCGCGCAATGGCGCAGCCGTAGCTGTACACGCGCTGGCTGTGCCGGTAGGTGTCCGGGTCGAGTTTCGACTTTGCATACGCCGCCACGCGCGTTGCCAGTGCCGTCCGCGGTGGCTGCAGCGACGACATCTCCATCGCACAGGGACTACCCGTTCTCGGCCTCTGTAGCGCTTGGTCGGCCGGCAGCGCTGTGAGCCCGTAGAGGATGGTGGTGTCGGTCATCCTGAGCTGAGAAATGGTACCTAGGCTAGCCTAAGGCACCGATCCAGCTTACAGTAAGGCACTCCGAGGTGCGTTGACGCGTACTCCAAACTTTAGGCCTCGAGGGCTGTGTCGGCCGTGTTTCGTGTTCTGTGTTGCGTGTTACAGTGCACTCGGGAAGGCTGTGTCGTCAGAGTGGCGAGTATGATGGATGTGTCGTCGCAGTGGCGGGTTTGATGGATGCTGCAGTGTCTGAAAAGAAAAGGAGGAACAGACCTAAGGCCAGACGGCGATCCTACCGTACCATATATGTTAAGAGTCTGTATCCGTACTCCATACACATACATATATGTACGGACAGCCATTCATTTATGTACCTTACAGTACCTATGGTATAGTATAGCGTATGCCTCCGCGGAGTAATAAAGACACTCGCTCGGCGTCGTCATCATCATCCCGATAAACTCACTCGACAACACATATGCATTAGGTAGGTAATCATTTGTATTACCTTATGATCGCAACGTATCGCGGTGCGGCGCAGCATCGCGCACTAGTAGCGCATGTCAATCTCAAGGCTGAACGCCAATGGCCCCATCAGCATGACTAACACACTACCTACTCCATCCTCCGTGCAGTTTGTAACTCTCCGCCCGCCCTGCCTTTGATCACCCCAGCGGCCTGTAGAAGATTCCTTACAAATGGCCTAGGGGATAAGTGGTAGTAGTCTGTAAGCAATGTCTCTAAGCAATACATGGAAATTGGTTGGTACGACCTAATACGTACATAGGTATGTACCACGCCATCGTCTTTTACCACGCCTTGTAGATGGCATCTTAGCTTGCATGCACACACGGTCTCGGTACGTGCGCAACGTCCCGATCTAATCACGAGCAACGACAAGTCAGAATGGAATGCAACACAGCGCTCCATTCCCGCCATGCGAGTCCCATTCAAGGCTGTAACAGTCGCGGTTGTGATTCACCAACCCAGCTTAACCGAGAGCAGTACGTACTGTGCCAGTGTCATCAGCCAGCGTAGCTTCCCTTCCTCAATCCAGGGCCTCCAGATCAACGGGGCCTTGTTGCTTCCAGCTGACTTTCCAGATGTCACTGTTTCCCTTTTCCGCCTTGATCTTTTTAGTCTTCGATCCGCTCTGCTCCGTTGCTTCCAGCAGCGCCCGGCTGTCAAGTGCAAACGCCCTGACAAGTTCCTTCATCCGGCCACCCTCGACGAAAGCGTCCGTCAACGTGGGGTTTTGCGCAACTAGCTGGGAGAGTTCCAAACACTCGACCAACCACACCCGAGAAACATAGTGTCCTGCACAGTACAAGACACTGTTGTAAGCTAGGATACATTCGGGAATGTAATGGTTGCGGAGGGCTGTCAGTAAAACCCCTTCCATATCATCCTGAGACCGGCACAAGAACTCTGGGTCAAACAGAGGCTGCATGACTTGCCGCACGTCCTCAAGCGCCTTCTTCATGTCACGCTTGCACGATCGTACTGCTGCCGGGTTCATTCGATTCCTGCTCAACGTTAGTACTTTTCCAAGACATTCTCAGATGGCACTCACGCTTCAAGATTGTCGGCGATCTCTTGGAAGACATCTAGGCTGTCGATAGCAGCGACAAGCTGCTCCAGTTGCCGCCAGACCAGAGATTTGTATGCTAACGTTCCGCGATCGGTGCCTGCTTTTACCAAGGGATGTTCGGGCATCGGATCCTTTCGCTTGCGGCTCGGGCTGATGGGTTGAATGTGATCGTCATCCGTTTCCTCGTCTTCACCTTTCTCGTCGTCTGCGGGGGGCTCGTCGTCCGCAAAGTTGAGATTCATCCCAACAGCAGCGAGAGAAATCTCCGACAAGCTGGC
Source organism: Capronia epimyces CBS 606.96 (assembly GCF_000585565.1). NCBI lineage: Eukaryota > Fungi > Ascomycota > Eurotiomycetes > Chaetothyriales > Herpotrichiellaceae > Capronia > Capronia epimyces. The sequence continues at coordinate 252,492 of NW_006912913.1, forward strand.
GCGGTCCAGTAGCTGGCGCAAAGCCACAAAGTTTCCCTCCACCAGGAACATTTTGTACAGAACGGTCACAGACCAGGCGACACTTCCCCAGTTTTCCGCATCCACATATCGATACCATTCCACACTTCGAATAATCTTGTCATCCGCATCCGAAACCTCCCCGGCCATTAAGCCTGGGCGGACTCTGAGCTGGGCTGTGCTGGTCGTGGCCCCTGGGACTGTAATCCGGGGCGGGGTCGGGATTTCCGTCATGTTGCGAAGTCTTTTGATTGTATCCATATTGGCAAGCCAGAAAATACCATATGCAACCTCTGAAATATCGATGTGGTACTGTTTCATGAGCTTGACTTGCAAATCACGCTCTCGACGATCCGTCACGTTGATCAGAATTGCTCCTAGAACGCGCGGTCTTCTCTGTTCGGACAATTTGGAGCCGTACAGAGGAAGCAAGGAGAACTTGCCTTCGCGTTCTAACCAGCCAATATAACTGGCGATATTGTTCTCCATCTCATACTCATGGCTCGTGTAGGACGATTCCAGGAAGCCCAGCGCCCGGAGTAACAGTTGCAGGTGAACAACCATGCGGACGGAGTCTTGATCTTGAGCGTTTATCCGAGCAACATCACTGACATCATCATCGTTGTCTTTCATGAGGTGTGATCCTAGACCGGTGGCATGGGCCACCTGAGCAGCAGCCTTTCCCATGCCAACAAAAAACGTGTCGAAGTCTTTTGACACAATAGTCAATTCCAACAGCTTGTGCGGGAGATGAGTCTCGTCCTTGGTCGTCGGCTCTGAGGGAGCCTTGCCGGCATACTGTCGAATCTGAGTGATTGCCGAAGGTTGCGGATGGTATACAATGGCCTCGGGGTTGCCCAGTTTGTGTCGATAAGCTTGGATGTAGTGTTGATATCGCTGGATCAGAAGGGCATTGAAGATGACAAAGAGGTGGTCATCGATCGTTTTTGCCGCCGACTTGGAGACTTCCATCTCACCACAAAGGACACCGTAGACGGCTTTTTGGTAGACATCAAGAATAGCTGGGTTTCGAGTAAGACTGTAACAACGTTCCGACCACTCTGCGTTCGATGCGAGGTTGAGTATACGAAGCCACGGTGAATTTGCCATCTCACCCATATTCGGGCTGCAGCCTCGCACGACGGCATACCGCCATACCTCTCTCCGTTCCGCCCACCATGACTGAATCTCTGCGCCTGTTTGACCCCGCCGCAGCATTTCCCAACAAGTTCGCCAAGCCGCCTGCTCGTAATACTCGTCCTCTTCCTGTAGCACAGCCGACTCGCGGGTTCGAGAATCAGGATCCAGTTGTGCAACGAGGGATTTGCGATCGCCTTTCCGCGCATGAGAGCGGTTAAGATTTTGGATTGAAGGGTCCAGCGGCCCTGACAAGGCTCGGGTTCGTTTCTGTTGCTTAATCGCAGTCTGTGTGTAGACGGGTCCAGCACTCCAGACGCCCTCCCCTCGCTCCGATTTCTCCAGCAGGGTCTTAAGTTGGGTTTGAATAGGCGGCGAAGTATCAGCTGCTCTGTCTTGCAACCATGCCAATATGCATTCATATTGCTGGGCGACCACGTCAGAGTCCAGAAAGGCTGTCCACAGTTCGATGTTGCCTGAATAGCGGTGAAGACCCCCTAGCCTTGATTCTTGAGCAATCTGGGCGCTGTTGAGCGTGTCAGGAGAGTTGCAATACAGCAAGTTTCGAATTAGCCCCCATAGATCGGATTCCAGTAGGACCTTCTGTGTCTGCGTCTGCGTCTGGGAATCCGAGTCATCGGCCGCTGTGATTGTTTTCCTGATTTGAGCAATCTTGCTGTAGCGGTCCAACAGTACCAAAGCATCTTCCCAGAGTGAGCCATCAGTGGGCTCTCGATTGGCCACAAATTTGTCCAGTGCTTTGGCAAACTCCTCGACTTGCTTGCTTACTCGATCGGCGGTGTCTTGCAGAGGTCGAAGAATCTCTTGTGCAGTAGATTGGTAGGGGGACTGAGGATCTGTTGTATTGATCAGCATTTCAGCTCCAGATCCGTCGCCCTCGACTGAAAAGGCTTGTCGACGGCTATAGAACCGGCACCGGGAAGAAAGTATCGCACCTTCCTGTGAAGACTCGGCTTCATAGTTGTCGGCCATTTCCTCGTCACTGGGCAAGAGGGGCTCCTCGAATCGGTCCTGTCGGGAGTCAGCACATTCGCTACGACAGTGTTTTGAAGTGCGGTAGGAGCTCACCTGCGACCGGTCTGTAGGTCTTCCATGGACAGATGACCTAGTGATGGGAGCCATGGCCAGCAATTACAATCAAGAAGGCCTATTGGGTCAGGGACGTTTGGAAGCAGAGATGCCTGTCAATGGCCAAGTCGAGTTCTCGAGAACGGCCGAGTCTCTTCACATTCGACTTAACAACGCGACAGAACGACGCGCAGGCTTGAGGCGCTAGGCCCAAAACGGTCGTTGGGCGAACAATTCTTCATAAAACTGCCGCTCCCACGATTCTGCTCGGTTTCTTCTTCTTTTTCTTCTCCAACAATGTCTCAAGGTGGTCATTAGAGTCTCGGAACAGACCTTTTATTTCCTTCAATGTTTGTTCAGATCCTACGGGGTCTCTTTGCGTGCTCACGACTGCCTAAGAAAATAGCCTGCATTCGCTATTCAGCTGGCCAGACCTCCGAAAGAAGGGATGATGGTTCAGACAGAAAAAAGTCGATATGCTACATACAGCCCGTCTTAGCCTGATAGAATGTTCCTTGGATATGCAACGCCGGGAATCCGCGCAGTCTAACCTCTGCCTGGTGATCCAGATCTAACGGCCGAACCGTTTGGAGTGCGTATGTTCTTTTCCTCAAAGTGATCACTTCTGTCCACGTTGCTGGATCTTCAGCCGTAGCAACTTGGGTTTCGGACAGGAAGGTGTAGTGGCCTCGTCGCCCTGTTGATTGTAGAATTCATTGCAGCAGTCATACAGAGCATCTACTGCTGATTGGCACTTTTCCTCTTTGTAGTTGTTCTTCTGCAGGCAGTCTTTTCCGAAGCAAGAGAGTCTGATCAGCGTCCGGACACGAAGTCGATAATCCTGGTACGGAGGGCGTCGGTCAAGACATGAGTATCTGCCGCAATGCTCAACATACCTTGAATAGCACACTGCGGGAATATTCAAGGTCAGCAAAGCGAGCACAGGATGAGGTCCGGGAGAGTGTGTGTGTTACCGCTCTAGCGTGGCAAGGAGGTTTGGTGTTCAGATCATCTTGTAAACGACCCTGACAGATGAATTAGCGGTCGATGCTCCATACACAAGGCAAAGTCTAGCCATTGAAGATGTCAAATTGGCGTACCATGATAATTGTAAATGGCCTTATCCCAAAACTCGAAGTTGAAGCAATTCGAGAGGGAAATGCGGTTGAATATAGATGGATGTCGAGTCTAAATGTTGTGTTACTACTTGGTGCCTACCTTATATATATATTATATATTCCCGAGAGCTGTGACGTTTTCTTATTGTTCATCATCTCTACGTCGAAGACTCGAAACCTACGAAAACACATCCACCGCGCATCCACCTGATGAAACATCAAGGAAGGCTCGATTTCGGCTTTATGCCCTGCCATGGTTTTATTCATTGGATTAAAATCTTCGCTGCTGCGACCTGAATTCGGGATTCCGCCAGCATGCTTACTAGGCTGCCTGGATCGATCTTGACCCTGTCCCGTGTCCGTCTTTAATCCATCATAACTCCCTGCTACGCTCTGGACAAAGTAAAAGGGTTGGTTGATGGCCAAACAAAACCAATCAATGGTCAAGGCCTGAGTTGACAACACGACACAATCATTTCGTCAGTGTGCACGAGACACATATGTGCCCCTTTGATGAAAGCAATTTACACTTCCTCCTCCAAGGGCGCCTCCTCCTCGCCATAGTCCTCCTCGCCCTCCGAGATGCTGGCTTCCTGGTATTGTTGGTACTCCGAGACCAGGTCGTTCATGTTGGACTCGGCCTCTGTGAATTCCATTTCATCCATACCCTCACCAGTGTACCAATGCAAGAAAGCCTTGCGACGGAACATGGCAGTGAATTGATCCCCGACACGCTTGAACAGCTCCTGGATAGAAGTGGAGTTGCCAACGAAAGTCGAAGACATCTTCAAACCGCGTGGCGGAATGGAGCAGAGCGCGGTCTGCACGTTGTTCGGGATCCATTCAACGAAGTAGCTGCTGTTCTTGTTCTGGACATTGCGCATCTGATCTTCGACTTCCTTCATGCTAACCTTGCCACGGAAAATGGCCGAGCAGGTCAAGTAGCGACCATTGCGGAAGTCCGAAGCGGCCATCATGTTCTTCGGGTCGAACATTTGTTGTGTAAGTTCTGGAACTGTGACAGCACGGAAAGAATTTGCCCCACGGCTGGTGAGAGGGGCGAACCCGACCATGAAGAAGTGAAGACGTGGGAATGGAACCATGTTCACGGCAAGTTTACGGAGGTCAGAGTTCAATTGTCCAGGGAAACGCAGGCAAGTGGTAACGCCGGACATGACTGCTGAGACAAGGTGATTCAGGTCGCCATACGAAGGATTCGCCAGCTTCAAAGTACGCATGCAGATATCGTAGAGCGCCTAAACACAGTGTCAGTGCAAAGAATCAACCTGGAGTCTGTGTGATCGTACCTCGTTGTCAATGCAAAATGTCTCGTCGGAGTTCTCAACCAGTTGGTGAACCGAGAGGGTCGCATTGTATGGTTCAACGACGGTGTCGGAGACCTTGGGAGATGGCACGACCGAGAAGGTGGCCATCATTCGATCGGGGAACTCTTCGCGGATCTTGGAGATCAATAGCGTACCCATACCAGCACCGGTACCACCACCCAGGGAGTGAGTGATCTGGAAACCTTGGAGACAATCGCAGCTCTCCGCCTCACGTCGAACCACGTCGAGGACTTGGTCCACCAGTTCCGCACCCTCTGTATAATGACCTTTGGCCCAGTTGTTTCCTATATGCCTGTTACTTCTCTGCGCTTGATTTTTGGATAACAGGAGTTCGTACCAGCACCACTCTGGCCGAAGACGAAGTTGTCAGGTCGGAAGAGTTGACCAAATGGACCAGCTCGAACGGCGTCCATGGTGCCGGGTTCGAGATCGACGAGAACTGCACGAGGCACATACTTGTTTCCAGAAGCCTAGAAGAGAATAAGTGGGTGGATTTCAAGGGATAGGGTCGGTGTACGTACTTCATTGAAGTAGACGTTCATACGCTCGAGTTGGAGATCAGAGGTGCCATGATAGCTAAATTTGTCAGTTCCGCTCTTAAGCTTGCCAATGGTGCTGCACATACATTCCAGAGCCGTCAAGGCCATGTTCTCCGGAGATGATTTGCCTGTGCTCTTGTTAGATGGATTGTGGTCGCCATCGTCGCGTCTCAGGACTGCGTACCAGAAGGCAGCACCGATTTGGTTACCCTAGGTTTGTCAGTCTGTATCGAGGTGAGAAGAGATATTGTAGTGACATACACATTGGCCCGTCTGCAAGTGAACCTGTTTTGAGAGGTCGAGTCAGTTGTTGGTCACAAAGGTTCAACGATGGCGGGGTCACGACAAAGCAAAGGGGTAAACAGGTCCAAAGACGCGTAGCGCAGGCTGCGGGTAGCAAGATAACTTACGATCTCACGCATGTTGACGGATTCAAAGAGTAGCTGGAAGGGATATCGAAGACTGGAGAGATGAAGATGACAAACAAGGAGCTACACTGAGGAGGATGTCAGAAGGTTGTGAGGTTGTAGTAGTGGTAGTGGTAGTTGGTGCAGTTGGTTGTGGGCAGCAGAGAGAAATGGCCTCGCTCAATCAACAAACTTGAAGGGGGAGGCGGTTTCGCCAAGGCTTTTGTTTTGGCTGCGCAGCGCGATAGGTATCCGTACTAGTACTAGGTACTAGTGATATTAGTACTAGTACAAACCAAAGGCGGTGAAGAAGGCGCTAGGCCGTGGGGAGTCAAGGCCCACTGGCAGCAGGCTGCCATGATGCCCCTGAAATCACAGTCTCCAGCAGTGTCTGGCACGCCAACAGCGAAACACGTGATATCAGCCTCTCCTCGCGCACCTGCGTTAGAGGTTATTAACATATTTACTCCTGTTGAGGAGACTACTGTACAATAGAATATCTTACTCTCTGCCAGTGGATATCGCTCCACCCATTCAAGCCATTTTCATTGTCCATGGAGTCTGTCTGGCACAGCGTGAGGTATACATAACATCGTCTGGTGCATCTTACACCTCATTGGAAGGATATTCCACCTCTGTCGTCGGGAGAGTCTCTTCCTTCAGTGCCCTCATACTCACAAAGCGCGACAGAATAGCAGCCGAGCCGGCCTTGTCGTTCGTCCCCGATGCTCTCGCCCCGCCAAAAGGTTGTTGGCCAACAACGGCACCTGTGAACTGATCAGCCATTATTTCACTTACCGGTCAGGAATGGATGTCGTCTCACCTGTGCACTTGCAGTTGATGTAGTAGTTGCCAGCGGCGTTTCTCAATGCCTCCTCGGCATATCTAACGGCAGCACGATCTTGCGCAAAGATGGCCCCAGTCAAACCATAGTCGGAAGTGCTGTCTACCAGTTTGCAGGCTTGCTCAAAGGCATCCAGCTTCGAGTCATCATACACGTAGGTTGTTAAGATGGGGCCAAAGAACTCGGTCTTCAGATTCTTGTGTTCCGGATCCTTGGTTTCGTAGATGGTGGGGTGCACAAAATATCCCTTGGAACTGTCGTACTTGCCACCGGTGAGTAGCTCGAGATCCTTATCGTTCTTTGCGGCATCGATGACTCCGGATAGTTTCTTGAAGCTGGCCTCGTGTATGACCGGGCCGATGAAATTGCCAAAGTCCTCTGGCGGTCCGATCTTCAATTTTTGCGTCGTTGAAATCAGCTTGGACTTGAACTCTGGCCAGATCGACGACGGCACATACAACCGGGAGCAAGCACTACACTTCTGACCTTGGTACTCAAAAGCTGCGCGGACAGTCTGCACCACTGCGTTGTCAATGTCTGCACTGTTGTGGACCAAATGGAAGTTTTTGCCACCAGTCTCTCCCACGATCCTAGGGTATCCTTTGTATCTGCCCTCGCCGATACCCTGGCCAATTTGACTGTACAGTTTGCGGAAGACAGCCGTCGAGCCGGTGTAGTGCAGGGCAGCGAATTGCTTGTGTGAAAGGACAACCTTAGTCACCTCTTCAGCATCGCCTGGGACAAACTGGATCACGCCTGCAGGAAGACCAGCTTCTAGCAGAATCTGATGGACCAAGTAATTTGAGGCGATGGCCGAGGGACTCGGCTTCCAGACCACCACATTACCCATCAGCGCCGGGGCGCCTGGCAGGTTTCCGCCGATGGCGGTGAAATTGAACGGAGAGATGGCGTAGACAAATCCTTCCAGGGGTCTGTACTCGACTCTGTTCCATATGCCCGGAGAATTGTAAGGTGGCTGCTGAGCGTATAGCTCTTCTGCGTATCTGACATTGAATCTCAAGAAATCAGCCAACTCAGCAGCCGCATCGATCTCGGCCTGCCATGCGTTCTTGCCCTGTCCCAATATTGTCGCGGCCATGATCTCATATCTGTATTTTGTGCTGATGAGGTCGGCCGCCTTGAGGAAGATGGCCGTCCGATCGGCGAATGGGAGAGATTCCCATGCGGGCTTCGCGGCAAGGGCTCCCTCGATGGCGTTGTTGACGTCGTCACTGGAGGCATTGGAGTATTTGGCGATGGTGGTGGAGTGGGAGGAGGGGTTGTTCTGGGTGAGAATGGTAGAAGTCTTGATGGATTTGCCGGAGACCACCAGAGGAACGTCGATAGGCGCCCTGGCTTGAAACGCAGCTACTGCAGCCACAAGGCCTTCCCGGTCTGGAGAGCCTTTGGCATAGTGTCTGTTGGGCTCATTGGCGATGTTGGGGATCTTGAACGCAGCAAGAGTCGACATTGCGGCGGGCGATGAATGGAATCTGCGGATAGACTGAGAGGCCGAAGAAGACGACGAGGTAGGAGCAGATCCGGGTAGGGAGTGACGAGGAAGAGAGAGCAGGGTTCTACTACAGGAGCCCGCCATTTTTGGTGATTATGTGGTAATGTACCAGACACTCCGAGTGCTCGTATACAATTGGAATGCCACCTGACTGGATGCAGAGGCAGAGGGGAATTGGAGACACCCTACAGCCAGACTTTTGTACTTTGAAGCCTGTGATCAGGATGTCTGGCTAGGCGCGGTTCGCGTCGGGCTCGGTCAACCCCATCCTAAGCCTGGAGATGCCCGCCCGAAGGTCCATATTGATCAGATAACATCCATTGCAAACCTTTCTTCTCCTTCGTATCCGCCGAGTCACAGGGCGCACGATCTCAATACTACATTCTGTGCTTTTTTCTAGCATCGGCACAGAGCTCAAGGGCTACGTCTCTCGTCGGACGTTGAAGGGACAGCCACCCGTGCTGGTTTCTCTCAGCTTCTCCTTGGTCGCCTCCATCTCCTTTGCCCCTTTCCCGACGAACACTGTTGGGCCTACATCCTTGACTTCGAATCCTTCAGGGTGCATGCCTTCGTCGCCAGGACGAGGCACACCAAGCAACATGCTGACAAGTGCCCCAGGGCCCCACCGATTCCATAGGGTTGGTCTGACATACACTGGCATCGTGTCCCACCAGAGAATATACCTTCGCCCACTCTTGTCGGGTTCTTGGGTCAATAACTGGGTCGTGCTGAACCATGGTCTCGGAAGCGACAAGTGTCTCAAGTAGAATCTTCGCAACGCCATGAAGCCATTGAAAAGTGAGATGTATAAGGACGGGGCCTCTTCGAACATGATAGCCTCCCTCAGTCGATCGTCCAAGGGAGCGCTGACCATCTTCGTAAGGACACCTCTGATGAAGGTGGGCTGTGTACTCAGGATGAGTTTCCGCGTCTCGACGGCGGTGTCGTAATTGCTCTGGCTGGGAACCATATGGCCTCTTTCATACTGCTTGGCCCAGGCGTCGAGCTCGCGGTAGAAATGGAGGCCGTCCTTCCAGCCGGTGGAGTACGACGGCAGCACTTTGAAGGAGATACCCATGCCATCGCCCATAGCTTTATGGAAGACCCCCATGGCACACACCTCGAGATCGGTGAGTTGTCTCCACTCATAACGGTTGATCCATTCCACCGGCTGGTTGAGAAACAACGACAGCGTGTATAACATGTCGTCGTTGGAAATTTTGCCTTGTTTGATATAGTGGCCATGCAAATAGTTCAATCGAGCATATGCGGCAATGCATCGGTCGCTTGTGGGATCACCGCCGTATATGTCAGAGAGTAAGACGGTGGTGTCGGCATACCGCCGCGGCACGTTCTTGGACATGGACAGTTGGCCTGTCTTGACGAGTAGATCGCTGATGGTCGGAATGCCGTAGGTGCGAAAAAGGGCAAACTGCAAGCCTTTGTCGAACAAGGCGGGGAATTCGAAATCATGCACGACCTGGACAATATCATGCGCCTCGTCGGCCGTCATGCCTTCAAAGGATGGATGTGCCGGACTGCCATATTTGTACTTGGCTTGCAACGCCCTGATGCGTCGGAATCGTAAGGCCCGGCAGAGGAGCGGATAGGCAACAAGGACAGGTAACAGGTAGTACGACCAGAACCTCGACAGACCAGAGATCTGCTGCGACGACGATGCGGTCAGGTTCGAGAAGAGGGGGAGGGGGTAAGCCGATGTAGTGTCCATGGTGGCAGAACACGTTATTTGTTCCTGGTCGAGACTGAGACGCAGTTTTATTGATCACACAATACGGTAGATGGAGGCGAAATCAACTCTCGAGTCCTCTCTCTCCCTACCTAATACTGGCCATTCTCTGTTTCGGGGCTGGCGGACGATTGTATATATAAGGTTACGTGCCGTGGTACCAGAGTCAGCACGGCGAGGAGACCAGCCAGGTCAGATCCTGGTCCTTGTCCGTTAGCCTTAGCCCTACTACACACTACGGAGTGCCGAGGGAGTATCTGAGCATCGTCCAATATGTTGTCGGCCTGATTGGGGTATTCGTCGTCTTGGTGTGTCGCTCCCCCATAAATCCCCCTTGTGCCCCAAGTCGAATCCTTTAGTGCCGAGTCAGCAGTATCAGGCACGCTCGGGCGCAGGCTGCCTCCAGTGAGAGGGATCTATACCCAATGTGCTCCGTACGAGCCTGTCTATTCCAATTGCTTCGACTTGCACATTCGGTAGCTTCATGTCAGAGAGCGAATGGCTCCTGGTCTGTGGCTCGACCGTCTTTTGCTGCGCAATAACAGGGACACCCATCTACTCCCAGCATGCAAGTAGATTCAAGAGCCGGCAAAGCCGAATGCGTCCAAACTCCTTACCTGTGAGTCCTCCTATGTGCCTGCAAAATGCAAGATGCTAAGCATTACGCATACCAACCAACATATCGCAGAGAAATCTTGAAATCCAGATGCTTTACTCCATCTTTTCTGTACCTGCTGCAATCGCGATCGCCCGGGCTGCCGCTTCTTCAAAGGAGTCTGGTTTCGAGCACATCGGTTAGCCACAGCGACAGGCTTTGAAGTGAGTTGGCAATTCTTGATGACCTACCGAAAGCGTCAAGCTTGAGGCCGCTGTCCCGGATGAGCTTCTGTCCTTCCGCCTCACGCGTTCCGCGTATTCGAACCACAACGGGAACCTTCAAGTCGAGATCTCTAAAGGCCATCAGGATGCCGTTGGCAATCATGTCACCCAGGGTAAGTCCACCGAAGATATTAACAAAGATGCACTTAACCCGCGGGTCCGACGTGACGATCCTAAAACCAGCTTTGATCGTCTCGGACGTTGCCTTGCCCCCCGTGTCCATGAAGTTCGCAGGATGGCCACCTCGGGCAACGAGGGCATCGACCGTGTTCATTGCCAGCCCGGCTCCGTTGACAATGGTCCCGATACTGCCCTCGCCCGCCAGCTTCACATAGATCATGCCTTCATTTTCAGCTTCGACCTCCTCAGGAACCTCACTCTGGAAGTCTCTCAAAGCATGAATATCAGCCTGCCGCTTCGAACTGCGGAAAGCGGCATCGTCGAACCCAAATTTCGCGCCTTGAACCTGCAGGGTCCCTTCTTCACCCATGACAACCTTGGTTTGAAGCACGAATGCCTCTTTAGACATGAAGAGGTCGACAAGTCCAGCAATGAGCTTCCCAAGAGCTGGTTGACACTTCCCAGAAACGCCCAGGTGTGAAGATACCTTTTCAAGCATGTCCGGAGAGGTCGGGGCATCTGTTCCGTATGCAAAAGGGAACTTCCGAGATAGCTGGAAAGCTTGTGAAGGATCTGTGGTCGGTGATGCGATTATACAAGGCTGCCGCATCTCTCGATCGATAGAAATTGCGATGAATTTCTCCTCATGAATTGTGGGAGAGACCACCGTGGGAACTCCCCTTGCGTTCAACATATCGAATGCCTGTGACTGCTTGATGTACAGTCTCCGGCGCTGTTCTACCACCGATTTGCCTGGGTCAAACGCCTTAGGTCTGCGCGGTGCCGTGTGGTATCCTCTCCGTTGACCCGCACCAGCAGCCGTTCTATCTTGAGTTCCAGCCCACGTTCGTTCAGCCAGTAGCGTCTTCATTCCGGCGCCGAGTTTTTCAGGATGGTCGACCACAGTCACTCCAACGTCTTCTAAAATCTTGATCTTCTGTGCAGCGCTGGCTTCTCCAGGAGCTGCCCATGCCCCGGCGTGACCCATGATCCGGCCAGGGGGCGCCTGAATTCCCCCAATCAGAGCCATAAAGGGTTTGGGGTTGGCTATTCGGCGATTGTAGTTGTTAATCCACTCTGCTGCTCTCAACTCAGCACTGCCTCCGAGTTCGCCTATCATGATGATGCCTTCAGTGTATTCATCTTCCACCAGGACCTGAAATGCTTCGACGAAATTCGTGCCGGCGAGAACATCGCCGCCCATACTAATGCAGTAAGTCTGGCCAAGGCCAGCGCGTGTGGTCGAAGCTACGGCTTCGTAACTCAAAGTACCTGATTTGGCCACAATCCCGACTCTACCTTCGGTGAAAAAGGGAAGAGGCTGGAACCCCAGCCGACAGCGGCCTTGAACGTTGATGATGCCTGGGCAGTTAGCCCCAACTAACCGTGTTTTTGATTGGGTGCGGAGCATCTCGTGGATCCTTAATGTATCATGTAGTGGAATATGCTCTGCAACAGCCACGATGAGAGGGATCTCATTCTCGATAGCCTCTTCCAGTGCCGCAACGGTCCCGTCTCCTGGCACGTAGATAGCGCTGGCGTCCGGCTTGAGCTTCTCCACTGCCACTCTCACAGAAGGCAAGACTGGCAAACCCAGATGTTCACCCTCGAATCCGGGCTTGACTCCCCCGACAATGTTGGTACCCCAGTCCAGAGATTCTTTGGCATTCATGGTGGCTTGACGCCCGGTGAATCCTTGGTATAGCACGCGAGTGTGCTTGCCTATCTTGAGATTGTGGATGGTGTCGGCGTAGGATTGCCGGTTGGCAGAAGTTGTGAACGGAAACGCATTGCCGTAGGTGCTATGTTTGTGCAGAGCTCGTTGTGAAGCTATCTGGGATCGGAATCCTCTCGTCGATATAACCCTCGACATCACTCGGAGAACCGCGGAGGAGTGAGGTCAGCCACCCCGTGCTCACGACCCGGGAGAAACAAGAAATCGCGGTAGAGGGTAGACTAATGGGTATTTGTTGATTCGTGAAAACGATAGCACTATCGTAGATTTCGACAACCAAATGAGGGGAACCGCACATATACATACGCAATAGCAATGCGGAGACGGGTACGAGACGTCCGGCACCGTCTCTTGTAGCTGGAGACAAGCCCAACTAAGTTGTTCCAACAAACCCGATCTCGGCAGAAGAGAAGAATGGAGGTGGAGGATGATCGGCCATCATCGAGATGCACGACACCGCAGACGGTCGACTTGTCCGAGACGCTAAGGTCGTTCCGAGAGGCTTAGGGCCACCAGTGATCTCGCGAGACCGGAGATGGGCATTGGAGATTTTGGAGATTGTTGGAGAGGGTCAGGGCAACGTAGGTACCTAGGTACTCGTAGTAGATACCTTCATAAGGTAAAATCTCACCGTCTGGTGTTGTTGTGTGGAGGTCGACATCCGCCGGCAAACAGCTTGCCATCGAGTCTTCGACAACACACTGTTCAACCAGGTCTTCGACGATATTCATGGCTAAAGCGGGGGTCAGTGTCGACCGCGGCCCAAGGTCAGGTACAGGCAAGATCTCCGAGGTATGTTACTCCGTACAGATCCGTACTCCAGAGTCAATACGTAGTCAGGGACTCAAGGGGCCAAACCTAGGTACTAGGTAGGTACCTGGTAGGCACTTCGGCACCGATATTGTTATAGTACAAGAGAAAGTTGGGGCACTAAAGTACCTGAGGTAGATACCTAGACCTAGGTACTATTGCACTTCGGAGGTAGGTAGGTACTGTACTCGTACTACGTACCTAAGGTACCTTAGTATGTCATTGCCCCGGGTCCCGCTTGAGGTTTCTCCCCTGGTGGTGCCCCCCTCCCTGCGATAATTCGTCATGTTCTGTCGCGTATAAGTGACGTTTTCGTAACCATGCAGTGCAGTGGCTAGCTGCTCCCCATGCTCTTGTGCTTCGTCAGATAATGAGCAGGTTGAGGTCCGGCCAAATGCAGCTGCTACCTTACCCGTAAGGTATCACCTGATGTTGGCTGCAAGCTCGTCCCCGTCATATTCTTTGCACCAGGCAGTCGTCGTTAACCCTAGTGAAAGCTGCTTGTCGACCTGCCCACATCCATTCCGACAAATCACCCAAGCTCCCAAGCTCCCATAGATGGAGTCCAAGCTGGCCAGCCTGCACATAGACCTGCCTACTGTGCCCAAGCCCAAGCCAAAACGCAAGGGTCTGCCGAAGAAGGATGAGGTAGTTGAGTCCTGGGAAGATGACGACCTCTCTTCGCTTGATGACACTCCGACACCCACAGAAGGAGCAGGCTCCGAGCTGAAACCCGCCATGTCCCAAGACCCAGCACTGAAGCCACCTCCGCCAACACCCATTTCTCCCGAAAATGCTGACCAGCACATTGACTGGGCTCCTGCCCAAGTGCTGGGGGGCGGTCGTCCGAAGCCTTACGGCGCACCCAGTCCCTCGACTCCCACTGATATCGACCGCGAGCAAAGGAGGCCAGAGACCACCACGGCAACAGCAAGTCGACTCATTGCAGCGGGCTTGGGTATCAAGCCTCCTAAGAAGACAGAGGAACAGAGACAATACGACCGGGCTGTCAGAGAGCAGGAACTCAGACGGAGAAATAAAGAAAAGGAAGAGAAGGAGCGGGAAAGAGAGGCCGAGGAAAAGGCGAAGGCCGCAGTCTGGGATGAGTGACCTCTAATGTTCACCTCCTCCCCCGCCTGGAAGCGTTCGCCAGAGTCCCCAGTTGTGCATACATTCTGACTGACTCGAGAACCACTGCCGAGAGTACATAGGGGATGAGCGGCGAAAAGGGTGTTCGCTAGGCGCAATCTATACATGACAGTCTAGACGATGTAATTATACAAAACGGTAGCTATCCTGCTATGCCTGCTTCCTGAGTGACAAATTGTGACAAAGAGTGCCGAGTGTGCCCCCAACTGAACCGGCGCGCATTGTGTCCGTAGGGAAAGGTAGCCCGTTGGAAGTATAGATAGGTTAGAGGCTGGAAAAACTCAACATCGGGATCGATCATGGGACAAAAGACAGCACTGAATGGGAAACAGGGCCACACAGGCCAGAGTTTTCTGGATATCATTGATTGCATTCCCCAGCGTCCAGTGACCCTCCAGCTCAAACCTGAGCGCCTGTCTGCATCTCCAGCCCATGCAACTAAGCAAAAAAGTCTTCTCCTCTCGTAATCGTGCACTGATGCAATCTCGTCCCATTCGTAGCAAGTGTCGTCCTACCATGCAATGGTACGTAGTTGCTTCCTGCCGCGTCAGACTGCCCCATCGCATCACCATCACTATCCGCGCTCTCACGCACCACCGCCAATCTGCTCCTGGTGAACTTCGATCGAATCGCCATCTTGCATCTCCAACTGTAGACAAGCGGTCAGTGTCGCTTCAGCCCATTGCGCGATGGGACGATCTAGTATGACTAATACTTGGAGGAGGGGATATGAGGCAAGGAGCATGACTTACGATCTCCGGTGTATCCTGACCTTGCACTTTCTGTCCTTCGAAAAGAAACCTGGCAGATCGGGGATCTTTTCCCTGACGTTCACAGAACGCCTTCATCAGTTTTTCGAGCTTTGTACTCCTCTTGATCTTGAAAAAGACTTCGTTATTTCCGTCCGTCACTTTTATGTTCAAATGCTCATTCCCCCCAGCGGCGGCGGGGTTGTCTGCACCGTTTGGAGAGGGTTGACCGGCGTCGGACATTGTGGGGTGTCAATGAGAAAATAGAATTGAGGAGGAGGCGTGTGCAACGTGGGTGGTTGCGCGAAGATGGAGGGTGTTCCTCTGCTTGAAGTTTAGTGATGGCGCCGCAAGAGTTGTCGGGAGAAGGGATTCCGTACCAGAGTGTTGGAGGTGGGAAGCGCGTCACAATAGATCGATGGCGGGCGTGGAGCGATGTGGATGTAGAGAGAGAGGAGAGAGTGGTGGATGTAGAGGGAGAGTGGTAGATATAGAGGAGAGAGCGGTGGCAAAAAGAAGAAGCGCAGCCGATGGAGGTGAAGATGAGGTCGATGTGACAAAATAAAGGAAAAGGAAGAGGAGCCAAAGGGCTGCTATTCACCTCAGGTTGCTCGTGGTGCGCTCGTGCTATGAACAATGGTACAATAATCGTGGAGGGACATTCAGTCTGCCACCCAGGTCATTACTCCTCTACTATATTGATACTACGGATACCTCACCACTGCTTAGCTTTGATGCAATCTCATCCAATCTTCACTTTGTTCTTTTCTTTTTCACCACGTTGCTTCTATGTCAAGGAATGAGTAGAGGCAGAAATGGCCACACAGTTCAAAGAAAGCGGGTGGCTACTGCTGCTGCTGCCGTTGTCATCATCATTTTCAATCATCAAGCTTGCACATCCTTATCTCTCTCCTTTGTACAATGCACCATCTCTTGTGTTCTACCTTGCTTTTCTGCCTTCGCTTCTCTGCCTTGACATGCGGTTCAGATTGATTGCCAATACGCAACACAACCCAGTCTGTCGGTTGTTCCGAACCTTTGATATCCTGTATGACATCCGCGGCTTGAAAGCGCCCATGCAGCCCCCCCAGTGTCCTGTCTCAGCGAGGTCCCTTGAATTTACTGCTCACAGACCGCTTCCTTTAAGTCGAAGCTGAAAGCCCTTTCGCTTATCTCAGAGGACTTGTGCCATGTTTCATCCCCCCAAAGCACACATTCCCTTTGACGTCTGGGTCACCTCCTCATTCTGGCCGAGCAATCTGCCCCTGGGGTTCGGCAACGTTTCTTTCTTAGTTGAGCTTGAAACTGTTGCTTCCATGCCTCCCAGTCATCGCGACTGGGATCTTCTCTCACAGACACCTTCCTGTCCGGTGAATCCGAACCAGTGGCATGCGTCCCCTGGCACCGCCTACCAGGCAGGTACGCCGTCTTCGCAGACATCTGGACCACCTCCTCGGCGGAGCTGTGCTTCTGGACATCGTGCTGGAGTAGGGGCGGAGTGAGTACAATGTACTGAGGCTGTGGAGAAA
Organism: Capronia epimyces CBS 606.96; assembly: GCF_000585565.1. Lineage (NCBI taxonomy): Eukaryota > Fungi > Ascomycota > Eurotiomycetes > Chaetothyriales > Herpotrichiellaceae > Capronia > Capronia epimyces. Next base: position 269,221 of record NW_006912913.1, read on the forward strand.
ATGATTTTCCATTGGAGATGGCCTTGGTGGTGGCAGAGTGCGAAAGCCTCTGATCAATATCTTCACTTCGCTGCCGAAGCTGTTGTGTTGCAAGATGAGGCATCCCAGCCACCATTTTATCGCACAATGTCCACATCAGCAACAAGATGGCGACGAGCTGGAGGTTTGAAGGGAAAGGCCTGGTTGGTCTCATTGTCGCGTCGGAGGGTTTCTGTCTGGTGCACTCTCGACAAGATGATGCTTGATAGACTGCAGTTGTTTCGCACCACGACTCGTAGGAATAAAAATGTGTTCTTTGCTTGGAGTAGTTACAGAGACCTGGACATGTCTCTTTCTTATGTGAAGGCTGGACTGACGCTCGGATCCCACGAGTACCAGCCACCCTAAAAGGTTGAAGCCTGAAACGGAAGTGACAGATGTCAACGCAAGGCTGTGGATCAGGGGCATTGAAACCCCCGAGGAATTATTACTGTACGGCAACACTGGACTGGCTACCGACCCGTCTGGACAGCAAGAGCCAGATTACCAGCTGAGGAGCACGACAAATTTCGTCTTGAATATGAATGCTTTGCGAAGCCCAAGTGATACTCCAGGGCTGATGTTCTCCGCCGCTTCCCAGGCAGACCATACATTAATTATACTATACATTATATTTCACCCCCCTTACTCGGACTCCGGTTCATCAGGACTGATCGTCACGCAATTTCACCCTGACGGTCTCCCTAATGCTGGCTGAATCATGCCGATGAAATTCCCACCTGGCCCTCCTAGTCTTTCAACAAGAGGCCTCGACGGCTGGCCAAAGGAAGTCCAATCTTAGATGCCTCCCTTTTGAGACAAATGTTTCTTTGGTCAGAAAGACGCGAAATATCACTGTGTAAGGGCGACCCAATCTTGAGAATATTTAATGGAATTCCAGGTCATGCCATGCATGATTTTACAGGGCTCAGGAACTAAGCATTCACATTGGGATGCCTCTGAAACATTCGGCAAACACTACACCCACGTGGTCGGCTGCTGTGAACCCTGAGTCTGCCTGCTGTCTCCGACATTCCCGGCTGCAGTGCCAGACCGCTGTCTCGCCTGCGTCTGCTGCTGACTTCCCGAACTCCCACCGCCGCCTAAACCTCGCTTCATCATTCTCCCCAGGATGCCCACCATCTCTGCTGCGTCTTCGAAGGAGTCGTCATCCATGCCTTCCTGTGCCTCGTAGACGTGGCGGATGCTCGTCCTGGCCATGCGACGGGACTGTTCCGGGTCATGCAAACAATCATAGATGTATGCGACAAACTCGACCTTGACCGAGAGGCGGATCGGATGGGAGCCAGGCAGCAGACGCTCAGCAAGCTCGTTGGCCTCGCGGAACGCCTCGGTTGCGTAGGATCGGTAATCGTGTAGGGGCAGGAGGAAGACGGCGTTGTCACCACCGTTGGTTGAACCGTTCGTGTAGGGATGTGCAGCCGGGCCGGGAAGACCGGGAGGCGTACGTGTCACGCCGCCCAGTGCCCCGCCCAGGCTGATTGCCGGCGACCGCTGACGGCCACTGATGGGAGAACGAACGGCTGGTTCTGTTGGAGAGGTCTTGGAAGAGAGTCTCGGTGACAAAGGGTCAGGGAAGAGAGAGTAAGAGCCGGATTTCGAACGATTGATTCGGTCGTTGACAGGCGGATCGTTGTGAAAGAGAACGAAAATGTGGTAGAAAGAGGCCTTGAGTTTATAAGACAAGACGCGAAGCTCGACATAATTGCCCACCATGGGAAGTACATATTGCTCCACCATAACGAGCCCTTCACGGGCCAGCCATAGGATATGATGGACGAGATGTCTCGCTTTCGGGTCACGAACAGGATCTAGACGCTTCGCTCTGCGTGTACGAAGAAGCTTTTCTGCCAGAATCACCGAGAGACCAAGGACACGGAAAAGAAAGCTGGCAGAGTCGTGAGCAGTTAGCCTGGGATTGAGGTCTTGAGTGTCAAGCCGCTGTTCTCTCACCTTGAAAGATAATTGTTCTCCCTAGTAGTAACTTTTGCAAAATAACCAAGAAACTTTTGATCCACTTCCGAGGAGGCCATCCAAAAAGAGTGCAAAGGAGGGTCGTCTGACGGCTGCCACTGTCGAGACAGATACGTCAGTTCAATGAAAGCTTGTTTCCATGGTTTTTGCGCAGAAGGTGAGGACTCGGAGGGGCCGGGATAAACTGTATCCATGCTGTGCACCAGGGGTATCGAGCCTTGTTCGAATCACGGTATAAGACACGACCGCAAGAGTCACTGGTGCATCAACGGGGCCCTTGGATAATTGAAGCTGAATGATTGATATGCTGCAGCACTAAATGGCTGAGCCGTATCCATCTGAAATCCGTCGACTCGAGCCCAGCCTGAGTCCGCTGTGGAAAGGTAAATGTGCCAACGAGAAGCATAGAACAAGGGTAGTGGTGAAATGAATATGGTTTGTGGAACTTCAATAATGGCACGGTGCAATTTACCTCTAACCGCCCGACTTCAAATTTGGCGCCTGCAAAACCACTCCGCCCCAGAACCGAGTTTCCGCAGTAAAGTTGGACGAATGCGTAGCTGCCCTTGTCCCTTTGCCGAGTTTTGCTTGTGCCGATCGAAGATAGACAGCCGCCGGAGAGGTATGTTTAGACAGCCCCTTCAAGAGAGATTGTTCGACGTTTTATGCGCAGTCTGCGGTCGCGGAAGGTGAAACTGATCGTCTGCGACGAAGCTATTGCTCAAGTGAACGACGCCGCCTTCTCTCGGTGGACTGAGCGAATGAACCTTGCAGGGTATCTCGTGTTGGTACAGATGGTACAGATTGCAATGAGAGATTCAGAGTTTTGGTGCGGCGGAGCCAATGGATTAATATTAAGTATTTCGATGCGCTGTTGTTACAGAAGGTACCAAGGGAAGAAGGAGACCGCGAATTTGAAAAAGGATTGGGCAGGACAGCTGTGAAGAACGATGGAGCTGTGCTCAGGTGTTGGGTATCTGTTCCAAGTGTCAGCTGGAGGAGGATACATCTCGGCATGACGTGCGTTGTCTGGGGAATCTTAGGTAGGAACCAGCGTACCGTGGGATTGGTGCGGTAGAGACCAGAACAGGAACAAAAACGCCTATTCGACCAGCACCGTATTATCGTGGCCAATGGACGTGGGACAGGTAGAGCCGGCCGGGATTGCGGTCGCAGAAGATCTGGAAATGAGGCTGTAGGGTACCGCTTGTTCTGGTCTGACGCATGGTGGTATCATCAGGTGAACGACCGGCGGGCAGGTGTTCTTGAGACAGGGTCCAATGGTTGTTCAACACTGCCCACGCCGCATATCAGTAGGAAGGTTCGGTGACTTGACCGGGCAGGACAGAGATATGGCTCCGGGGCTGCCCAGGTGGTCAGATTCCGATCTTGTCAAAGAACACGGGCCCGACTGGACAGCAGAGGGAGGTTCTTAGGCGCTAGGCTCTAGGCTAAGATTCTCAATGAACGGCGAAGGACGATTCGTGAACAGTGCGAAGGCATGGAAGAGGAACCGAAAAGCACGAGTGTGAGTGTGAGGGTGGGTGTCGGTTTGACCTAAATCGAAAACAAGTCAAGTGTGATGGACGGCCGCGGCAGAGACGACAAGAGAATGCATGACGGCAATGCTAGAGACTGATGGGCCGGCTCCTCAAGACAAGCAGCTGAGCGGTGCACAAAGCAAAAAGAAGGATGGACGACGGTGAGCAAAAGCCGGTGAGACGAGAGGCTGAGAGCAAGTGGGTGCTGGAAGAGCTGCAAGAAAGATGGATCGGCGAGAACCAAGCTGCAAAACGTGCCAACGCATCAAAGCGCGTGCCCCTGGTTGGCAATCCGGGTAGCGTGTCGACCAGCGCCGGTTCAAGGATTAGGGACCAGGGTGTGAATTAATACCTGGTAGGTAATTGCTACGGAGTACCACTACGGAGTATGTGTAGTATGTACTGATCCATACCTACGGAGGACAGTACTGGTCTGTCCTAATTTGGATCCGTGAGGTCGGGTAGGTACCTAGGTACCCATGCGGTGCCATGTATCCGTAGTGTGGTTTGTCGCTTGGGCACATATCCACACAGTACGTATGTATTCCCATTCGTATACCTAGGTACCCTACAGTACCGAGTACAGCTCGCACATGTTGTGTAGGACCCAGGGAAAGGTATATTAGGCTCCCTTCACAGTGGATTTGATACATAGCAAGGGACACTGTAAGCAATAGCAAGAACTTGCTAATCTAGCTGCCGCCTGGTCTTGTCATTGTCTGTGAAAGCTCTGGCTGGCTGCCAACCACTGCCGCGGCTACTGTACACCACTGACTACCTAAGTGATACCTCCTGGGTAGGAAGATCCTCCTCGATGCCATGTATACCGGAGTGTCTCTGCAGATTCGCATGCCGCCTCTATCTCGACGGCAGGACTGGCATTCGCCCTCCTTCAAGTGCCTTTTATAGAGGAGGCAGAAGAGCACCTCACAAAAGCATACCGCCTCATTCTTCTTCCACCTTTAGCCGGCAGTAAACGAATACCCTCTTCTCCATATGAATACTTCTCTCCAAACTAATGCTTCCCACTGCACGCAAGACGCATCCATGGCCCCCGCCCCTTTCTCGGGGCCAGGCCTATCTTTCTCCCCAGCTTTCCATATTGTTTTCACTCGGCTGGATCTGGTTTCAGCCAGGAATTGCCGGGAATACAGCATGTCGAAACGAACAGGTCTAGATGATAGGGTCCCTTATGCAGGCAAGGTGGGCTCCCATGGGGATCATCGCTCCCGCATAGGTGACCCACGTCATTGATACCAAGATTGCCAGGGGTGCCCTTATTGTCTTTCAGTAGCCGTGACCGAAATACTTGCTGAGGACGTACCTGGCCATCGTCGTGACGATCGAGTCCAACTGAGAGCTCCATACGTGAAGAACGCGAGGCTGCACGCTGTCATTGCTCATGGCGCGATCAAGAGCGTATCTTTTCAGCGGGGGGAATCGTGGGAAATTCGATGTGAGACCGTGGGTGAAGCACCGCCCATTCATCATTTGGCATCTTCAGCGCCTCCTTCGATCTGCCCATATGCTGGCCCTTGCGGTGGTCCATTCATCGAAGGTCCATGACCCGGTTGCATCGGAGCATGCATCTTCTGCGGCATCTGTCCATAACCACTGCTCATGGTCCTGTGTTGCAAGGCATAACCTTGATGTTGGTTCGATCTATATTGATGTGTGTTGCCGTAGTTATCACGTGGTAAAGCCATCTGTTGCTGCGGATAAGCCGATGGGCCTCCTTGATTCGACATGCTGTACATCATGTTGGGAGCCGCTGGGTGGCCTTGTTGCGATCCTTGTTGCATCATCATAGGAGCCCCGCGACCAGGGCTGGAGTAGCCTCCATTCTGCTGAGGATAGACGTGACCAGGATTGGGGGAATACATCGGCATTTGATGGCCGAACTGTTGAGGAACAGCCATATACGGTCCATTCGAAGGTTGTTGAACCATCATCGGCGGGCCCACCTGGCCCGCCTGCGCATGCATCATCCCTGGGGTGCCTGTAAAAGGTCGCCCCTGCATCGGTATCTGTCCAGTTGGCGTGCCAAAGTACGGTTGTTGCTGATATGCCAACTGAGCAGGGTGCATCATGGGGGAAGCATAAGCAGATGCTTGTCGAGATGGTATACTGGGGGAAGGGTAGACGCTAGGGTTCGCAGTACCAAATTGCATTCGGTGGTTGCCATCGTCGTACTGATGAGGATATTGATGCGGTCCAGCGTGCATGGCGTGCTGTGGCGCTGCAATATGTGAGAGATTCGCAGGGGTATTCGGAATCGTAACTCCTTGTCCAGGAAATGGAACGTGATGACTTGACCCGGAACGGCTCTGTGCAGGCGAGATGACAGGCATAGTATGCTGTTCGAAAGCTTCTTCATACGTCTTCTGATCATTCTCTGCCTTGACTGTCCATCTCGGTCCTGCCTGGAACGCATGCGGGATTCCACCATTGGGACTGTAGTCCTTGTGTATCTCGTCGGTCTTTGCTGTTCCTTGGGTGGGCTTTGGCGCAAATTCTTCTTTCATCCGACTGATTGGGTTGAAGTAGTCGGCAATAGATGGCCGTTCAGATGCAGGCTTAGGCTTGCGGTTGCCAAAGACTAGAGAAGGACTGGCCATTCTCGAGATAGATCCCCGGCGAGTCGAGCCAGGGCTAGAAGGAGTACCAACGCTGGGATTAAAACTAGCGGCAGTAGGTCGGAACTCTGAAGCTTTCACATTCAGGTTAAATTTACCCGAAATACCGGAGGTTGGGGTGTGTAAGTTCGATCGTTGTGGGCTCGTCAATCCGCCTTGGTCGGCCATGGGTCCAGTCGGAGGCACCCGGCCCTCAATGATGGGTATCGGAGCAGGAATGTGGTGAGGTTGAGTTCCCTTACGATCTGGCTGGTGAGAGCCAAATCTTGGGGGATATGTAGCATTATTATTTCGAGCTGGAAACGCAGCCGGTTGCTGTTGGCTCCCGGGTCGATCTGACCGCCCGTTTTGTGGAAACGCTCCACGACCACGGTTGAAGACCTGCCTGTCGGGGACGGTAGGTGGAGGCTGTGCAATGTCGGGTTTGCGAGCAACATTGTTCGTCGCTGGTGCCGATGAAACGTCGACAGCTGCCGGACCTGAATCTGCATGCTCCTTCTGCGCCTTTTCGACAATGGCCTCTTGTTTCGCTGGATCTTTAGCAAGAATTCCAATGAGATCGTTTGGTATGGGTGTCTTCAACTTGAACGTCTTCGAGAAGCGAAGTAATTCATTCAATTTGGCTGTCCGATCTTGGTTTTGCTGAGCTTTCCTTCTTTCTGCAACTCGTTGCTTCTCGAGGTCGGCAAACTGACGGAACTGATTGAGGACTTTTACCTCCACGTTTTCGGTTGTGCCCTGAGAGACAGCCTTGTTAGCAGATTTGGATTCTGCCTCTGAAGCATCCGCTGTGGCAGTGGAATTCCCAGTAGGTCGCACCGAGTTTGCACCGTCTTGGTCTGCAGTAGTTCTGTCAGTTGCAATAGACTGTGTTTTTCCTGTCGCGGGTACTCCTTCTTTTCCATGTTTTGCATTCTGGACAGAAGGTTTTGGATCGGGTGCGGATAGTTGTGCGGAAATAATTGCAGGGTCGACAGGGACACCGGGAATAGTCACTTGCCCAGTCGGTGCTCGTCTTGCTGGCGGGGTGTATTTGTTCGGCCCCCCAACTGATAGGGAAGGAAAAGCGCTGTCATCTCGACGAACACCACTGTATTTCTCCTCCTCGTCATCGCCGTCATTCTCCAGCGCCTGACCACGTTCTTCACGAACATGGGGATTTGCAGAGGCTGCGCCTTCAATCTCTCTTGCGATTCTCTCAGCTTCGGCTTCTCGGCGTTTGTACGAGGGCGAGTTTCGGTCGATGACAGTAGTATAGAGATTCTCGTCATAGGTGCTCCTAGCACCAAAGAGTTGTGAGTTCACGGTAAATTGGTCCCAACTCCCTGTGTTCCCAGACTCGAGTGAAAGGTCGGCTGTGTCTGGCCCTTCGGGAACCCATTTTTGGAGTGCGCGCTCTCCGCGGAGCTGGTTGCCTGAGATGTCGGCATCGGTCTGGAATCCTGAAGAAATACCTGTACGGCAAAGGTTAGGCAAGAATATAGGGTGGTGGGATTGCAGCAGACCATTCACAGGCTTTGAATTCTCGGGAGGAGAAAATTCAGAAACGAGCATGTCGGCTATGTCTTTCACATCAAAGTTCATTGCATGCTCGGGACTCGAGCCAACCAAGGCCGCTTCCCGAGTCGCAGTTCCGTTCACCTGCCCTCCAGCCGCAGGTTGTAGCTTCCGAACCATCTTCAATGCAATCTTGGAGTTGGCGGGATTTAGAGTCGAACCAGCCAACAAGCCTTCGAATCTCTCTCCGGATTTCACGGTAACAACGATGTTTAAACCCTACCACCGGTGTCAGTCAACGTGGTCCGAAATTGCAAGGCGCATGTGAACCGTACGATGGCCGCCCCAAATAAATACACCAGCCTCTCATGTGCTTGTTTATCATTTATTCCCGCCTCTTTTGGCATAGCCGACCTCGTATGATTTGAACTTCTGGCTTGAAAGGAGTTGCCATTTTGCTGGACAGCCATGGGCCCCCGCTGCGAAATTGAATTCGAAGAAGGGCCCCAGGCCTTCTGAGTACTCGGGCGCCTAAGATGGGTGTCAGTACGTAGCTCTCCAAGCTTTACGCGGTGTATAGAACCCATATGATGGAAACTGGATATGGGAATATGTTCTGATTGTTGCTGGGAGAATTTAGGGGTTGTGGGAGGAAATTAGAAATAAGACTTACCGTGAAACGTTGTCAACAGGGCTTTGCTTGCGCCCTGCATCCACAGTCTTCGCGTTACCGGCAGTTCTCATAGTCGTCCTCGGCAGACCATTATTGTGTTGCTGGGCGTGGTTGTTGAGCAGGGTGCCGGAGGAGTGTGTAGAGTTAGCAGTGACGCTGGCGGCAGAGGCCATTAGCTGCAGTTGATTGCTGGCAAGGTCACACAAGAGGCTCGGGAGAGCTGAATCGACGGGTCCAGCCAGTCAGACTGCGCTCTGATGCGACCGGCGGAATGTCTGGGGCAAGAAGGGTGGACAGTGGTGACTCGTCGACGTCTGTGTGGAGGACGGAGGGCACGAGCCTCTCTCTACACGACAGTCGAAGGTGCCCGAGCGAGGTGACGGAAAGAGTCAGCGGTATTGCGGGACAGGGATTCCTCAACACAAGCACGGGAAAAAGAAAGGGAGTGACAGGCAAGGTGGACTGGCAAGCCTGACCTTGAGGATTCGAGGAGAAAGCAGCAGTAAAAAAGGTTGCAAAAGGAAGAATTGTGGGAGGGTTGTTAGATGAAAATGGACGAGAGAGGAAGAGGAGTACATATTAGGAGGAGGTTCGCTGGATTGCGGTTAGGTCTGGCGCAGGTAAGGTAGGCAGGCAGTTGGTGGCCCTGGGGATGAAGGTGAAAGCTGGAGACTGGTGATGGCATGACCGATTCGCCGAGATTGCTACTCTACTGCTGCTGTTACTGCTGCTGTTTCTACTGTTACTACAACTACCACTGTGTATGTTACTGTCTCTCCTCTGCCTACGCCTACAAGCTCTAGACAGCAATGCAAATACAACAATGAGCAGCACCAGCAGCCTCTCGTAAAGTTGACAGCAGCACTTCACAGGGGCCAAGGCCGGTGCAGGGCTGGTCGGGCAAACGCAGGCAACTTAATAGGACTATTCCGGGACCTACCACTTGCAGTACCAATAACGAATCCGGATATCCAGCCGCGTTGCTCTGCTGGATAAGTCCGAAAAGTTAGAACGACCAATTTCGCGTCATTTTATGATTTCCTGCAATTCTTGATCAACAACCGTGCGATATACACACTGGAGAGGAGACCCGCCATCTATGGACTTCAGATCTTCTCCCGAATGCCTCAGTCAACCACCCTTCCCCCCGGCCCGATGTGTCAGAACATCAACCACCGAGTCTTCCCACCACTGAAGGACCTGAAAACCCTACCTGCGTTGCCCGTCCCTGGCAAAAGAAAAGGACCCTGGTCTTCAAAATTCGACCCACTGCGTTACCAGGTCGTTCCGACTCGCTAAGTTACAATCATAGACGCACTTCGCAATCCAGGCTTGCATTATTGCTTGCTCCTAACTAACGGTGGCAGTCGCCTCTCCCGACGGCCCCGTATTCCCCGTAACGCCAACCGCAAATCGGTCTCGTTCACGTTCTTGACGCAATCCCCGCTGGAAAAAAAAGGGCGAAGCCTGAGACCCGTAGAAAATACCATACCATCCGTCAAGTTCACATCACAATCTCAAAGAGTTGAGAATTGCCGAAGTCATAGATCGGTACTGATTCATTCCACCCTGCACCTTTTTGAATTGAATGCCGTGGAGTGAAAGAAGGGGAATCTTCACAATGCTGATCTCAAACCTGAGCACGAGTCGCTCACCAGTATCGTCCTGGACCCGCGTCCGTGTAGCTCCGCCATCATGAATCTGGTCACCGGTGTGGCGGGCTTGTTGCAAATATTCCTCTGATCCCTCAGAGTTCGACACAAAGCTCTGATCGGGTTGTCTCCTCCTCGTATGATGTCGGCTGAGTCGATCGTCCTTCACGTCTTCTCTCTCTTTCCCCCGGAAAGCTGCCCCGAAAGAGATTCTTCTCTGATGCCCTGATATGGCCCGCCCACTCTTCTCCTCATCCAGGCCAGCACTGGGTTCTTTGACGCCTTCCAGATTGATGCTTGGTGCATGTCTACAGGAAAACCCGCCTTTGATCACAGTATACTGTACACCAAGCTGGTTCAAAACTCGTATGATATCGTGCCTGATAAACTCTGGAGGCTTGCTGCTTGTTGTGGCAGTCGAGAACAGTCCTTTGAGCGAAGCTGGCTTCGAAATCTCCGTGCTAGGAGTGTCAGGAAGCGCAGGTGTATCGAGGGTATCTGTCCCGTCTCGCATGTCCGCATCAGTCTCTTCAGGAACATTGGCATGTCGATCTCGTCGCTCTTCATGTCGTCTTCGCCGAGCCTGGATGCTCTCTTGTCGAGCGTGTCCAAGGGACTTCGTCCGATTAGTGGTAGGAGCGCGCATGTTCACGAGCGGGCTGGTATTTGAAGCAGGCCTGTCGCTAAGCTCAACGCCCCTCCCGGATTTACCTGCGTTGACGCTCGATTGATCTGATCCGCTGGTGTGTGGTGCCTCAGGCGCAAGTGACGGCGAATCATTTCCTGAGACGCCACGATGAAGAAGCCGACGTGGCCGATAGTCTGCTGAATTGACGCTGGTCGATCGTCCCAGGAGCTTGCCAGCTTTGGAGAATCCACCGCTGGCACTGAGAAGGCCGTCATGCTGAGGTTGGCTTCCTCCTGCATGATGGGTTGACGGACTCGGGTCTCTTCTTCGAGAACGTCGGACAGAAAAGGACTTTCTTGGGGCAATTGCTGAATCTTGTGGTGGTTGAATGTTGAGAGCCGGTGGTGGTTGTGGCCGCTCCACATCGCGTTCGCGATAGCGTCTTGTGCTGAATCTTCTGAGGAGGCCAATGGCTGTGCCATCTCTCTTTGCGGGCTGGTCGGGAGGTGGAATCGCAGTCGGCGACGTTGCAATCGAGCCCGGTTTCCTTTCAGGAATGTCAAGGTTCTTCATAGCATGCACCACCTCATCTTCACCGTTCGTTCGAGCACGGGGGCGTGCCCTACCACCCGTAGCTTTTTCACCGGGCATTTCTGGTGCGAAGGTGTTAGTATGCGCTGCCTCCGGTGGTGGGAGGCCAGGGAGTTTGAGCGGTGGATCCTCAGGAGTGACAGGCATGGCCAGAGCACCAGGATTCTGCTCTCTTCGTTCTCGGTCGCGCTTCTCTCGCGCCAAGTAGTAGATTGAAACTAGCGGGCTGTAAGCATTGAGGGCGTCGTAACTACGAATCGCCTCGGTAGACGGAGTCGATAGGCCTTCCCTGCTCATCGAATTTCGACGTTTGTAGAAGTCGAAAACTCCGCGTTTTTTCTCACTGTTGGTGGAGGTGTGGCTGAACTCTTCCTTGGTGGATCTGCGGACAGCATTCTGGTAGTCCTCTGACTCAATGATCCGGGTCAATTGCTCTGTGATGTACGCTGAAGAACCGAAGTCGAACCCTTGCATTTTATCAATAACGTCAGAATCCAAAGGCAATTGGAGCGGCTCTCTAGGGAGAAGGTAATTATCAGGAGGACCATTGAACCCTTTTGTCATCCACGGATGGTTCATAATTTCTTGTAGGCTGGCGCGGTCTCGGGGATCGACCACTAACATTCGGGATATGATGCTTTTGCATTCTAGACAGTGTTAGCAATGTAATCTAGAAGAAAATCATAGAAGTCGTACCCGCCGTCAGCCACTGGGGATAGTCCACTACGCCTCGTTTGATCTTGGCGTGTAACTGAGGCATGCTCTGGTCGTCAAAGGGAACCTTGCCACAGACAAGAACGTAAAGGACTATCCCAAAACTCCACACGTCGACTTCAGGCCCGGTATATTGACGGGCCTGCAGTAACTCCGGGGCAGCAAAATACAAACTTCCGCAGAAGGTTTTCAGCAGAGACCGTGGTGAGTAGAGGTTGCTCAAGCCAAAATCAATGATTTTGATGTCGCCGGTTTTGCTGATAAGAATGTTTTCGATCTTCAGGTCTCGGTGCACAATACTGTTCCGGTGGCAGTAATCTAAAGCACTGGCGATTTGACGAGCAAACTTCCTTGCTTGCTTTTCTTTGAGCCTTCCATGAGCGATGATGTAATCGAGCATTTGGCCGCCGTTGACGTACTCGAAAAGCATATACCAGTGGTAATTCGTTCTCTGGACATCGATCATGCCACAAATATAAGGGTGAGAAAGCAAAGACACCATGGCAGCCTCTCTTGCTGTTCGGATCTCTTTGGATCGATCGGCCCGTTCATCTTTTGCACTTCCGTGGTCTTCAGCTGTTTGCCTCGGAACAATCTTGATTGCTGCTGTCTCTCCCGTCTCTATGTTCTTCGCAAGCTTGACCTTTCCCATACTGCCTTGGCCTATTGTCTTTCCTAGCGTCCAAGTCCCTGTTTGCGCAGTAATTGATGTGCGTCTACGACCAACAGTGGGGTATACCTGGGAAGGAAGTCTCTCAGTTTGCGACGGAGGGCTAGTTGGAGGGTGAGCCGATGTTCCGTTTACTATCGCCGCAGTTGTCGCAGTCAACTCCTGACTTGCACGTCGCGACCCCGGACGAGAGGATGTTCTTCCGTGAGACATTGGTTCTCCCTCGTAGTCCCTTCGCCTTTCGCGAGAACTTCGGCGTGAGGAGGGCGTTCGTGCCATGTTGCTCTGTTCCATGTCTCGGCGGGCAACATTCGCAAGCACTGCAGGGCTCGCTGGAGGAGGGGCTTCGTAGGACCGTGATCCTGATCGATTGTGGCTAGGTCTTTGGTTTGTTGAGTGTGCCCTCGATGGTAGTGCAGGCGAGACAGGAGTATACGATGGCGTAGGGTTGCGGTTAGAAGAATGACGCCGCACCATGGATGGCGACTGTTGCGAAGCGGTTGTAGCCATTTATCCAGCGGTACCAGAATGTCGTTGTTGGTTTGCAAGACAGGTGTTACGTTTGCAGCAGGAATGTGGTGTCTTACAACACACACGGACAATGGGAGTCGTTCAGCTCTTCAGCCGTGGGCTTTGCAGCCGCAAGGCTTCGCGTTCACGCGATGCTCAATGCTGAAGTGGCTCTCGCGCTGTCTGGCAAGGGTATCAGGAACCGTATGAGTGATCAGATTTGATGCTACCGACAGTAGTCTTGAGGATAGAGGCATCGGTCATTGTCAGCGGGTGACAACCAAGGAGGCGAGGTGACAGTCGGGCGAAGGGCGGGTCAGTGAATCACCGTGTCGGGACAAATGAGATTGGAGACCTGGGCAATCAAATGGCCTTGTGTACACGGATGCGTTGTATCAATGAAAGGCCTAGTTCGCACGCGCCGATGTTGGGCATTCTTACGAATGAACTGTTTGTTGTTTGACAAGCGCAGGCACAGGCATTCCGTACAGCTGACAAGTGCAGGTTCAGATAGCGAGGCATTTACGGGGTTAGCTCCAACGCCTTCGGGGCCTATCGACGTTGTACGTCGCCTTGATAGGCGGGTATATAGGTACCTAAGCACCAATCCGCTAATTCGAGCTCGATTCGAAGCTTCAAGGTGGCATCTAGCCCCCATCATTCGCCTTATTGCCAGCCATCGGTGTTGGACAGACTCAAGTTTGGTTGTCAGTCAACTTCAGGTTTTATGGTCGTTGTATTAAGCACTCTGCAAAAAGCATTGAAAGTTTACCCCGACACCAGCCTCTCAGTCTACATTTCCATGGCAGAAGTTTGCACCGCACCAATGCAACCTGCTCCTCGGTGTGCTTTGCATTTGCAACTTCGCATGCGTTCTTGGGATGGCGTCCAAGCGCTCTCGACAGGCCTTCGAAGCCGATCTTCAAAACAAGACTTCCCCCTTCGTCGCGTACGGAACCCCCTTACCACCTACAGATGAACAATCAAGAGATGACGGATCTTTTGTGCCAATTTGGAAACAAGAAGCCACCGATGAACAAGGGAGGAAACGCTTGCATGGCGCCTTCACTGGAGGCTTCAGCGCTGGGTGAGCTTGCAGAATATAACACTTGAAAACACCATAGCTAATATGGAGGACATAGGTACTTCAACACGGTAGGCTCTAAGGAAGGCTGGACCCCTTCTTCGTTTGTTTCTTCGAGACAGAATCGGTTGAAAGATGCCCAAAAACCTACCCAGAGACCCGAGGACTTCATGGACGAGGAGGACTTGCGAGAGGCAGAAGAGTCGCGGGCCTTGAACATCTCGAATGAGTTCGCGGGTTTTGGCACTGAGCATGATCCCGTTCGCAAGACGGCCACCATCGGCCTTTTTCGACCTTTGGACGAGACTATTGGCTCAAAGTTACTCAAGAGAATGGGATGGAGAGAGGGCCAAGGAATAGGGCCTCGTGTGAGGAGAGTAGCCAACTTGGGTGATGACGAAGACGAGCCTGGTGAGAAGCACCTCTTCGCCCCAGAAGATGTTCGTGTAGTCTCCTATGAAAGGAAAACGGACTACAAAGGCTTAGGATATGAGAAGGTGCTGTCGAATGCCCGAGAGCCAACGACTAAACCCCTCGTAGGGCAGGAGGATAGCTCTACCCGTGGTGAATCTCCTGATGAGGATGCATTTGGGCCGCGCCTCGGAAGTTCAAGGAAACACGTACAACGAAGCAAGAAGAGTGGTATTGGGGTCGGTGTTCTCAATGACGATGGATCTGATGACGAGGACCCTTACTCCATGGGGCCCAAAATATCTTACCACAGAGTCATAGGAGGTGACAAAAAGTCGAAGACTAAACCAAAGAACCCTGTGAGCTCTCCGAATCCTCTGCTAAAGACCAAACCTACATTTATCTCGAAAAAGCTGGCGGAGTTGAAGGGCGCCCTGAGGAGATGCCATGATGGCCGGTTACCCCTAGAAGGATTTGTTTTAGCCGACCAGTTGGGTATTATGACTATCCAGGACGACAAGTACCGACCGCCCGAAGTCCCCGTTGGATGGAAGTCGTCTGTCTTGAAGGAAACCATCACCAACTCTGGGCCGCCTACTGTTTCAAGTGCTGAGGCTGCCAGAGCTTCGACTCTGACTGCCAAATCTCGGGCTAGCATCTTGGGAGAGTCACAACTGCCTGGAAAGTCCGTGTTTGATTTCTTGACGCCTGCTGCCCGCGACAAGCTTGCCGCTGCGTCAGGTCGACAAGACCTCCCTACAGCAGGAAGCGAAGCACGTCCCAAGGGATTTGAAAGCCCTAAATCTACACCGTTAACCGCACAGAGTCTTGTCCCTCATCTTGCTCCAGATGTGGCGCTCCAAGCGCTTCATCGTGGCACTAACGGTTGGATGCCGTATGCTGAAGATGAGAAGAAGCGGAATAGATACCGTATCTATCTTGAGATCCAAGCTGGTCTCAGGAAAACTGCAGAACGCGACGAACTCCCTGCCCGTGCAGAGGGAATGACGCAAGATGACTGGGTGATAGAAATGCATGAGTTTGCCCGAGCCGCCGAGGTCTTTAAACCCATCAGCGGCCTGATGGCCAGCCGCTTCACCTCTTCTTCGTCTCTGCCAGAAGGTCAAAATGGTGACTTGAGCAACGACACGAAGGAATCCTTGTTTGTCCGGTCGAATGCCAAACCCGAGGATCCGGCTGAGTCCGCCGCCAAAATGGGTATGTTTGGTCCAATGACTAGGTCGGTGTCAAGTTTCTCTCCCACCAGGCTTCTTTGCAAGAGATTCAATGTTCCTCTACCGGACCACACCGCTTCTGCAGTCCCTAGCGCGAGGACAGATATGGCATTTTCCGGGAAAGAACATACCCCTGGGGCAACTCAACAGTCCCGCTCCTTCATGTCAGTGGGCGGCCAAACCGTGCCAAGTGACGTTGACAATGTTCAGAGAGCAGAGCGCAATGTTCAGAGCTCAAAGACAGAAACGGGTGAATTGGGTCTGGAGGTGCCAATGGGACCTGCTGTGATCCAACCAGACCGGAACGAAGCATTGGAGCAGGAAAGACCTGGGCAAGCTGTATTTAAAGCTATATTCGGGAGTGATGATGAGGATGATTAGGAGGATGTAGTAATATATGCCCTCTTCGCATGATGTTCTGTAGAGACTTCACGCACATGGACGTGGACGGGAAGCTTGAGGCTAGTCTAAAAAGTGGTAAGGCTGAGCACAAAGGAGGGAAGAATCGAGCCGGCATTGAAATAGCCGATTATAGGGGTTAGCCGCATCTAGGTAAATTTGTTGGTGGTTTTGTACTGTCAGGCCAGATTTCACTAAACAAAATGTACGCATACTCCTTGCTTATTTATTACGTTCAACTCACTGACCTATGCTACTGGAATTGTCGCCCACTCTAGTTGTGTCGTTGTGAGCAAGGATGGCGCGCCGAAAACAGATCGCTCCCATGCAACGCATCAATTCTGGCGAGATTATGCGTACCCCCTCAGACGAACCCGAGAAAAGCGCAGTCTACCACAATGGACATGTCGCGAAGACCGCCGCCTCAAGGAAGAGGGCGCATTCCCAGACCCAGCAATCACATCCCGGGCTTCTGGCCCTCATCATTTGTGTCTCCGGGATCTATGCCTCCTTCCTGACCTGGGGACTACTTCAAGAGCGCATAACGACCACACCGTACCCTGCCGACGACTCTGCGCAGGCGCAACAAGAATACTTTCGCTTCCCTATCGTGCTTAACACGATCCAGGCTCTTTTCGCATTCACAAGCGGAAGCCTGTATCTGCTTTACAAGACTAGGTCCTTCAGGATCCTGCCCTCAACCGCCGCCCTCGGACCGCTGCTCCTGGTAACACTGACCACTACCCTCGCTTCGCCCTTCGGCTATGCCTCGCTCGCACACGTCGACTACCTCACCTTCGTCCTCGCCAAATCCTGCAAGCTCCTCCCGGTCATGGCCTTGCACGTCACGCTATTCCGGAGGCATTACCCCCTCTCGAAATATATGGTCGTGCTTGCTGTCACCAGCGGCGTTGCATTGTTCACACTCTACCACCCCCCAAAGCCGGGCAAGGAGCGAAGGACACAATCCTCAAGCACGTACGGCCTGACACTGCTAGGAATAAATTTACTCCTTGATGGTCTCACAAACACCGTGCAAGATCATATCTTTCAGTCTCCACACCGCTACGGGAAGACTTCCGGGCCTCAGATGATGGTTGTATTGAATTTACTTGGGACGCTGCTCATGACCGTGTATCTTGTCGTGACACCATATCTTCCTGAATCGCTGCTTCCTGCCTTCGCGCAGCCAAATGAAACCCATGAACTGGCCAACGCCCTGTCCTTTTTCGCCCGTCATCCCGCAGTGTTTCACGACGTTCTTGGTTTTGCGGCGTGCGGTGCCATTGGGCAGCTCTTTATCTATGCGACTCTTGAACGATTCTCGAGCTTGCTTCTCGTCACAGTAACAGTGACGCGCAAGATGCTTACCATGGTTCTCAGCGTTGTTTGGTTCGGAAAAAGCATCAGCCATGGACAGTGGATCGGCGTGGCTCTTGTGTTTGGCGGAATTGCCGCCGAGGCGTATATACAGCACAGAGAGAAAAGGGAGAAAGAACAGCGGAAGCGGCAACTAGAGAGTCAAAAAAAAACATAGATGTCGGACAAACACAACGCAAATGTTAACTGGGATGAAATATAAACACCACGTCGAAAAGCGATTAGACTCTAATATCAAGGCCAAGCTTCCCTTGTCATCCTTCATGATATTAGCCTGAGACTACCTTGCCCCCATGACTGAGCCTTGACAGCACTCACTTCGTGCTTTGTATAAACGTGCTCGGCTGGCTGCAAACGCAAGCAGACTCAGTAAAGAGAGGTTCACTGAAGTTAGATAGAAGCGCCCGCAAGCTATACAGAGCAGCTGCATTGATTCAAGAGCATTGCCAGTCAATTTTCTTCTCGGGAAAGTATCATCACCGTAGTAGCGATGTCTTGACCCTTGTGTATCCTTTTACCAGGAAATAATATCCATCGAAAACGACGCTCCATGAGCTCAGGAAACATACCTAGGTAGTGGTAGAATTTTGGTAAGACTTCGACCTGAGAGAAATGTAGATGGAACAATAGCAGCTTACTGAAGAATAAGCAATGGGCACGTTCTCAGGGAAAAGTGGTGCAACAGCAACAGCTGAGAGTAGCAAGTCTAAATCAGGCAACTGCGCCGGCCTGACGTTGTATAACGCGGTTAGTTAATTAGTCGCTGCTGGTTTAAGTGAGATATAGTATTACTGTTTGCCTGGCTCTATGTCTTCCTGCGTACTCCGTATACGCATGCGAGTATCAGTTCTCTCGAACACCGCTTGACGGGTATTTCGCGCCTCTGCCGTCATCCACTCACAAGATGCCTAGCTGTCATGGATCGGTACCCGGGGGACTATGTTCTGCATAACTTGCCCCTACTCCTTCTCTCAGGGTTAGATGCAGGAGGACGCGAGACCGACACTGATACTTCAGGAAGAACAAATGCTTTTCTACGAGAGGGAGGCTTCAGAATCAAAGTGGACGTTCCAGCTGTCAAAGGACCCCTTGCAGAGAAACTACTCCAGTCCTTCTGCACACAGGATGCCAGAGATGCGCCATGGCATTCCCAGTCGCTAGCCGCTCGAAATGGGAAGGTTTTTCAGATTGCAACTGTTGGCCGGGTAAGTCATACGTCCTTTCAACTGTTCAGGAGTTGGCTGCTGATTTGGGATTAAGGTATACACTCTTCCTCCCCGCAAGGCACCACCTCCGCCGTACTCTCCCCGTTTGTCGGCCACTGTTGCAAATGGAAGCCCTCCTCTACCGCTCGTTCTCCATTCTCCGTTGTCGCCCCTGACGCCCAGCTCGCCGTTGTACCCTGACGGCATCGTCTCTCCTCTATGGATCACCAAACATCAGTCCCGGCTGCCTTGCGCACTTGTGACCTTCTTCTCTCTCTGCTCCGACCCCAAGATAAGCTCCCTGGAGGACAACAGGCTGAAATCTGAGATCAATAACGTCCGAACCGTGCTCTCGTCGACGAATTACAGGACTAAACTTATCCTTGTTCTGCTCGGCGACGATGACACCAACCCTTCTGAGGTCGAAGATCGCTGCAACAACATCCGACGTGCTACGGGACTTGACTCAAAAAGCACTTACTTCCTCCCTTATGACGCCTCGTTGGCCGAGGTGGAAGAGCTTGTTGGTTCTGTTCTCTCATACCTTCATCTTCTCTGTGTAGACCATTATCGCGACCTTTCGAAGCATGCCCGTCGAAAGCGTAATAGAAACGTTGTTCCTCAGCCTACGGTTCAGCCAGGCACTTCCAGCATATTACCATTACAAGGTTGGAACGTCCGATACGAATTCAAACTGGGCGTATTTGCCGAATTCCGACAAGAAATGGATGCAGCCTGTCGAAGCTACGAGACTGCTTATGAAAGCCTGTTCGGTCCCGAAGTGATAGAGGCCATTGCTGTTTGGAGCCCTCGGTTCAATGAAGCACGGTTACTTGCTGACATCATCGCCCTTCGCATTATCAGGTGTCTTCTCTGGACAGATCAAGGTACTACAGCAGTGCGGTCTTGGATCAGTCACAGGGATAGGGTCAAAGACTTGGTGAATCGCAAAGGCAGGGGTACAGACAACTATGGCTGGGAAGCGTGGCAGTCTACTTGGACGAAGGTCATGGCAGATTTACTCTCCAAATCAGGCTACCCCCCTTTGAACGTCAAGAATCCTGAAGCCACAGGCATGGTTCCCATTTTCGCTCCAGCTAACAAGTCTCTTCCGGCCGGAGAGGCGACCACTCCATGGGAGCAGATGCACCATGAAGGATATTGGCTGGATATCTCTAGAAGGTGCGTAAGTGATCGTCGGAAGTGGGCAGTACAGATCCCCGCCGAGGACAGGCTATCCCCAGGCCGTTTACCAGCCTCCATGGCTGCAAGCAAGTCGCATCTTTACGACGCATACATGGCGCTCGAGCCATATCGGGAAGTACCGACAGATGGGAGTGTCGGGTACAATTATGTGGAAGAAATCGTCAATACCTTGAGTGCCGCCATTGGTCACTTCGCAAGGCGAGGCCAACTACGTAAGGTCGAAATCTTGGAACTTCAGATGGGTCTAGAACAGATCAGTACACGATCGTGGGCGAAGGCCGTTGCGACACTGCAGCCTCTGTGGACAGGTCAAAACTGGAGGCGTGCCGGGTGGTGGAAGCTACTCCAACATCTCGGCTGGGCTCTCCTGGACTGTGCGGTCAATACCAAAGACCACACTCTTCTGATCCAGCTTCTCTGGGAACTTTCGAACAGCGTGTTCGAGACGAAACCGGGCATCAATTACGACTTGCGCCTTGCTTTGAAGGCCTTGGCTCCTAACCATCCTCACCCGCTGGTGGCGATAGATATTGACGAAGCATTATCACCACTCGTACCATCATTCGCATTTGCAACTCACAATGTGTTTGTCGGAGAACCATTGGAGTGCCAGCTATCCTTAAAATCCCGAGCGCGGACGGGATTATCACCTGTCCAACTCACCGAAGTCAAGGTTGTCTTTGAAGGTAGTCTGAAACCTGTCTACTTGGTTGCGCGAAAAGGTGCACCCCCAGAGGATGGCTCGTCCCTTGCTCACTTGGTTGATGTCAACCTGGAAGAATCGACATCCACTGCTACGCCGGCGAACAAAAGATCTTCTGCCGGGACAATTGCCTCAGTGACTGGTGATGTTGATTTAGCAATACCTCCGCACTGCATCAGAATCTTCCGGTTTCGCGTTGTGCCACGCGAAGCAGGGGAGATATCAATCGCATCCATCACGCTGCTCCTCACCGACGAGAAGTTTACCCTTGCAGTCACCTCCTCGGATTTTGAACACTCGACACCACATTGGTGGGAGGCCAAGGGTGGCACTCCAGTTCCCCGCCTGCTCGGGCAGGAACTGAACGCATTCAACAAGATCGATGTAAAGCCAAAACTACCGAGATTACAAATTGAAACACCGGGACTTCGACGGTCATATTACACCAATGAATCCATCCAGATCGACGTTGACATGCTCAATGGAGAAGACGAAGATGCCATTGTATCTATCGAGGCGCGAATGATCAGTCCAGTGGAAGGAGCGGCGCAAATTGGGTGGGCTGCGCCAGGGTCGGATGAGGTCCCAGGAGCCGCTTCCGGTGTCGGCATCTTGACATTGCCGTCTCGGGACCTAGGGACGCTCGCAGTTTCCGGCAGAAGCCTTGTCTCAATACGTGTTACGGATACCACCATCGCGGTAGATCACCAAGTTGAAATAATCGCAAGGTATTGTCTCGTGTCAGAGCCCGAGACAATTCTGACAAAGACCTTGGCCGTTGATGTCAGCGTTGTCCGACCCTTCGAAGCCAACTACGATTTTGTGCCCCGTCTGGATACGGATGCGTGGCCGAGTTTCTTCGAGGCACCTCCGCCAGATACTGAATCTGCAAGTGCTTTGGGACTGCGGTATCAGTATTCTGTAGCTGCGAGCATCTGTTCCTTTGCAGCAGAGCCTCTGGTGATCGAAGCGATTCTTCTGACTGCAACCAAGATTGTAGGAGGGGCAATATGTTCAACAAGTACAGGCATCGTACGAAAGCAGACGGAAACAGCAGCTACCAAAACAGAAGCCACCATCTCTTCGGCGATCCTACCAGATCAGACCGAAACCTTTGACTTTGACCTAGCCGTCCAGAAGTTGACGCTGGGCGATCGGCACACAGTCGGAATAGATCTCGCGCTCGAAATTGGTTGGCGTCGGCAGGGTTCAGAGAAGGTCAACACCACGTTGCTTGAAGTGCCGAGACTCGTGGCACCGATGGCTGAGCCTCGCGTTCTGCTTACAACTGCAGAAACTGGTCTAGGCTCTTTGGAGTTTCAGGCCAAACGTCTGGACTTTACGATTGAAAATCCGAGCATGCATTTCCTCACATTCAACGTAGCGATGGAAGCTAGTGAAGACTTTGCTTTCAGTGGACCAAAGGCATGCGCCCTCAGCCTCGTCCCTATCAGTCGGCACACATTGACCTACCAGATACTACCGAACAAGAAAGACCAGTGGATTGGAGTGCATCTAAAAGTGGTTGACGCATATTTTGGACAGACGTTGACGGTCCTCCCCGGCGGGGATGGGGTCAAGGTTGATAAGAAGGGTAGTGTTTTCTTCAAGGTCTAGGTCTAGGTCTAGGCCTAGGTCTAGGTCTTGTGGTTGTATATTGAACATTAAACTCGGGTCTCGACGTCGTCTGCAAGTGGCAGGGGAATGAGCACATCTGTCACCATGAGATATGTGCTGCAACAACAGTATGGCGGGTGTTAAGAGTGCATGTACTACCTACGTATAGTGGTGTTGAGTGAGTCTCCGTCAGATACGCCTCGACTTCTCGATGCACGTCATTGCCAAGAGTGCCAGTGCCGGCGCGCCGGTCAAGCTCCGACTTGAATTTCAATCGAAGTTTTGCAAAGCTCAGACAGGCGCGTCGTCAATTAGGATTGAACCATTGACAGTCTGAACGGCAAGCTTGCGTGACCAATTTGACACGACCATGGAAAAGCTTCAAACCCTCATTGCCAGCGTGACTGGAAAGGAGAAAGTCGGGTTCCTGGATACCTCGACGGAATCACTTTATGGTACTTTGCCTCCTGGACACCCGTGGCGCCGTGGTGCTGTGGCAGGAATCTGACCAGACACAGTCGCAGCAGCAGCCATAGCCTTCAACCCTATCTTCTGGAAGTAAGTCGATTCCCGGATGCAGAAGGCTGACAACACTGACCATGGCAGCATCGTGGCTCGGCTAGGTACGAAACCCTCAACTTGTAATGAGGGCTCGCTTAACGCAAGACTAGAGTACTCTACCCACTTCTTGACCAAGATCTTCCGCTCTCCGTATTATGGTTGTTATGCATTGGCAGTGACTATCTTCTCACTCGGTATCCTACGCGACTCTCTGTACAAATCCGCGCTTGACGACCAGCCGCTCTACCAGCCCTTGCACCAGCCAGCACTCGGCGTGATCCTATTCCTTATCGGCAACACCCTGGTCCTGTCAAGTATGTGGGCGTTGGGGGTAACGGGCACCTATCTCGGCGATTACTTCGGGATCTTAATGGACACCAAGGTAGAAGGTTTTCCCTTCAACGTCACCGGAGCGCCTATGTACTGGGGCAGCACCCTGTCCTTCCTGGGTACTGCCTTGTACACAGGTCGAACCGCTGGTGTGTTGCTCACTCTGGAGGTTTTCGTCATGTACCTCATCGCACTACGATTTGAAGAGTAAGCCTCGCACAACGAGCTGGTGTCATTGGTAGAGAGGCTCGCTAACCGTTTTCCAGCCCATTCACTGCCGAGATTTATGCGAAGAAAGAATCGAGGCCTGTTACTCGTTCCATGACACGGCCAAAGGATCGCAAGAAGGCGTAAAATGGCCAAAAGCCGACAGAAGATAGCAAGGTTGTCTGCCTGGTTCAAGGGAGCACGATTTTCTGTTGTGGCTAGGCACCGGGGGGCATTGGTCGTCCAAAAGCGGAATTCACCACCTGCGGCGATGGCAGAAAGCATTTCGACGTGCATAGCGGAGGCGTCAGGGGGGAAGCGCGTGTGTACACAAAGACAAACATTAGCGCTGTTTCAACACAGGCTCGTAACTTGCAATGAATTGAAATTGAATACGTCTCATTCTCATCCGTCAACTGCCGCGCTCGCCTTTCCTAGTGTTATGACGAGGCTGAGGTGAAGCCTCGCCGAAAAGCGAAATTGCTTGGTATTGCGTAGGTTGGTGGTGCTCGAGTCAGGCCAATCCAGCCTCCAGCCGCCATTTTGCCGGTTGCATGACTCGACCATCGTTTGCGCGCCTTGCAGGTCTTCCACCCAGGACTTTGACCACCGATCATATTGTTCCAACTCACTGCTTCCACCTTCAGACTATTGTATTATGCTGTCTCAAGCAAGCAGAATCACCAGCTGTACTTGGATCTTTGTATCGGCACACAACGCAGTTCTTTAACCCCGTTTTTCCCTCCCACCGCAACCTGCTCCCTGCTCGCTGAACACACCTCTCGACACTTCACTCCGCGAAGCCTTTCCTTGACCCCGTCCAGCGCCATTATGCCGCCGCAACATGTAGAAATCGCGGAGACGATTGCGGCCCTGAAGCGCACCCTTCGCCGAGAGAAAGAAGGTATTGCCCACCATCCTCTTCCGGCCACACTACACGACGTTTGGACTGACTTGCCGGCCACCACCAGCTCCTTCGGACCAGCCCATTTCCTCCGCGACCAATAGAGGCAATAAATTGAAACGCGGCGCAAGCTACGTTCACGCAGGTGCTCTACCATACCCACATGGCCCCGACGGGTATAAGCAGGTGGGTGCATGGATGCGAAGCGGGGTGAGGACGAGAAGCTCACAAAATCTACAGAAGATTGAACATGCGGGCTATACCCGCTATATCCTCGAGCGGAATCCACGGCGGTACAACGAGTACGGGGACGAATTGGATGACAGCGAAAGCGATACAGAGGCAGACGCAGATGCCGAGGACGAGAACCCTTACAGCGGCGTTCGAATCGAAGGTATGAGGGTGATTTCTCATCAGCCTGTTGACTGGTTGCTGACTAGACTTATGTAGAGTTGTTATGTCCTCTGAAACACCCTGCCGAACTCGCGACACACCCTACCTTGTCTCTCCCATTTCTTGACAGCGCCCTCCCCAATCTGGTGAAATCGACTGAAGAAACACTCCGAGAGGAGAGAGCCAATCTTTGGCGAGCCAAAAATCTGAACAGACGTTTCATGGGCGATGAGTCCTGGATGCCTCTTGAGAGTGTAGAGGGACCCGAAGATTGGGACATGTTTGAACCCAAACCGAAGTTGCCCCTGGAGCAGCATGCAAACAAGAAGCGAAAACGAGGAGTCCAACACGAAACCTCCCAAAATGGCATAAACGGGCACGGCCATGCTGTTGAAGATGAGCCCAGTGGTACCAAAACTCTGGACGCGCACATTTCAAATCAGCCAGGGCTGGAAGGAATTCAATCCCAGGAGGCAAGTGGAAACAACAGAGAGCTGGGAATATCTGCTCAGGAGCAGGCGGACGCGACAACAGAGACTCCACCGTCCACAAATGGAGCTCATGTCACTGGAAATCATACCTCTTCGCAAAGCGACATTGTGGAAGAGCCACGACTTGAGCATGCCAAGGGATCCAAAGATGAAACGTCTGAGACGATGGACCTCCACGCAGACGAACAAGGCGATGCTGACGATGAAGGATATACACAACCAACCCGGAGAATCACGCGAGCGCTTGCTGCTGAGCACAATACATCCACCGCAGCAACTCCTCCGTCGTCACCCGACTCGACTGCCTCTTCCATTGACTCCTCCCTGCTTCGAGCCGACCCTTTATTCTTGCTTCCTCCCACACTAGCGACCAATCAGCGGGTTCCTCCTATTCTATCGCGCCTTGGACTGCCCGTGGAAGAGTTTATGGAGACTCGCCGACTGTTGATGTTGTTCATTCAAAAGCAAGAAGAGAGTGTGCGCGCATACGAAGCCGTTCTGGGCAAACTGACCAAAGCTAAGAGGATGCGCGAGAAGCTCTGGGAATGGTGCAGGACGGAAGGCCATGTAGGCGAACTGTCGGATGGGGAGGATTGGATCGACGCCGAAGCATGGGGTCTGGCACCCGACGACCTTAAGAAGGGTAAAGACGAAGAAGACGTGGAGGGCCAGGAAGATACCGGCAGGAAGGGCAAGAGGAGAAGGCGAGATTAGAAGTCTAAAAACAGAGCACAGAAGAAAGGAGCATTCATGATTGCGAAGCAGAAGGGCTTCGGCTTATGACATAATGTACAGGAATCTCATTTCATTGAAACATCCGGCATTTGGCTGGTCCTTTGCACGTCTCTGCTCTCGCCTGTGACAGCCGCAATACAAAGATGACGGCCCTTTGAAGCTCCTCCAAGCCAGCATCCACAACTCCATGGCCTAGATCCTGGTCAAAGGCTAGACCCAGCACTCCCTCGCGACCACACCTGGGGCTCTGTTTCTTCATTAATCGTCCGTCGCATAATCCCTGTTTCCCGTCCCGTCCCGCCAGGCCCAAGTCATTTCAAAGGCTGAGTTGGAGCCACAGTCCGCTGCAGTTCCACCCCTCCGTCTTGCTCGGCGGATATTTGCATTCGCCGATCACCGTGGTCTCCGATCTCGTTCTCGTCGTCTTCGGCCCTTTCGCCATCGCTGCTGTCCGCATCCTCGATAAACAGCTGCGCGCTGTCGCTTATAACGCCGGCCTCCTTCAACCTCGCGCGCATGTCCCGTCTCTCGCTGTCCTGCCACCTAGCCAGGGCTGCTGCTGCGTGGACTCTGAAGCCAAAGACCTTGGGCTCGTAGCGGCGCCGCGACTTGACCGGTACGAGGGCCGGGTATACCTGGAACAAGATATTGTGGAACGAGCTGCCAAAGTACGCGCCGTCAATGGCTGCATGCCGACTCGACTTTGGGTTGTAAATGTCCTCGCACTTGGCGCAGAACAGCTTGACGCTCTTCTGGCCCGGATTGTCGCTCGGTCCGAACGGGAGCAGCGGATGGCTGTCGCAGAGAACACGCGGGCACCGGCCAAAGTCGGACCTCTTGAACTTGTCCACCATCTTGGCGAGGCCGCGAGTAGTCACAATGTACCGCGCGTGCACCAGGCCGTACAAGTGACGGGCAGATTTCTCGATCGTCTCGCGCATGTCGTCGTCGCAGTCCAAGTCGAAAACGTCTGTGATCAGGTCCAGTGCATGTTGGTAGTAGTGCACCTCGGTGTTGAGTCCTGTCAAGTTGAACCGGTCCGTGATGTATTCCTCATCGATCTCACAGAAGTATTCATTACCGCGCGAGGAAATAAACTGATATCCAACACATTGGTTAGTACATGGGCGTGACAGCTATGTCAAACCAATTTTGTAGGATGGCGAGATATTTCTCCGTCCTGAATGAAGCCTTGGAAACAGAAGGTTGAGGAATCTTCCAGCCCTTTTCCATGGGACATTTAGAGCCGCAATTGCAATTTCCTTGTCCTTCCAACACATATACATCGCAAATGGGGAATTATGAGTGAACTAGAACCAGCGGGGAGCGCAAACGTACCCAGTCCCGCCAGTAACTCGTGTAGTCACTGTCAGTTTCCGACTGAAAGTCTTCCATCATTGTAGGCACATGTACCAACTGCCCTCACGATGTGCAAAGACGAGCAATGTGCGACGCTGTCGCAAGTTTTGTAGGAATGCCAAAGGCGAAGTGAAGTGTCAATGAGTTTCCTGGAATTGGAAGCAGAGTACTCTGTATCGCGGCCTGATACGCCTCACCGTTACTAGTCGATCACGTGATATACCAAAGCGGGGAGCAGATAGGGCTCGAACGCAGTTTTGGTTTTGGTGGTGTCTTCTACTTTCCTTGACCAAAAAGACGAGGGCAGTTAACCACCACACTTTCACCCTCGGCGTGGACAATGGCCTACGCCGAATTGATACACCACCGAGTATAGCAACATAAGGCTGTCGGGGATCGTCTCCGAGATGGCTCCCATCAGCCAGCGCAAGCATCTCGGCCGCGACAAGTTTGGGGCGCAATTCAGTCTCCTCAAGACTCAGCAGTACACCGACCCCTCCACTCGAACCGTCACGCCGACCATGTACGTAATCACTACTTGAATTCATTCGATCTCTCTGTCGAACGAATTCAACCCACACTCCTCCAACATTCCGGGCTGATCTCCTATTTGACGCGCGCAGCCACCGCACAATCTCATGGAACGCGTCCGGAGGTCTGATCGCAACCGGTGCCAACGACAAAACAGTCCGTGTATGGAATCCTGAAAGGACCAGCCCGCGGAGCCAGACAGAGCTGAGAGGGCACGGACATGCCGTGGAAAAGGTCTTATTCAATCCTGCTCGCGAGTTCGAATTGGCGAGCTGCTCTTCGGACGGCACGGTACGATTCTGGGATACCCGGAGCAAGACGTGTGTGACGAAGCTCGAGGTTGGCGGTGAACCCTTTACCTTGAGTTGGAGTACCGATGGGAGCACTTTACTCGCAGGGACAAAGGTGTGTTGGGTTGAGGGACCTCCTATCCGGATTTGGCACCGCAGCTGACCGCTGGCCCAGGGCGACGTCCTCATCCCCATCTCGACTGCCATACCCTCCTCCCCGGTCATCCTTTCGCGACACAAGCAGACGCTCCAGACGAACCAGACCACTTTCTCCAACGCATACCCTCCTACTGACCTGCTCATAACCCAAGGCGACGGATCCGTTAAGATCCTCGATTTCCCCTCTTTTCAGCCTCTGCATAATATTTCCGCCCACACCTCCTCTTGCACCGCCATCGCCTATTGTCCGAACGGAAAGTATGTTGCCGTGGGTGGCTCTGATGCCATGATTTCCCTCTGGGACACGAGGGACTGGGTGTGCCGACGGACGATGTCAAACCCCAGTTCAGGTGCCATCAGAGGGCTTAGTTGGTCCTGGGACGGGCGCTACGTGATCGGTGCCAGTGAGGAAACGGGCTCAGGCGGTGGCGACGGGTTGAGTTCCGGGATCGACATATATCACGCCGAGACGGGCGATGTTGTCCATACCATTGCGACGGGAACAAGCGGCATCCCCGCCGTCGAATGGCATCCCAATCGATATTGGTTGGCGTATACTCAGATTGAAGAGACACGACAGGGGAAGTCTAGTCTGAAGATTGTGGGTGCCGCAGGAGGCCTCCCAATATAAAGGGATGTTCCGACAGCGTTTGGTACCATTCCTACTACGACGACAGCATATTGCACACGCTGCGCCCTTAAGTGGGCGCACTGGTCGGACTCTCCACAGGATATCCTGCCACTGAACATGAGGGCAACGTCCAGGCGCCTCCGCAGTCTACTTGATTTACGTCTATGAAGGTCTCTTCTGTATTCGACATCTACATTCCTGGATAGCCCATCCATGTATACCGGCATCATCTGAGCAGGGAGGGCATGATCCAAACCGATTTGCACTGTACGTCGATAGCCTGCCATTATGACCAGCAGCGCTACAGTCAGGTCACGGGTCTAATATCAGGTCTACAGGACATAACTGCGTCATATTGCCGGAATGTTCTGTTGGACACCAGCAGACTGGGACACTATGTATGATATATATTTCTATATATATAGATTGACGATCAATCCAATTACATGTACGGATATTGTATTGGGCGCTTACACACGATGACACCTCCGCCCTGGCTGTTCTTGTACTGTCACGAAGCCTACTTTTGGACAACAAATCCTCAGCTCCTTCGTTAAAGAAGTCGACAAGCCCTCCGCCTCTCGCTGCGTACGTAGGATGGAGCGGAGCCGACTTGAGTGCATATCTCGCGAGATAAAGAGCTAATTCCAGCTCCCATGGTGTTAAGTTGAGGATTAATTGGCGCGCTGTTGCGTCGCTCGATGGGTACATGTGCTTATGTACACTTACACTACGTGTGTGGAAAGCACCTGAGACTCGAATCAAACTCGGATTCTACCCAAGCTCTCCTTTGACTGTAGTACCCAAAGTACGAGCAGGCCGGCTCGCCAGTCAGCTGTGAGGCTCGGGCTCAGGCTCGGGCTATGGCTATGGCTGTGGCTATGGCGACGACAGCGGTCATTCCTTCAGGTTCAACCGGCGCCTGTGCTATAGCTTCAATGCGCCGGCACTGGATTCCACGGCAGCGGCACGATCGGCCCTCTTACTCTTCTTGCCTCCGAGGTCCTGTAGCTCTCCTTTCTTGTCGATGACCTTGACATTGCCCTTGCGCAGCTCGGTGAGGATATCAGCTTTCTCCTGGTCCGACTTCTTTTTGCGAGAGGGGCCCGGCCCCGACGCAGTCGAGCCTGTGGCCAGAGTCTTGCTTTGGTCTTGGGCTTTCTTCATCCGCTCCTTCTCCCTCCTCCGGCGCCGTAGCTTCTCTTCCCTGGTCATCTCGTCTTTATTGACGCTCACTCCACTCTTGCGCACCACCAGATCACGGTCAGCCCTCTCCTCGCCCGGGCGATACACCTCCTGAGGAGCGAGCATGCTCTCCTCGGCATTGGCACCTAGGCCGACGGGCCGGGCGTCTTCCATGCTGATAGTGGGCTTGTCTTGGACAGTCTTGATCTCGGCCTCGACGCGCTTCGGCTTGAAATGCAGATTGCTCAACAAGTCCAGTTGACTCGAGACCTCTTTCCAGAGCCTCGAGATTTCTTCGTGTTGTTTCTTGGTGGCGGCTGATCGTTTGTCGACGTATCCGGGATCTGTGGAGCGCAGATGTTCCTGTTCATAGACCTCTGCAAGGCCGGATTGTGGCTTCGTGTCGTCCACTTCAATACGTCCACGGCGGGTTTCGTTCGCGGTGCCAATGGCATCCGGCCGCCGGCGGACAACTTCGTCAAACTCTCTAGCAAGGATGCGTCGTTTAATAAGTTGTTCGATTTCTTCGGAAACCTCGGTTGTAATCACCGGCACAGGCTTGCCAAGTCGTTCAAACTCAAGATCTTCTTCAATCAGCGAGTTGAGCGGCCGGTCCGCGGCTCGTGCCTCTCCTGACAAGGTCCAATCACGTTTCGCTACGTTTGCAGCTTCGAGGCGACGGATTTCAGCTGCAATAGCAGCACGTTGTTTTTCATGTGTCGACATGTTCTTCATTGATGGCCTCGTAACGTCTACATCGGACCCGGATTCGAGATCGGAAAGTTCTTCATCGGATTCAAGCAGGTCGCGCCGCGCATCAGAAATTGCTCGTTGCATGGCCTCCTCAATGTCCTTATCGTCCTCCGGTCGGCGTTGAGGCGGAGGCTGTGTCTTGGGCAGAGCTCGCATGCGTTTGGTCTTAGACAGCTTTTTGGGTGGAGGTGCGAAAAAGTCGGCGTATCGAATTTCATTGGTGTTTTCCAACCCGGGGAGAGCATTCCCAACATTGTTGGCCTCGTCGTCAGACATATCTTCGTCACTGTCGTCGGCGTTCAGATCGGCATTACCGAATGTGGGACCGTCCTCTTCGTCAGACGCACCATCTGGGTCGGACATCTCGTCGTGGTCATTATTAGATTTGCGATAGGGTATCGATGAAGGGTCGGCATCCCAATCAATTTCATCTTCATCGCTCGGGTTATCATCCTCTCCCAAGGCGTCCAACTGCTCAAGGAATTGTGTCTGTCGGTTGAAGTCATCAATGGAAAAGAAGCCATCGTTCAGATTGTTGGGGTCTTGAACGTAGGTTGCTGGATCCTGTGTTTCAGAGCCCGAAGCAGAATCCAGGGCCTCGGAATCTTCCCCTCCAATGTCTTCCTCTGCAATGTCTTCGATCTCATCTTCAAAGCCGTCGTATTCACCTTGGAGGTCACCCTCGTCAAAGAGCTCGTTGTCTGAAAGATCCTCTTCGTCATGTTCGTCGTCGAGAGAGTCATCCTCGTTGTCCACCGTCAGTTGGCCGTTCAGGCCACTTGTATCTTCCACGTTTGTCTGCGCTCCACTGTGCTGAGCTCCGAGATCCCTCTCGATCTCGGAGCATGCAGCGTCGAGGACTCTTCTCGCCTGTTCCCACACCTGTTTCACTCCCAGCCCACTTGTGTATACCTGACGGAGTTGTAGAACATCCTCTTCACGCTCAACATCACTCCGTTTCCTTTTCTTCCTGTTTTCATCCCGCCTTGATCTTTGCGCGTCTGCAACATTTGAGGCCAAGGGATCAAGGATATTCTTGACAGAGGCTAACGTGTCGAGATGGAGGGAGGATGGCGGCTGCAGGAAGATATGCGAAGACGTCGCGAGCTCCGCAAGCAGGGGTTCGATACCAGAGATGGCATTGACAACGACAGCCATGATTGCTGAGACGTTCTCTGCTTGGTGCACGAGACTGGCAGTCTCTTCTGGTACGTCGCAATCTGGTGATGGTGTCGAATTGCACCCGGAAGGCTAGGCCTGCGGAGAATATTTTTTTTCCTTCGCTGACGTTGGTCGTTGGTCGTTGGTCGTTGGTCTGCAGCCAATAATAGCAAAGGCGGCTTGGGCCGGGGTCAGCTCAAGCCTAAGGAGCCCCCTAGCCTTAGGCCTCTTAAGCCTGCAAGCTGACAACCAGACACCCACCAGACACCTGGGTACTTGGTAGGTAGGGAATGGTATCCGTACATATGTAGCTTGCCAGCCCACCCAGGGCCCCAGGCGCTTCCGGGGTGCCTACTACAAGCTGAAATCCCAGTCGACGCTGTCCAGGTGGAGTAACAAAAAAAAGTGCAGTAACTTTCACGTGCAAGCTTGAGGCACCCTCAGCCGATGCTTGCAGTTTCCATCATTTTGCAGTGGTGATCCACCCACGAGTAGAAAAAAAAACCAGGCAAAATGAATCCATCAAGGAAAAAACTGTTCTAGTTTCCAGTGCAGTGGATGCGCTGTTGGCAGAATACAGGTTTCATGGGGGCTGTGCAACGCTGCTATCTGTCTGCCAAGTAGGCAGGTTTCAAGAATGAATACGGATACTGCGTACAAGCGAGGGATCGTGGTCCTTATCCTTGCCGATTTCACGTCGAGGCAGGAGTTTCTGCAGCACGAGACTAATAGCCGTACTGAACTCTGTACTCTGTACTCTGTACTCCGTATACACACCTATAGACTTCGAATATGCAAGTAATGAGTAGTGAACTGTCGGTAGTTGTCTGGGCTGTGGCGATCCAGGTGCGAACCCCCCCCTACACCCCTCCATGGTCCCTGGTCTAGCGTTGCTTCTTGACCCGAATGAGCAGATTACAGGACGGATAGGTGCCTCCGCCCCTGCCTCCGCCCCAGGCTCAGGCTAGAGCAACAGCTGCATTGGCGCTGCCTCTGGTATGTATGTAGCTTCTTTCGTGATCATAACGGCCTTTTCCCATGTGCATCATCGCCTTCTTCCAAACACCTGATTATCTACCTCTTCTCATCCTCGCCACTGTTGCATGGTCACTAATATAAGCAGCCGCCGGCTTCCTCCGGTCAGTCCTCCCTCTACGCCGACCCAGAATATCCTCTTCCTCCGCGCCGGAATATCCTGTGACGTCCAGAACTGCACCGGAGATAGCTCGCAACCCCGCAAATGAAGTTTGGCGAGACCCTCTTCCAGAGGTCCGTACCAAAATGGGCTGCCTACAACGTCAATTATAATGAAATCAAAAATCTCATCAAAGAGAGGACCTCTGCCGGGGTCGCCGTTCCCCGCGATATCCCAGCCCAAGGAAAGTCGCGGTGGGAAGAGTTGGAGAATCAACTGTTCAAGCTGCTGTCCGCAGAATACGACAATGTCACCCTCTTCCTGCGAAGCAAGCAGGGCGAAATCGAGCGACGTCTTGCCCACGTTGAAAAGCAGGTTGGCATAGCACGACGCGCCGTGCAAGGCAATGCACTGGACAAACCTATACTACAAGCACGCAGATATCGGCAGCTCGTGAAGGACATTGAAGAAATCGGCGATGAGATACAAAACCTTGCCCGCTTCGCTGCCGTCCAGCGAACCGCTTTCCGGAAGATCTTGAAGAAATATCGCAAATGGACTGGCTCGACCTCGCTACAAACCCGATTGGAAGTTGAGGTCTTCTCTTCCGGCAAACTGCGAACAGACTTTTCGGACTATCTACGACAATTGTCAGAGGTCAAGACCATCCTAACCCAGGAGCTTGCCGGCCCCATGCTGACTGGTCGGTCTCGAGAAAATCTCCCCAATAGACTGCAGCAGGAACAAACTTCCACAAGGGCAAAGAAGTCGGCCATTGCTCAAATCGAGGGTGCTCTTCTCTGTGATCCTCTTGCTTTTGATGCAGCCGTTCTAACAGAGCCCTATGGTGAGGCCGCTGGCAGCGCGTTCTATTGGATCCATCCTGATAATCTGGACGAAGCCCGTATGCTACTGCTCAGGCACATGCGCGATCCTGCTGGGTCACGCCCCCATTCAAGAAGAACTTCCACCGCTTCTGAGGACGTGCGGAGAAAGGTTGCTTCCTTGTCTAATGCCAACTCGGCTCTCAGCCATATGGCCCTATACGACAATGCGCAAAGATTCATCAAAGATGCCAGCCACTCAAAGCCGGCGCGGATCGCCTTGAGTGCAAGTTGGAGCCGCGACCCTGAAGCCGTCGTCACCCTCGCTGGTCTTTCGCCTACTTCTTCTGATGGGACAACTGTCATTTTCAGTCGTAAAGAGCTGGCCAGAGCACTACAGCGTGACTCGGCGGCTTCCGGGATTTCAAACGAGGCCTGCACTGTTCGAAACTATCTGATTGAGCATAGGGACATTAAACCACTCGCCGAAGTCTCCCTGCATCGCTCCCGCTACGTTGGGATGACCAACACGGCCGAGGTTGCAAATTGGGCAATGCTAGATACCGCCGTGACAGTTGCTCCTGTCGATATTTCCCAACTGGGTGAACCGCAGCCTCAGTCCCACATTGGTTATGCCTTTCCCTATGCCGTTCTACACATACGCTGGGAGTTCGCGCGGACACCAGCCGTTGTTCGGGCGTTCGATGAGTCGCATTTGGTGGAGCGAGTTTTCGACTTTACCCTCGAAGACATGGCGATTTATACCGTCCAAAAAGAACTTCCCCAACCGTCATGGCGTCCTCTTCTCGAAAAAGACATCAGGAAAGTACCAATCGTTCCTCGCATATCGCGACCGGGAATATTG
Organism: Capronia epimyces CBS 606.96; assembly: GCF_000585565.1. NCBI lineage: Eukaryota > Fungi > Ascomycota > Eurotiomycetes > Chaetothyriales > Herpotrichiellaceae > Capronia > Capronia epimyces. The sequence goes on from NW_006912913.1 coordinate 304,100, forward strand.
GCACGGACCAGGCTAAGTGCATCGGACGTTGTTGGTTCGTCCTCGGGTCCGTCGTCCAGCGATGGCCCTCCGGATAGTATCTTCTCAGGTTTGGCTGGTGGCCCGTCTTCTGTGACGTCGGACGACGGTGGTCGCAATCGTGGACCTTCCGCTACCGCACAGCCAAAGCCTGAAACGATCAAGGGTCGACGAAAGAAGCACGCACGGATCCAAGTCCCGGAACGTGAACCTCCCACCAAGTACTGGAACGAATTCGATGACGGAGACTCAGATGTGAATCCAGGCGATGAGTATGTCATCTACATTGATCCAAATGGGCCTGTATTTCCCGGTGCCGAGACCGTTTCCAAGGCATTTGGTGCTGTGTGCGATAGTTTTAGCAGAGGCACCGGAAAAATGATTTCCTGGCTACCACTTGTCTCAACGCGCATGGGATATAGGACTGACGGCGAACGTGCACCACTTCTCGCTGACCGGCAAAGTAGTGAGGGTGATCCCGAGTCCTCGAGCTCCGATACTGACTCTGTGATCATGCCGCAGCGGCAACGGCCTCACAAAGGTCGACGACGAAGGGATCGTTCCCAAAGACAGAATTCCGGCGTCTACCGGCCCCACCAGCTGCTTAGCCCTCGACAACGAGCCCTCGAACGGACACTGTTCTTTTTCTACAGCGGGTTGCTGGCCATTGCCTATGTCCTCCTGGTCATGTCAGGCATACTTCTGGCGACGGGCCGTAGAAAGGCATTTGTCGAAGTTGATGCTGGCGTGGTCGCGGGTGTCATCTTCGCCGAGGCATGTGTCATGGCAGCTGTGATCCTGATCTTCATGAGGAAGCAGAGATTGGGTATCTTACATTGGGGGCTTGTCGCAGTCGCAGTTGCGAGTGTGGTGGTGATTGGCGTTGGCTTGCTCGCCTTGATGTTTGCCAATATCAAGACCGCCAAGGAGAAGAACGGCCACTCCAAACCTGCACACGGATGAAAGTCTTGCTTGATGTGTGGTTGACAAGATGTGTTTAACAGAAAGTCAAAGGCTAGACAAAAGTCTCCGGGACACATGAAACCCTATTGCATGAATGATGGTACCCGCCCACCTATTTTGACTTCATGACCGCCCGCATGGTCTTCAGGCATATGGAGCTCACCAAAGCAACTGGGGGCTCTCTGCATCCTGACAGTAAGACGCCAAAGCCTGTATGCCCCCGGCCTGTGTGAGCATGAAAACATCGCCTGCTCCTACCCAGCGCCGCATGAACGGATCCGGACGGGCGGAACGAGGCTGGAAGGTGTACGGCGACATTCAATACCCGGAGACAGTTAATACAACTTCCCATCTTACCATCGGTATGCGTTGTTTCATGTTGTATGCCGGCCAAATCAACATTGCCCCGGTGGAGGCTCCTACGCTGTTATGAAGAGACGAGACAGAAGTGTCAAATGTGCAACAATAATGCTAACTTGTGGTAATGGGGGCAAAGTCGGATTTGAACCGACCCGGAGTATAATAGGGTACTCATATTCTCTCACGCCCCTGAGCGGGCATGTGGCTTGGGGCCTTGGCTCTAAGCCACCCACTGTATAAGGTATACGGAGGACTATATATTACATTGCCTGCGGGCGAAGCGAGACGAAGAGGAAGAGAGTAATAGAGCATACATGATATACACCCCATTCAAGCTTCTCCAGCGAGACGAATTGAAACTCTGTTTCTTGCTTGTCCGGGATCATTACGCTCGACATACTGTACTTCGTACACGGCATTGCTCTCTCCACCGAGTACTTGTCCGGTGGCACACTCCCTAAAATAATGGCACCGATACTAGGTCTGAGAAGGCCATATTCTTTCTGTAACAGATCCCGATTCCCTACTGTTATCCAGGTTCCAGTTGTGGCACCAAGTGGGACCCCTTTAGAGACACTGACATGCATGAGCCAGCACGAAAAATCTTCTGTTGCATAACATGCGAGAAGTCAAAGAGGCAAATCGAAAAAAAGCAACGCAGCACTGCAGAACATGAAATGTACCTAGTTGTGGTAACAAGCGTCCGCTACGTACACTGCTCCTCTGCCACTGGTGGAATTCTGCCGTCTCCTAGGGATTGGAGACCCTGAATGCCTCCGCCAGTAGTCTTGCTCTTCTGTGTAGTTTGTAAGCATTTTGCAGCCCTCAGACGGCTCTAAACACTGTTCTTCAATCCATTTCTTTGCATTGCTGTCCATAATGATGTGGCGTAACACGTCGCGCCTTGGAGTGAAATACCAGTCCCCAAATGAAAGCCCTAGCGGGCGAAACGAGAGGCGCGGCTAACTGGCCCTGCTTTAAGGATAGTTGAACGACGAGTAGAGTGGCTCTATGCCCGCTTTGCTAGTCAGTATGTATAGATTGCATATGAAGCGGATCAATACTTACCTGCGGAATGGCAAAGCGTGCCGACAGAAGGTCTAGACAACCAGAGAGGCTTGCGCATGCCGTTGGAGGTGGTTCTAGTGCCTATTTCGGGAGAGTTTGAAGAACTTGAGGAGTTTCGGCAGTTTGAGGACGCCAATTGTGTCTGAGCTCCCGAATCGAGCTTCGAAAGAGGTAAAGGACGATGATCGAGACCGACAAAGATATGGCAAACCCCAGAATCAGAAAGTCCCAGGTGTCCCAAGAATCCATGACAAACGACGCACTCCGAGACGACAAGAGAGTTTGGTGCTGTAGAACGAATGGATCAAACGATGCGGTCCGGGACGATAAGAGAATGTGATGCAGTAGAAGAGATGTACCAAAGCTGTGGCTTGCATACTCGGCTTTGGAGTGACTTTCTACTTGAGCTGGACAGAATCACCACCTCGTGCTTTCCATTGCTCGGGAGTGCAGTCACGATGGACTTGCCTAGGTACCTTGTTCGTTTGCGGACACCACCACATACTTTACCCGTTTGCAGTACGCCCTTTGTATCCTTTGTCTAGTCAGGCCTATATAGCTGAGGAGTACTCCCCTATCTGGAGTACTCCTCACCACCAATCTTAATATTTATTTGCTCCATTCAAGTTACCTAGGTACCTACCCACCTTGGGGTTGGAGATACACAGCAGCGCCTGCAACTGCGACACGAGCCATGTTGCGCATTCAACCTGCACCCACATTCACTTGAGTCGTTCTCGACACCTGTAGAGGCGGAGTCTGAGACCATGAGACTGTCAAATATTGGGGAGCATTCCCCAGCCTCATCTACAAGTCTCCACTATTTATTCTATATCCTAGTAGTCAGGGCGTCCCCCAGACCCCTATGATACTAGGTAGAGAACAAGGCACTCTTCACCCCTGTAGTTCTAGTGAGACAGGGTACAAACTGACAGGAAGAAGGTCTGTTAGGGATCACCGAGGTGGCCAGAGCCTTGGAGGAGTTGATATACACATATTCCATACTACTCCGCAGTAGCTAAACAGTACTACCGTGACGGAGTACTCCGTACTGAGTCAGGCGCATACGGTCGATCGAACCGTGCACTTGCGTAGATTTAAATCCTCGGTCCCGCCATCTTCCGGGGTCCCTGGTTCCTGGTTCCTGATCTGCTGCTGAGAGATGCGAGGTACGCGTAAACCATGTCTCGAATAGACCGGCGCTGGCAAAGGGGCTATTAGCAGGACCTGCGAGGAGTGCTTAGGAGGGTCTATCACTGGGACGTGACAGGATGAGTGTACGCTTACGCGCAGGTTGGGCCAGCAGCTTTCTGCTCCTGTCGGTGCTTCTACCATTTGCCATCGGCTATACCGTCCCCGAATACGTGACAGACTATGGTAGGTGGCTAGTTGAAGGCATTCCTGATCGCGTTGTCTAGCAGGGCGGCATGCATTGAGGCCCTCCTAGGCCCCGTTGTTACATCTTCTAGGGACCTGGCTGATCAATCATGCTTCCACACCAGCTCCGATCATCTGGTTACATTCAGATGACCCTTTTATGCCGAGTGATATTCTCACTCACGTCTTGCACACCATCCCGTTCCGCAACTTCGAGCCTATCCCCGACGTGCCAGCATTGGATCTAGACACCCTTTCATCTCTCAACCAGTACGGCAAAGCTGTCTACCTGACCGCCATTGAGAATGTCACCAGCAACCCAGACTGGTTTCTGGGCGAAACACCAGACGCAGCAGGGGCCCTCCATAACTCTACTGCCTGTGCCGTGGTGGTGATTGAGAAGGCCGAACAAGAAGTTGATGCGTTTTACTTCTACTTCTACTCCTTCAATGAAGGCGCAGACATCACCCAAGTGCTGCCTCCCTTGAACAGGATCTTCCCAGATGGTAGACCCGGGGATCATTTCGGAGACCACGTGGGTGACTGGTAGAGTACCCTTCCTGGAATCCTGTGTCCTCTACCTCTATCGTAACTAACCTGGGCCTGGTCAAGGGAGCACAACATGATCCGATTCAAGAACGGCAAGCCAACGGGCATCTACTTTAGTCAACACGGCAGTGGCCAGGCCTGCAAATGGGATGACGGAAGTTGCGTGTCTAAAGACGGTGATAGAGTAAGTGATTCGATATGTTTGTCTACGTTTCGATTTGCCCATGCTGAATCTCTCGCAGCCGGTCGTTTTCAGCGCCAGAGGCTCGCATGCAAACTATCCTACTGAAGGGTAAGCACACTCATGCACCACCTACGTCAAGGACTTCCCTCCTGAAAACTAAACCGGACAGGAACCATACACACGACGAGGCCCTTGTAGACATTGCGGACAAAGGTCGCCGCTGGGATCCTATTCCATTGGCTTACTTCTACAAGTACGATCCTGCAACAGACGTCCTCACCCCAGCAGATCCGGGCACCTATCCGACCGACTGGTTCCATTTCGAGGGCGCGTGGGGCGACAAGAAATACAAGGATTCCGACCCTCGCCAGAAGACCGTCCCTTACTTTGGGCTGAAGAAGTATGATAACGGGCCTACAGGACCGAAGTTCAAGCATCTTGTCCGGAAAGGACTGGTGCCAGATGAGCCCCCGGAGAGGAATCTGATGAAGGCTCTCGTTGGCTTCTACCTGTCTCTGTATGGGTGCTGCCTCCATGGACACAACCCGTGGGTAGTCGTCGTCTTCACCATCGTTGTCTTGGCGGCGATTATCTTTTTGGCAGCGTTCACATTCAGGAAAGGCTGTCTATTCCTGAGGAGGCGGCTCCGCCAAAGACGAGCCGAAAAGGGAACGGCCGAGTTAAATGTGCCCTTGTTAGACCTTGAGAGGGCTGAAGATGAATCGTAGACTAGACCCAGACCGGGTTCCGAAATAAATACGCGCAAAGTTCCAGCCATTGCCAATATGTGTTCTTCTTCGTCTTCGTCGGGCCGCCGATAGTCTGGTACCCACGCTCGAGTTGTTACCAAATTCTGTTGACCGGCCCGTGTTATGTAGCAGTCTTCTCCCAAGCATCATCTTTTGAATTATACAGAGCAAGGCTGAAGAGACTCTGGGGTAGTGTATCCGTATTCCATAGCTGTCTGTCTGTACCTGTGTGACTGGGGCAGTGGTACTAGTACTCTATAAACCTACTCTGTACGGAGTAGAGTCCTTGGTGTCAGCATAATCGAGGTGACGTCAGTACGGGCAGGCGCGAACCGCATTGGCCGGGCCATCCTCCGTAGATCTCTCCATACAGAGTACGTACTCCGTACCTAGGTAGGGTACGAGTACAGAGTAAAAGTAAGGCGTCCTTGCCGTCATCACTACCTACTACCTGGGCAGAGCATTGAGTTCAGTTCTGAGGACAGACACTGCGGCGCATGTACTCTATCCGCGCCGGCCTTGACCTTGATTGACTTTCTACTCTCTGGTCTGCGGTCTGCCGGCCTCGGCAGGTTGAAGATCTCCCATTCACTTTCGCTCGACTTCCTGTGTATTGTCACCGTTGAGGCGTCGCGTCTTCTCCCTCAGTCCTCGCAGTCGCCAATACTACTACTCTTCCTACCCCTAGGGATTCCTACCTACTTCTATCAGGCCCAGAATGGCGGACGTCGATACCGAGACGCAGACCCAGACGCCATCCAACGAATCCACGCCGCTACTGCCCTCTGACCGACTGTACCTGAACCGGCTGCGGCAGTCGCGCGACTTCATCGCCTGCCACATTGTCAAGATTCACGGCGAGGAGTCCTGGGTGTGGAGCCTGCGACGCCACCTGCAGCGCTTCCTAAGTAGCAAATACGGCCACTATTTTGTCATCCTGCTCGTCTCGGCGGATATCAGCTGCATCTTCGCCGACTTCCTCATCTCCCTGCATATCTGCGAGCATGCGGGTGACAAGGGCTTCGATCTCCGCGCCTGGCAGAAGGCCAACGACGTCTTGGGATTTATCAGCCTTGCCTTCTCCTGCCTCTTCATGGCCGAATTGCTGGGGAGCGTCTTTGCTTTCGGGCTTGAGTATGTCGTTCCGCTTTCTTTTTTGTCCCTTCATCATTCGGCAGATCCATCCGCATACAGATGGATGTTAGGACTGTACCAATTCCCCTGCCCGATGTCCCAGCAGTCACAGCCGCTTGGGGAACGCTCAATAAATCTGAATTCCAGCACTTTGTGCCTGCAGTTGTGGACTTGTAGTTGATATCTTGCTATATGCGGAGGCGAACGTCCAGGCTATAGCAACCTCCGCGTCTGGTTTCTTCTCTAGTCCCGCCCCGCCTGCTACCTTTCAAGATCAGGATGTTGACTGGCGCGCGTGTCTAGATACTTCCGCTTTAAGTTCCACATGTTCGATGCCCTGGTCATCCTGGCAGCCTTTATCATCGACGTTCTTCTGCGCGGACCTCTCGAGGAAGCTGGCTCGCTGGTCGTGGTCTTTCGGCTGTGGCGCATCTTCAAGATCATCGAGGAGTTCTCCACTGGTGCCAACGACGAGCTGGAAGATCTACAAGAGCGCATCGAGGCTTTGGAACGCGAGAAAGACGAGGTTATCAAGGAGAACCAACAGTTGAGGTATAGGACAAGCTACGCTGATGGCGGGCATCAAAGCGACGGCCCCAATGGTGATGGCTCGGCGAGATGAGGGACGAGCAGGCGTTAACACCGCAGACTATGTGTCTGTGTATACAAAGACGCCAGTGATGTGACAAGGCGGTTCGGGGTTAATGGTTATGGGGCATTGTTCATGCAAATTCAACGATCAAGCAGGACACGAGTGAACCATGGGTCAAGTAGACATGATAAGGGATTCGGTCAATCTGAGGCTCGCTAATGTGGCTCTTTCTGCAATAAAACAGTCAAAAGAAAGATAGGTGTCGGGCGGCACATCCTGTACCGCGCCGTAATGATAGTCATCCGATCGTCACCAAGAAAACCCAACCCAACCCAACCCAACCCTCGCGGGATGTTAAATCCTCAAGCTGCACTCGCCGGCGACAGCTACGCTCGCCACCTCCACCTCCCACCGGCCCTGCTAAGATTGTGCCTGGTCACATTCCTCAATGAATCTATAGATGCCCTCGAGTCCTTCATAACCATTCCCAGCAGCAGAGGTTTTCTGACTGGCCCGCACAGGAACATTGCGTGGCTGGAAAAAATACAGGGCGGCGTCGTCATCCCCTGCCGACTCACTCTCGTGGATACTGGAATATCCAGACGGCGACGAAATCCAAGGATTCTGCCCCAAGGCTTCACCGACCATCTCAAACGCATCGGCTGATTGGCTGGTGGCGGAAACGTGCGAAAAGCCTGCTGACGGCTGTGGCGGTGGGGAAAGCATTTCGTGCCATTCAATGCGGTCTCGCTTGATCCGCTTCGTGGCCCTGCTGTCGTAGTGGAAATCGATGCAGACTTCACTGGCGGTCTTGCTTGGTGCAAAGGGGAAGAGCAGAGCAAGATCAGTCCCGTTATGAGCGTCGAAATCCTCGTCTTGACCAACAATTCCACGCTTGATGTTCAGTTCACGACACAGATTCTCTAGGGTGTCTGCATCACAGCCTGGGAAGCGGACTCTTAGAGTCGACTTGTTTTCCAGGGATATTGGGAGATCCCCCAGAACTGCTAGGTGTTTGAGGTCGTTCATTATGGCGGCCAAGTCTTTGAGAGCACGAGCGAAGTCGACTGAGAGATTGGACATCAAAGTGGTATTGTTTAGAGTATCATGGTGCAGCTCATAATCGCAGGAATCGGCGCAGGCAGAGCGAGGAACGCCGCTCAGGGGCCCGACAGCGGTGATGGTGGGGGAAACCTTGAAGTCGAGGAACGACCCTGGGGCATTGACGGGAGACGAGTCCATCATATGCTTTGCTTCATCTTGGAGGCTAGACATAGCACGGAAGCGCTTCTCCCCTGTGCGAGGGTGTGTACCATCAAATCGGGCTTTTTGGCCTGACAGCCAAAACGCTCGAACGGCCTGCGAGACATTGTTGACCACCTGTGCGGGAGCAGCTGGCGAATGTGAGAAGTATCTTGCTCCCCCTACACGACCACCACCGAGACCATAGCCACCTGCGGAACGACACAAAGTGCCGCCGGTGAGATTTGGCCGAAGAGTAGACGCAAAAGGTGCACGACCGGTCGATCGTGCAACTGCAGAGCCCGTCCGAGAAGAGGGATAGGACGCTCGAGAAGCGTTGGCTCCGGACCGAGAGGAGAAGTGTCTGATGGTGGCATTGGTGGCATGTTTGGTGCTGTACCAGCGGCTCTGGCTCTGACGAATGCCAGCAACTCGACTGGCTGGTTGACGTTGAGAGACGCGGGCATAGGCAGGTTGGGCTTCAGCTTCTATGGGCTTGGATGCTTGTGGCAGTTTGTCACGGATGAGTCGACCCGTCTTCTCGACAGCGTATCTGATGAGCCTCATGGCCTTTGGAACCAGGAGATGGCCTCCTGATGCCGCCATGATGTCCTCGCTCAGCAGGCAGAGATGTGAGTGATGGTGAAACGGGGAGTAGATGATGGGACAGAAGGGTCGTCAGGTCGTTGGGCAGGTCTTTGGGGCCTGCGCGGCGGTTTGCCACCCAGTCACCGCCCCCGCATACAAACAAAGTCCCGACCGGAAGATCACGTGTTTCACGTGATGGCTCTTTGCCCTTCATCTCCATAGGAATATCTCGGGGCACCCATTTCGACACGCATTTCGTACCGCACCTATTTCGGAGTTAATCGACTTCTTATTAAGTAGTCGGTATCGTACGACGGTAAAAACGTTATACGAGAGCTCCTTATAGAGGCTTCTTAGGCCGCCTATAGTACCTACTGGAACGTCGACACAGCTTCAATACACAACCCCCACGAAGACTGGGTAGATATAAGTTCGCATCCAGTCCTCCATGACAATGTGCTAAAGACGCTCGGGACCTTCGACGAGGATGAACTCCGGTCCGACATAATCGGCAGGCTGTTCGAGGGGCTACCAGCCTCCGAGATCGAGCGCCATGATGTTGTGGTATGCTCGCCACCTAGAACGTTGGAGGTTGGGAGGTGACAGGTGTTCTGGTGTCAATAGGGCTGGTTGCTCACCGGATGCACGGAGATACTGGAGGCGACCAATCGATGGAGACGAACGAGGGGAGAGGAAGCTCTCGCATTGGGGTGTGGAATCACTGCGGGCGCATCTCCCAAGATTGTATTGGGGCTCGCTCATGGAATTGTCCCCCATGATCTCGGCAGAGGTTGCACAGACGACGTCGTCGCAGAGGCCATTAAGCTGTTACTCGTCGCCTGCCAAAATACTTCTAGAAGATACATAGGGGATCGGAGCACGTGTTGCTCTTCCTGACAGCGGTCAGGTTACCGTGTGCCAGCCAAGCTGTAGAGCGTGAAGACGCGAGCTCGAACCGACAGGTCTGGCAGTTACTTGGTCATCAGCACGCAAGGGAAGGCCTTCTCGTGCGTCGTGCCTATCTGACAGCGCCATATTCTCGGGACCTCAGGACCATCTGGCATCAGGAACGGGGGAGGAAGTCCAAATGGTCAGGGTGAGAATCCCAGCCTCTGCGAGATGGGATACACGGACCGCTACTTCTTCCAAACGCACTAGTAGCAATGTCCAGATGCATTCGACCTCGGTAATCTCGCTGAAGTAGCCTTTCTCCAGTCCCCAAGCAGGATGGGGCCAGTCTCACCGGGAGAGTCGTCGGGTCCTGCGGCTGTGGATCGCATTTGTGGCGCGCACCATTCGCATCTCCTCCTAGACGATCGATTAGTATCTATCGAAGTAAGGTAGTCTTGTTGTCATCAAGCTGAACAGCGTCATTACTTCCTACTATACCATCTGTTGATAGACCGGTTTGATGGTTGATGTTCTAGTTGGGTCGACGGTTCTCGAATGGACCTGCTAGTACTTAATTCCGCGCCAACGCGTCGAGTGCAAATGGGTCTGAGTGTTTACTAGATTGATCGGAATCTTAGTTGTATCCATTAGCGTCATTCGTAGTCCGACTGGATGATCGTGGTCTGTAAGAGAAACGGCATCAACACGAGATGCCCAGTTCAGACCGCCGCAAGGGGCGCGCAGCATCGAAGCGAAGTCTTTGACAGGGATGCATGGGTATCATACTCTGTATGTTGGCAACAATTTTGACGTGGCTGCCTCAACACAACTGCGGATAAAACACCATCCGAGCGATCTTCTAGAGACAAGCGCCGGGAATGTAGACAAAAGGTTTGCTAGGCACCACCAAGTAAGTATGCGGGACAAGTTGGCCTGTGCATTGATCGTGCCAGTGTCCAGCTGATTTATCCGACCGTCAAGTGAAGTCCCACCTGCTGTCAACTTCCCGTCCCGTCAAGTTGGGTGTTCGGGGTGGAATGCTGACATGTGACGAAGATGAAGGTCGCTGGTGCTAACTGTCCGTCGCTGGCATTGTGAGGCCCCCTTTGGGCTGCAGGCTGATCGGTGTCATCGCGCTCAAGCTAGTCGGTCTTGACAGCCTGATTGACAGCAGCTTCTACCGGGGTTTAGGGTTGAAGATCCCGCTTGTGTCTCCACTGTCATATTGGGAAGAGACGTCTGTCTGTGTATGTCAGTAAAGAGTAAGTTGATGAGCTTAGTGAATTGTGCGTCAAAACAAGGTTCATGGTGGCTTTGTTGTTGGCTGGAGGGTCTACGCATACAATCTTGTTCTGTTAAAAGGGGCGGCAGGCAAATTGCGAGGTACCCCGGCTTGGTTTTCACGCGACAATGGAACGATTCCAGAACACCAAATCAAGCCACAGGCTGGGTAGCCGAAGTCTTCGGGCTGGGCTATCACGGCTTGATCGGTAAGAGACGCTGTTCCCGATAGTCCCAAGCCTCGTCCATGGGTGAGTGTCGTACTTTAGAGTTCTAGAACCGTTCGCAAAAAACCCATGTGACACGACAATTGAACGACCCTAGGAGACACAATGCAATTTGCACATCCCCGGTCCAGAGGCCCAAATGTTTTGCTGTTGCTCAGGGTAGACCTCCCACTCCCAACCTGCGACACGTCAGGGCAGCAAGGAGGTTTGCACCTGCAGAGACAGCGCAGTTATGCACCCGGGTGGAGTTTTGGGAGCGGCAGGAGATGTTCACTTTAGCGCCAAATTGGGGCCAACACTGATGCAGAAGTGAAAATGCCACTGTGAAAACTATGTGCCTGGGAACAATAATAATCCAGCATGTTGGAAAATTGGAGTCTGTGCGTAGTACGTACAACTTTCGGTGATCTGTGGCCGGAGTGTCCGCACTGGATCGGGACGTCCGTGCCCCTCTAAAGGAAATAGCTGGGCTCTGTGGCTTGCAATAGTCGGCAGCGATGCGAGTCGATCATCGATCACACTCACAGGCGAGCCCGCCGCTACCACGAGTCCGTTCTGCCGGTAATCTGCGAGCGAAGAGAAATGGTGTGTGTGTGTACGGAGTATCCGTACAGCATGCACTCCTTGACTGGCGAGACGTAGCCGGGGCTCAGGAGGCCGTAACAGCAGCACTTCAAATTAGGGGCAATGATGCTGGCCCTCGAGGCCTTGACAAAGTCCGTAGCCGCGGAACCGATACTAGGCCCAGATCGGAATAGCGTCATAACGCCGAGGCCCCAATGGGGACTAGCGGAACTCTAACTGCACGACCCAGGCCGGTTCTTTTGTGGCCAACCCGCGGTGGGCGTCCACCACCACCACCACCACCACCACCACCACCTTGAAGCTCCCTCCCATCTTCTCTCCTATCTCTTTGTCCTTCTTCGGCAACTAGCCATCTCACCCCGGCATCCTTCCCTCTCCCCTCCAATCACCTGCCGCCCCGTCTGATGTGCCCTTGACATTTCCGGCCAGAGTGCAGCAACCCTGGACCCTGCTCAATAGTTTCGAACATCAGGCACCCATTCTGGCTTCTCAGCTCCTCCGGGATTGCTCAAGGTTAAAGGGCCGCTCGCATGGTGCTAAACCACAAGCGATGGCGTGTCGCTTGTTGGCTGGTGCTCTCGTTTCTTCTTCTGCAGGATCCGTGCTTCCCATACACTTTGGCGCACCCTCCAGGTACAGCAGTCTTTGGAGCACACGCTTCCCCAGAATGCGCTCAGCCGCACATCTCAGATCCTTCGCCAGACACCATTCTGCCCCCCTTTTTCTTGCTTTGCTCGCCCTGGTTGATGCTGCTCCACTCTTGACGTGGATGTGGCTGACTGGAATGATAAGTCGGCGTGGCCTAGAGGCTCGTATCCTGGGCCAGACTCACGGTTGATCATTTGGTGGACTGTGGCTGCCTTGACCAGAAGAACTTCAAGTAGGCTGGCTTTTCCCTCTCTCTCCCCCTTCCAATTCTCACATCCTCACTCCTGTGCACCTGACTCAATCCATTGGAAACCCCCTCACCATTCCACAAGCCTATTATGTCAAATCCAATGCCGGCACCGGTTACAATGACCGCGTCAAAGGCTCTATGCTCACACGACCCTCTCTACTTCGCTGTCAACCCGCAAGAGAGAGCAGACATGACTCAACAAACCGCTTCGAGACTGTCCTACATCTCAGCCTGGAAGCTGGACTCAGAGTCGGCGGGACCTACTCCAAACTTACGACGGATGCTAGGCCACTGCTCAGTTCACGAGCGGACGCAAGACTTCACAAAACCCCAAGCGAGGCCGTCGCCTGTGCAAGTACAAGTGCAAGTGCAAGTGCCAACGAATGAGCTCTCGACCTATCTACAGCAGGTGCCCTCCTTCCGAGATTTTCAGGCTGCTATCGAAGTGCAATTGGCGACAATGGCGAGCATCACGGCCGCAACAGCTCAGCTGAAGCTCATGGAAAGGAACAGTCGAGAAATCGAGGAAGATAGTGATGACGACAGTTATGATGGTGATTGGAGCGACATGGACGCCGGGGCAGAGAGCGACGACAGTTCGACGGACGACGAGAGCCACGGCGTACACTCCGAATGTGGCAGTCCGACATCGTATTCCGGGGAAGGAGGACAGGACGAGGAAGCAGATGGGGACTTGTGGGCTCTACGGCCTCTCACGCCGCTCATGAGGGAGCAGTTGGGTCGGTGAAATCCCGACAAGCTGACCCGGTGACGGCCTTGGCTGCATTTCAGCTTCGTATCTGCTTCTTGGCGGATTGTTTTCACCATACGACTTTGTGGGTTTTCCTTTTGAGCCGGGGCGTTGGGTGGACAGTCAGGGCTCGAGGATGGGTTACGAATTCCCAATGGATGTTTTTGACCTCTAGATGGCCGAGCTACCAAAAAAAAAGCAACCGTGTTGGGTTGGACTGGTACTGTCGAATTTTCATTTCAATAGATGGCCGAAGATACCCAGATTGAATATGTACTATTGATATATTAAAGCAAATTGTCAAGGTCAAACATGACCGACAATGCCACTGACAAGTTATCTGACAGTTCTGTGCTCTAATCTGCCGCTCCGTCTTCGGGTATGCGGTTACCGGTGTGGTTACCGGTATAGATAAACATGGGCCTCGAGCCCCGCTAATAATGTGTCAATCCGTGTCAACCAAACTCCGGGGATTGTGGCAGATGTGCGTTCCACGTCCTGGAACCATCCACTCTTATATATCCCGTTACCCTTAACGACAAAAGACCCCAAGCTGATGGCATCAAATGTTCGTCATCGTCGTCGTTGTTGGGGAAAACCCGACCGTCTAGTTTTTGCCTTGGTTTGCAAGCCATTTGTTGACGTCGGCGCCCTCCAGGAACCACTTGGAGCTGTCAAGGCTCGAGTCCCTCTTGCTGAAGCGGTTGTTCACTCTGGAGCCAGATCTTGTAGCCTAGAGAGAATGAAGATTAGTCGTAGCTCTTAGGGCAGGTCAGGAGCTGTCGACCTACGACCTCTTGCGTGAAGCAGTCAAGTCGATAGGGAGCATCTCCAGCACAAGGCAGAGGACACTTACGGCATATGTGACACCTCCGACAGTGGCCACGGTGGCAGCGGTAAAGACACCATGCATTAACTGACGATCCTTGGGACTCATCTGGTGACCCGTGACGGTGGAGGAGAATCGAGCAGGGTTGGTCAACCTTGGGCCCATAGCCGAAGCAAAGCGGCGAGAAGTGAGTTGACGTGCAGCGTTCATTGTGATGGGTGGGATGGTGTTTTGGAGTGCGGAGTGTGATGTGTGTTTAGTTGGGTTGATTGAGTGTGATTGCAATTGCAATTGCTTCGAATTGTGCGCGTCTGATATGGTGAAGTCCGAATGGGTTGGAGATCTGGAAAGCCTACCTGAAGTCCTCGAACTTTGACGAGCTTTTAAACAATCGTATGCCTGTATCCTACCTGTGTCTGGCGTCCAGAATGTCCCGCACAGACGCAATATCCCTCGAGCCCTGAGGGTGTATGGCAGTGCATCATCACCAGACTGTGCGCAAAGGTCAGCAGTATAGCAGCACAAACTATCAGGTGCTGGATGAGCAGATCACCACACCACACCACATCATAGCAGTCCAAAAGGACTAGACCTTTCGGATCGACAGCCTGAGCGCGGCGGGCTCCGGGGGACCACCAGCCTAAGGGCCAGTTGCCGCCACATCGATCGAGGGACGACAAGGCTGAAGAGCCAAACTTGAATGGGGAGAGATGGGTGGACGATCGACGAAACCGACCAGGACGACGCTAGAGAGAGAGCCGGAAGATGGTCAGGCCACCAGGCTTTTTTATGGTACGTCATTTACGGCATCAGTACACACATTCCAGGTGCGGCAATATCGTCATTACCGTCACATCAAAACAGTCTCCTGCCCCCGGGTCTGTGTGCAGCGCCTCTCCGGGGGCTAGGCCGGCCTCTGGATCCTCGCGTACTGTCACAATTTTACCCCACGTGACTTAGCGCGTGGCTCCTGCGTCTCTCATTGGCAGGTATGATACGGTGGCTCTCTTGGCAATACATCGTGGCCGCTGCGTGGTGTGACCTGCGCTTTTCGTCCTCGCCCGCGCTCCCAATCCAGCAATCAGCAATCCACGTCTTCCCGTCCCACGCTTCGGCTGCACGCCAACCTCCGTCCCCTGTCCACCTTTGTGCCGTGTTCCCATACTGCCCAACCGCCCAGAGCGCCCTCGGTCACCTTACAACTACAGACTCAACTCCACAACACAGCTTTGATCTTCGACCTCGTGGTCTGACACTCTCCCTCCTTGCATACCAGCCCAGAACACAGCCTTCCCAGTATTACCGTCGATCAGCTCACTGCTCTCTCTGTACGGCTCAGAGTTTGCTAGACGCCTGCCCACACAGTGGTCTCAGAGCCTTCGACAGACCAATCGAGCGGTTGCGGTCAGCGGACCAGAGGTTGGATTCCTGTCTCACCCAAAGTCTAAGCGTCCTGATCTGGGACGGAACACCCAGCCGTTGAAACAATGCCTTTCCGTACCGCCTACCGGCAGCATGATGTCTCTCATGACTTTCATAAGCAGCACAGTTTCCACGGTGGCCAACCCCAACTAGCCACCATTGTTGATCCCGACTCAGTCGATTACCGTGGGTGGCATGAGATGGATTTCACCACCATGCCCCTCAGCTCAACCACAACCTCAGCTCCTCTGCAAAAGTACTCGGCCAACATGGACACGGACGTGGGCTCACTGGCCTACCTACGCTCTTCGAGTCATCGCGAGCACTCGAATGCCTCCTCTCAGCAGCAATCTCCCGAGGCGCAAACCACCCTCTCAGGAGACCTCTACACCACCGGACCCTTCTCCTATTCTCAGATGCTCAGCATGGACTCGGATCTCTCTCCCATGGACCAGTCCAGCCTCAGCAGCTCACGCACCGACTGTGATTCCAACATGATGAACGACGATAGCAGTCTCACAACCGTGGCCCTCTCAGGCTCCGACTCTATCAACGCCTCTCCGCCTGTTTCTTCCTTGAACCCTATCGCCGTCTCGCTTTCAACCAAGTCTGACCCGACAGAGAAGCTCTGTCCCCTGATAGCGGGACAAGTCGACAGCTGCCAGCCGCAGCGTTGTGGTCCGGATGCTCCCTGCATGAACTTCACCACGTTGCCCCCCATCGAAGAGTGCACGTCTGTTCCGTGTATCACTCAAGAAACCTCTCCCAACGAAACTATGATCACCAGCGACAGTGTCTCAGTTTCACTACATCAACGACCTAGTATGAGCTCGAGGACCAGCAGCGTGACCACCGCCCAGTCCCACCGCGGCTCCTCCGCCTCATCCAACGAGCATCAGGTCCAGTCAGTGCCACTACCTCCACGACGCTCAACAGCTGGAGCCGCCGCCGCCGCTCGTCGCCGAGCCCGGAACAGCACCAGCACTAACACCAACATCAACGCCTCTGCCACGATGATGATTGCATCTGATGATGAGGAAGAGGAACAAGTGACGACCAAAAGCACCGCTCCTTCCAAATCTGACTCCAAGCAACGGGCGAAGCAAGCCCATTCTCTCGTCGAAAAGAAATATCGAGAAAACTTGAACGCGAAGATTGCCCAGCTCCACACCACGCTCCAGTCGTCACATTACGGCCCAAAGACAGGCGAGGAAGGCGACAGCGATACGCCCGGAAGTGCCCCCATCCCAGCTAGTAAGGTCCGCAAGAGCGACGTCCTGACTGAAGCTATGAACTATGTCAACCAGACGGAAGTGGAGATGCGTCACATGGAGAATGAATTACAAAGATTGGGCGAAAGAGTCCGAGTGTTGGAGAAGCTGGTCCGATGTGAGGACTGCAGTTTACTCAAGCAGATGGTGAATCTGCAAGTTCAGCCCGTCGGATGAAAACCCGGCGGTGAAAAGAAAAAAGATAAAAACAAATTTAAACAAAACCCAAAACCAAGCCGCGACCTTTGCAAGACAGCGGTCGTCGGGGCCCTCTGAGCTCTGTACATTCTTCTGGTGTATAGACGCACTACCGAGCAGGATCTTTGATGTGGAGTTTAGCGTCTAGGGTTGGTCGATCCTACGGGACTCATGTTTGAGGTGTATTTGCAGGAGTTGGAATGAGAATGGCGAACCCCAATGGCTGGGATACTGCCGATGGGCTTTCTTCAGTATGGATGTTTTGAAGGGGCAGCCTCGTAGGTGCCTGGTGCCTGATAGGCCCAAGGCCCCAGGCCCGAAGGATGACAATGGATGACAAACATATGCTATATAGTATATCCATCCTCAAGTGCCCTCCAATATGGACGGGACAGCACGAGGGATCTGAGAATGAGAAGATGAGTTCCCAAGCAATCAGGTGTTTTTGACGACTATAAAATTCGACCATAATATGTTCGATCAAAAGCCCCAATAGGATAAACCCCGGGTTTTCACTCACTCACTTACTATACGACTGAGCTTGTGAGACGTGTTTTTTGCCCTTCGTGCAGAGTCCTAAGGAACTTGAGGGAAGTCTCAATGTCTTTTTGCCAGTATGGAGTAATATACCTTAACTACTACCTACTCTGTAAGTCTTTGATAGAAGTGATACCACGGAGTACTACAAGTTTAAATTCCATCACGTGATATCTCTTGGCGTCGTCTCGGCCTGCGGTCAGCGACATCGCTTCAAGTTCCTGGGCGTAGGCCTTCAAAGTTCCCTTTGCAGGTGGTACGTCCGTTAATGCCAACTGTTGCACAATTCAGATCACCAGGCTTCACAGATTGGAGCTTGATGATGGATTCGATGTCATCTATCCTCTCACAGTCTCACCAGACTCTTCCTCTCCTGGCCGTGGACTCGGACTCGGTCATCGTCTCTGAGAAACGACCGACCTGACTGTCACCACCACCACCGACCCTGGCCTGATCTGATTTGATTTGATCTCTGCGCAATCTGCCTCTCCCACTCGCTCCTCTACCGCACATATATCGTTTTGTCTCTTGATCAAAGTGACGGTGGATGGAGATAAGTCACTTGATGCTGCTCAAGACCCCCGGAACAGAGACAAGAATACGACCAAGCGACGCTAATAAATGGTTGCTGTTCGTCCAATAAAAACAAGATCAAGAGATATTGAACCCTGGTCGCATTCACCCATGTCCCATGTCCCATGTCCCGTTCAATTTTCATTTCCCTCGCCCTCGCCCTCAAGCCCTACGCTACGGTGACGAGTCGAGTCTTCCTGCGTACCCCTTGGCAGATCCAGAACCACAAGAGCAATGGACAGTCACAATGACGCATGATGATTGATGAATGAACAGTGGGAATCACTTCACGGCGTAACGGGCATCTACGACCAAAAGTAGCGAACTGACGAATAGGATACCCATATTCCCTAACCCTGACCTTTTTCTTATTGCGGATCATATGGGTCTTCTGCCTCGCAAAGACGCAGACTTTAAAGATGTCCTGGAGGTTACACTTGGACTGGCACTTGGACCAACACATAAACCGGCGCTGGAACCGGGATTGGGATTGAAAGCGGGAATGGAATGGAATTGGAAAGGAGTATGATAGTGGACCTTACAACTGGGGGTTGGACTTCGAGTCGAATTCACAAGTTGACTGAGTTTTACGCCATGCCATTACTATCGCTCAATATCGGTACCTCCCTTTTTGCTTCCAATTTGAATGTCTAAGATCCATCTGATTCGGTGCGCTCAAAACCGTGAAATGTTCTCTCTCTCTCTCTCTCTCTCTCTCTCTCTCTCTGTCTCTGTGTGTGTGTCTGTGCGTTTGAAGCAAAGATCCTGCACCCTCATATCTGCTTCCGCATCACTGCCTTGTGCCATGGTTGTTCCCAGGATCTAGGATTTTTGTGGATCGCCTCATACCACTTCATATAAGCTATGGATGGACCATGCCATGTTCTTCGTCGTAATTAATCGTTTTGGTTTTCGTTTCTATCCATTTTCTTCCATCCATGTTGTCCTTCCCTTCCCATCCCTTCCCATACCGTAACATACCATTCTATCCGACCCTGATTTGTGAGAAGGAGAAGGTCGGCAGCCAGCTATTCAGTCTCATGCCCTAAAGGTCGGTGAATACCAACCTATTCAACATCATGCCCTAAAGAAGGTAAATACCAACCTAGGTATTCAACCTCATACCCTAAAGTCGGTGAATACCAACCTATTCAATAACAATCCGGACGCCGCCGCCCTTCAACTCGTCGTACTCCTCGACACTGCGTTTAGGCAGGTCGATGCGCAACAGGCCGCCCTCGAGGCGGGCCTTGAGCTCCTTCATCTCGACGTCCTCGGGCAAGGTGAAGGTGCGGCGCCACGGGCCGAGTTTCCGCTCGGCCAGAAGGACAGTGGGGATGGCGTCGGCCCTGAGCTGGGCCTCGATGGTTTCGCGCGACAGGGTGCGCTGGAGCGGGCCGCCGTCATCTTCGTCTTGTTGCTAGAGTTTAAGCCGCGTTAGCTAAGTGTCTAGGTACACGGAATGATTGCCTGCCGCTCCTGAGAGAAAGAAACCCCTCCTCCCATCGCGGCGCCTTTCAATAAACTGGACTCTCTCCCCTTCCCGGCACCTTTCATTAAACTGGACTCTCTTGTTTGTTGAAAGAACGGGGGATGGGGATGGGATGGTGATGGTGTGTTGGGATATCGACTTGACTTACCCGTGCATGACCCGACTCTTGAGCCCATCCGTCCCCTTGGCCCTCCCACACCCGGTCGGCCGGGTCCAAGTTGGGGTCGAGCAGGCCGATGTTCCTGGGGCGTCGGATGTCGCCCTGCACCAGCAGAGTATGCGGGCTTAGCCACTGGACCAGGATGTCGTTCTTGTCCGTGACGCCGGGGGTCTCGATCTCGATGTGGTAGGCGCGCATGGTCTCGCGGATATCCGTGGCCGGCACCCACACGTTGGCAGCCTTGGGCGCCAGCACGCTGCCTGGCTTGTGGGGCCCGCGGAAGTGCGAGTGCAGCGTGGCCTGGTGCAGCGACGTCCGCGGGAACTGGAAGTGAGACGGCTGCGCGTGCGGCTGCAACGGCTCCCGGCTGTGTAGGGAGGAGGAGGCATCGGCCGTCGTCGCCGCGAGTGCCGGTGCTGTGCCCAGCGGCCCTTCTTCCACCAGCTGGATCACGTAGTTGGCCGGGATGGCGTAGGGGAGGCCAGCGGATGACATTGTGATTGTGATGCCGTCGATAGACGTATGTGCTATATATGTGTTGATTGGGGAGTCGATTGCGTAGCTATAGCGATAGCGATAGCGAGGTTGCGGAAAGATGCGTGCAATGGGATTCTCCGGGTCGTGGTCTTTGGTCAATTAGATTCTATCCGTATGAATTACTGTGCCGAGTAGAGTACTCTGTAACAGTAGTGGTAGTGGTAGTGGTAGTGGTAGTGGTAGTGGTAGTGGTAGTGGTAGTGGTAGTGGTAGTGGTAGTGGTGTCGACAGTACTCGCAGTGGTTGTACAGTAACTGTAGTAGGGAGTCTAAGCTGGAGACCAGGTAATTAGGTAGGTAGGTAGGTAGGTAGTGGTGATATTATATATCTGTATATACCTATGTAATCGACCGGGAGGGCCGAGACCTTGATTGCCAATTCGATCGGCAGTACTAGGACATGGCAGAGTACTACGAGTACTGGGTGTACTTCCTGCGCTTTGATTCTTCGACTTTCGTTGCTGCGAGTATCATGAGATGATCGTCTGAGAAGTTAGAAGCTGGACCTGGCGCTAAGCAGGGAGCTCAGATTCCGGGGTGCGGCGGCTCAGGGCTCACACAGGCGAGGGCCAGGATGTCTAGGGGGTCCTTAGGGGCACCTTAGGGGTGCTACGGCCTTAGGCCTAAGCCGGACGAAGGGGCGGGTTAGGGTTAGGGTTAGGGTTAGGGTTAGGGTTGCCGGACCGATGCCGATTCGATCTGGTGGATTAGGTACTTACCTACTATTCTATACCTTGAGGTAGTTATCGAGTAAACTTACTATGCGTACCTAAGTTAGAAGTTAGGGTAGTACGGTACAGTAGGAATATACACATACCTAATGTCAAGAAGAGGAGTGCGGCGACAGCGACAGCGGCTCACGGCACGACACAAGACACCTACTGCGCGCAACTCTGTACGAGTACTCACGAGTCACCTGGCATCAGCGATGATACTGACTAGCTGGCTGACTGACTGGGAATTTTGACCTCCCTCCCACCAGCCGGGCTTGAAGTTGGACAGGCGACAACAGTCCCAGGGTATACTATAGTACTTCGTACTGAGTTCCCAGATAGGGGCAAGGTACCTCCTACCTATGTATGTAAGGTATCATCCCTGTCTATTGTATTGACCTCAACACCTACCTATCCCAACCAGACTGAGACCAGACCATGCTTTGACGTGGTGGTATCGCTGCAGCCTATGAAACCGCGACCGACGAGGCCGGTGGATGCCAGGTGGCGTGATATCAAGGGGAGAGATTCTCGAAACCACCAAGTATATTTTACCCCCTACCGCCTATCACCTAGAATCCACACTCCACACTCCACCCTCCACTGGAGACTGTTCTAGAGCGGAGTGTGTCTCCGGCACCCAAGCGAGATCGGATCGAAGCGATCAGCCACGTCACACCGTAGAATCCTATGTCAGAGTACCCACGGAGACTATAGTGTAGTACTAATTAGTAGTAGTAGAAGTAGAGCGTAAGTAGACGGTAGGCAGCCAAATAAGTACATAAGAGACAGACCAAAAAGACGCTCATCATACAGACAAGACTGGTAGATTGTGTCTAGAGCCGATTTGTCGGACATATTTTCTCTTCATCTGGGCTATGATTATCTATAATGGACTGTCTGTCTGATCGGTATATCACATATGGAGTACGGGTCGGTGGCTTCTCATCTTGTAGAATAAATAGTACCGGATCAGGGACGGGCCCTATATATATACCTAGTATATAGCCTACGAATGCTCAGCTCAGCTCGGCTCAGCTCAGATCCTGACCCTCACCCTTCGATAAGTGAAAATAAAGAGTGTAATTTAAGGCAGATAGTAATAGTAGACAGCAGAAAGCAAGCTATCCAGGGATAGATACGTGCTTTTTTGGCTTTGACGTCGTCTTCACGACGGTATATACCATATAAAAAAAAGTAGCTGCTATGCCGTATGGGTCGCGGGGGCCCTATCAGTCCAACAACCAACAACCAAAATGCTGTCTTGTCTGCTTTCTGCCCATTGCGTCACTGTCCAGTGTACGCAGGGCATAGCAGAGCAATCGCCCGCCGACAGGGGGAGGGGAGGACAAGTGTGTCCGAATTTCAATCCCTGTCCCGGACATGTTCCGTTTTGTGTTTCTGTGTCCTGTGCCCTGTCCTTTCCTGTCCTGTCCTGTCCTGTCCCTTCGTTTTTGATCCCAAGAGCAATCCAATTCTGGCTGAAGATTGCTTGGTGGCATAGAGTGATCAATGAAAATGCCGGCCGGCCCTTGTCGGCCCATTCCCATTCCCATCCCATTCCATGTCATGTCGTTACTCGTAGCCATAGCCAGGGTCAGGTAGGGACCGTTCAACGCCTTGGCTTGGTTGGCGTCACATTCTCATTCGTCGGGCTTCCATGTCGGGCAGTAATTCCTTGAGATAATGACACCACGTCGGCAGCAACTCCTTGAGAAAATACCACCACGTCGCAGTGGCATCATCTCTCGCGCCGAATCTCTTCCGGCTCCTCGACCAGGCCGTATCTCTCGGTCAGGTTTTCCGTCGGAGTGACGCTCTCGCAGTGGCATGCATGGTGATGGCCGGCGGCGGAGTGAGGACAGGACCGGGCCTTGATTGTCATTTGTGTGTGCGGCGAGGTACGGCCATCCTGATGGGCCTGCGCCGTCACCACGTCTTGTGGACACAAGCCCGAGTGTCGTCGGGTGTGATGCAGCGGCCGGGCGGGCGCGTGCTCTGGCATATGGATGTCTGGACAGAAGCCATCCCAGGACTCGTCGTCCGGACTGTGACTGTGTGACCGCGTCATGGCCAAGTTTTCTTGTGACGGTCGCCGCATGTGGCATCGTGAGCAATAGTGCGATGCATGGCCGTGGCTGTGGTGGCTAGCCGACGACAGTCTTCGGAGCTGGGGATGGACGTTTCCTAGCTCGCCTAAATCATCAATCGTGGTCAGTTCCTGTCTTTTTGTGTCTCTCCCCGCTTGGGATGATGCTCGACTTACCATAGGTCTTGGGATTTTCCGGTGGTGTGTAATCACGGGTATCAGTACCGGTTGCAAATGCATCCTTTGGTCGAGTAGGAAGGGCACCGTCGCTCATGATGGTAGCGAAGGGATCGTACTGGACCATGGGGTTGAGGGTTGTATGGGTATGGGTATGAGTATGAGTATGAGTGAGTATGAGTGAGTATGAGTGTGATGGCGAGAGTGAGTGTGAGTCCTTAGTGTGTGTCTTTGGATTGGTAGTAGGGGAATGGGAGTTCGATCCAGATGGGCTTCTCGTGGCAGCATTTATGCATTTCTGATATGTGTTGGGAGCAAGGCATGAACGACAAGGTCCCGCAAAGACTTAGCGTAGCCCTGGCGAAAGGGGTGGCAGACATTGGCTTTCCGCTCCGCTACCTCTGAGGCATGAATTGTCCCATCCTCCCGTCCTCCTATCCTGCCCGAGCGACAAAAGGTCCCTGCTTGGTGCCTGCCAGGGTTTTCGAGCCATTATTGATTGGCATCTGGTGATCGTGATCTCCAAGTCTGGGCGGAATTCGAAAGGTGCGGGATGCAGCTGACTGGTTGGGACGACCTACAGCCTGCAGTGGAGCGAAACCTTGGTCTCCTCCGGGCGTGGCTGTCGGCCTGATGGGGGTTAGGGCCATGCCTAAGAAGCCTAGTAGGTAAGCCTAGCCTCACGCTCCCAGCGGCGGTGGCCGATACAATACATACCTATACTGGGTACTGGGTACTGGATCGCAGGGCCAAAAGACCCAACACGCCACCGGGGGCGGGTGGCCGGGCACTCCCAACGCCAAGCAGGCCTCGATCAGTCCACCACCGTGACACTGCATTGCACCCCTGCAACCACCTGCTCCAGGCACATGCACCCACAAAATACGTACCTACAAAATAGCTCAGGTTTCACACCCTGTTACAGGCTCCTAAGCCTCGCGTGCAGTAGCCGCACCAAACCTGGCACCTTCTAGGTGCCTCATAGGTGCGCTGGCCTCCAGGCCTGGTCCAGAACAATCCCATGGAAGCCCATGGCTGCTGCCACGGGGATTTCGTATACTCTGTACACAGATTTTTTAAAATACCCATCACCCTGGCATTGGAGCGTAAGCGTATCCGTCCATGTCAGCTTCTGCCGTCAAGATCGTCAATGCCCCGTCCGTGGTGAGGATGAGGAAGCAGTGAGGTCTGCATTCTCGTGACCAGCTTGGCCGGTTGCGTGCCTACAGTACTCCGTACATGCATGATCCAGGCTGGACATTTCAGACAGTATCAATCTCTAGCAAGTCCGCGCGACTTCCCGCCGCGTGACGAGTGAAGAGCCGGGGAAAATGGCTCGGTGTCCCGTGTCAAATTTCCCAGAAGCTGGCTTTAGATTGAGCTAGGTGTTGCGTGTGATTTGTGATTGATCGGCGGAGGCACTGGGTAGGTAGTAGATGGAAGGTAGGAGATAACTGGGCAGACCATTGCTCACTGCTCATGGCACTGTGCATTGTCTGGTCTCTGACGAATGGTCGTGTCTCATGAGTACTAAGCACTACTACTTAGTATCCGTACATACATCCATACGCTCCCTGTACCAGACCAGCAGTCACGCAACATGCCCACAAAATACGGATACTTACATACTTGCTGCGAGACGCCCAGAGGGATCACCATCGGGAGGAGCCATGACGAATCGAGCTTTAGGTCACTGGGTTGCAAGAGTCCTAGGCCTTAGGCCCTTAAGCCTCGCTTGGGTTGATTCTTTGCTTAGCCAGTCCTAGAGACGTGCTGGTGTCTTGCCAATCAATGATTTCAGACGAGATGTCGCGGGAGTGAGTGCTTGTGATGATGACGCCGGTCTTGAAGGAGGAGAGACAGGAATTCTGGAACGAGATCCCCCTAGAGCGACAGGCCGTGCCCATGGCATGGGTCAGGGCGACTTCCTTCTCCCCCGGTTCTCGTGAGCCGACGTCAACATCATTTTGTGCGCATCACGTTAGGTAGTCGGCGACTTTTCTGCCATCTGGACCAGTCTCACTGAATGGATAGGCCCCATGCACCTAGGATGGCAAGATACAGGCACCGACTGACCTGGACCTGGAGCTGGTTGGGACGAGTGTCGTCGACAGTGCCATGCTTGCTGTCAGTTCCAGTTCCAGTTCTAGTTCCGTGCTTGCCTTACCTTGCCGTACCCTGTCGTGTGCGAGGACTGTAATTCCAACGTTTCACGTCGTGTGCAAGGTGTAATTCCAACGTTTCACCGCTGCTCTCTGCGACGGTGTCACCTGTTCCGACTGAGTGATGACATGTTTCTTGCCTGGCAAAGGCCATGCTGCACACCACCTGTCAGGTCAACCATCCAGGCTGACCGAGAAGATGCCGCTCGTCCACCGTCTGGTGCTGTCCCGACCCTGAATGAAGCCTTTGCAATGTTTCGTAGACCAAACCATCCAACGGCCATTGTGTGATGCTCAACATTCTTCTTGCAAATGACCTGTCCCTGCATTGATTCCATATCATGCCACTCTAGGTGTAGGTGACTAACTGCCCACCCCTAGTGACGACTCTCTCACCTCGTTGGTTTGGTGGGCTCACGTACCCCTGAGCCATTTACAGTGGACTGCATGTATAACCAACCCCCTGCAGCATACAACTGTTGAGTGTCGACCGTCCTTCACAATGGATCATACGTGCTTCTGTCCATCCGGTGGCTGAGTCTTACTGACAAAGATCTATGATAGTGTGTTAGATCAGCTGTGAAGAAGTCTGAAGAGACGGAATGGAATGGAACGGAGAAGCTCAAGTGAAAGGTGAAGACGAGTTGTCAACAGACCTGACACGAGGCTGGCCATCAAGCTGCCCCTGATACTCGCTGACACAGGCCCGGATGTTGTCTGCAGTGGCGCAATACTGACAAACCTGAACTGGATCTCCTGTAGAAAGCTCTCACTCGAGAGACAGGAATTCATCTCTACTAAAGAATGAGGTACTGATATTGTGTCACAAGACGGGAGAGTCGTCACATGAAGAGAGAGTCGTTATAAGAAGAGAGTCGTCACAAGAAGGGAGATTCGTCACAAGAAGGGAGTCGATACAAGAGAGAGCGTCGTTCACAAGAAGGGAGTCGATACAAGAGAGAGAGTCGTTCACAAGAAGAGAGTCGATACAAGAAGGCAGTCGACACAAGAAGAGAGAGTCGTCACAAGAAGAGAGAGTCGTCACAAGAAGAGAGAGTCGTCACAAGAAGAGAGAGTCGTCACAAGAAGAGAG